>NW_024066238.1:0-441684 GCF_014898535.1 Botrytis deweyae
AAATGAATTAAATAAATTGTTTAGATTATTAAATACAATTTATATTATATAAACTTTTTGTAATTCAAATTTTAATTCTTTTAAGTATATATAGAATGAGAGTATGTGGTTTATATATTCATTCATATTATTAAAATTATTATAATTTGATTTTATTAATTTATTAAAATATCTCTTTATTATATTAAAAAAAGTTTTACTATAAATTTTATATATAATATTCCAGAGTTTTATTGAATTAGTTTTATTCTTAAATCTGTTAATTAAATCTATTAATATTATTGATTTTAGTATAACTAAAGCTCTCTTGGATTTATCTTTGTATTCTTTTAATTTTTTATTATATTTGAGATGAATCTCTTTCGAAATAGGTATATTATTGTTTTTAAAATAATATTTTCTTTCAGGGCCTTTTTTTGAATTGTTTATATAGAGCATAAAACTATTAGCCTTTAAAAAGAGCTTGGATTTTTGATATTATTCTATATAATTAGATCGATTATTCAATTTAGGATTAATACATTTGATTCCTTAATTTATATTCATTTTTATTTTGGTTTATATAAATATTATATATATATATATAATATAATAAATATTATAGAATCGGAATCTTTTTATGGGATTTTTATGTTTTATATTTATTAATACGAGATATTAGATTTTAGCTGTTATCTCTTAATCTAAATCTATATAAACCTTTATATATAAGTTTATTTAAACTAAAGTACCTTCATATAAAATATATTACTATATGATTCGATATGGATAACGTATATATACGCATATAGCTTTTAAGAACCTAGCTTTCAGCTCAACTAGATTTAATTTCAAGAATACAGGCTTATATAGGAAGACTAAAAAAATTAATGGTTTATAGGAATATATATAAAAATAGGAATTTATATTATAATATACAATAGTTCTTTGAATATAGGGATTTGAAGCAATTATATTCGATTTGCCTTTTTTTTTGTTAAATTGAATATTAATTTGATATTTTCATCCTCAATTTGAATTAGATTTAAATTCGAATTTAGCTTCTTTTTGATATATATATTCTAAAGATAGATTGAATTCCAGATTTCTTTTTATATAATATTAGGGTTTTTACTAATAATCTCTAAATCATAATTATAATATATAGCTAAATTATAAATAAAATCAGCTATGCCTAGTATATCTAAATAATTCTAGCTTTTATTCTTTAATACTATTAGATAATATAAAACTCTTATAAAGTATATAATAAAATAATATAATTTGTTTATAAAAATCTTTCTTTTTTCTTTATATTATATTATATCGTATTCTTTATTATCTAATATCTTTTTATACCCTTTTATTATCTAATCAAAAAGGTTTTGGATTATTTCTATATATATATTATAAATCAATAATATATATAAATGTATATAGGGTTTGTAAATATATATATAGATCGATAGTTATATACAAAGTATATTTAGGATTCATAGATATATATATAGATCGATAATTATATATAAAGTATATTTAGGGTTTGTAGATGTATATATAAATCGATAGGGTATATATAATTCAACAGAAATATATAGATCGATAAGAATATATAGATAGGGATCAACAACTAGCTTTATACCTCCAATAAGGTATAATATTCAACTTTACTACATCCAGTGATATACAGGAAGGATTAGGTTTAAGGTTAGATATATATCCGGTGACGTATAGTATCAATATAGTATATATATATCAGTGATCTATAATATATGTTGGTTTGAGAGAGATACGGAAGATGTAGTTCCCATTATGTGTAGGCCCCTAAATGTCTATTTATATTCAATCTAAGGAGCTAGCTAAATGAGGGAAATAGTAGGCCTTATATAGGCACTACTGAAAGAACTAGTCTCCTTCGCTTTCGTCTAAATACCTTTAATACAGTTGCCATTGTATGGAAGTCATTCCCTTGAAGTGAATTCCTTTAAGTAAATTTCCTTGTCTATATATTTGGAACTCTCTTTTATAACTTCAAATATAATAATAGAAAAGAAATTTGTGAAATCATAAATATCCTCTATTTACCAATTAAAGTTTTTAATTTCTTACTGACAGAATTAATTCCTTTTCTTAATTCCATTCTATTTATTTCATTACCTTAATATTAATCTTATTTATATTAATTAGATCAGTAAGAGCTTAATATAGTTTTCCTTTCATCATCGCATCGGCCAAATTAATTGAACCATCAATTCAGATTATTTCAATAATCTCTCTCCGTTTGTAGGATTGATATAGTGCTATAATATCGATTATTAATCTCTTTTCACTAATCATTCCCAGCTTCATGAATAGATTATATAGTAACTTGGAATCAGTACACAAAACTAATAGAATCTCCTTACCAAGAATAGCACTAACTATAAAAGTGATTGTCATACCGATATCGAATCCCTAAACTAATCCGTATAGTTCAAATGCTAAAACATTATATATAACTCTTTTGTATTTAATAAACAACTAATAAATAATATTAGCATTATTATATTTATCCATCATTACAATTATATAGTCTATCTAAGATAAATAATTCTTATTATTTACAAAAGAAATATTAATAAAAACAATAATCTTAAATAAATCTAAGTCAAGTAGTATATATTTGAATTCTTTAGTAGAGTTTTCTTTTTGCTACTTGATATACTTATTCAATGTTACAATATTATCCTTACCAGATTGGATTGTTTACATTATCATAAACAGATCGAAAAATGCTTTGAGTTAATATATAATTGTAATATATATTTTACAGGCTCGTTGTATAATATATTATTTATATATAAAAGCATACTTTCGAACCTTACTATACATACCATGTATATCCATAGTTTCAGTAAACACAAGCTGTAAATTGTTGTATTACTTCTCCTAATTGAAATAAATATCATCATTTTTAAAAGTAAGAGTAACACTATTAAACTTTAATAGGTAATTGTAAATAAGTTCCTTACGATTTTTAATTATAAAACCAGTCTGCTTAAGTTGTTTGTCCTTAGTTTATATAAATATACTATCCCCAATAATAAGTATATCATTTGTTTAAAGCTCTATAATGCCAAATCCAGTCCCCTTATCATTAATATGCAAAAGATAAGGGTTATACATAGATTGCTGTATTTTAAGCTTCTTATAATAATAGATATAATATATCCGGAACCAATAGTTTCCTGTCTCAGGAATACTATATAATAGTTTAATAACTAGTAAAATCATACTAGTTAGTAAATCCATTTCTTCTGAAATATAGGCATAAAAAGTATGATACAAGTTCGAAATGAATTGAGTATATGCCTAAATAATATCTCGAATATACACTCTTATATCTATCTTTCGAGTGCTCGCAATTAGTGAGATTAAAATGTATTAATACAATCATTAGATTGTTAGAGATTATATCAATACAAACATCTTATCAGCATTATTGTATACTTGAATGACTAGCCTTAACTTACAGAATTCAGTATCCATTCCTTTATTCTTAATCTCATCAACAAACCACAATTTGAAAATATATATACTAAAAGGAATATTCGAAAGTAGTACAACCTTGAATATACCTTTAATTATTAATTTATCAATTTCTTTCTTTCTGAACTCTTTATATATAATAGGATCCTTGGGATTAGTAGCAAAATATTCGAAATGGTAATTCTATATATAAGCTCGAATCTAAGATATAACTATTTATAGAAAAGATATTGGAATAAAAATCTAATCGTTTTTGGATAAATCCAAAAAAGATTCTTTTAAATTTATCGAATGTGTAATTACTATTCCTAAAGGAAGTGATATAATTTTGCTGGATTTTGACAAAATTACCTTAGGATTAATATTATAATTAATTTCTTTAATTTCCTCAATACATCCAGCTTCTAATCGCTTATAATACAGCTTTACCAATATAGATCTAAATCTTGTAGATTCATGAAATAGATCAAGAATACATATTTCCCCTTTCATATTGATAAGTGAAAAAGATTCTTTCTACTTATCAGTAATTGTTCTATTGCCTTCCCTCTAGATTAAAATCTTGCTGTTCGATAATAAATTATGAAGTACAGTTGTAGAGAGTTTATTACATATATTCAAAGCCTTTTATACTTGCATAAAACTATATAATCTACAAACCTTTATTATAGCTTTAGAGATTATAATAGCATACTATTGAATAGTAAATATTGGAGGGCTGGTATCAATTATACAAGGAAATGTTCCAAAAATGAGTAAGGTAAATACTAAACCATTAGGTTTAATAATATCATTAATTGCTTTTACAGCCATTTGGAGTATAACTACCTTGCGAACACCGAGTTTATAAACTTCTTTATAAATAATTTTATAAGATCTGTACAATAATACATGAAATCTCTTAACAATATCGATTGAATGATATACCTCCACAGAGACTATCTTTATCTGAATAGATATTGATATAATATATTGTTGAAATTCTTTTCTAATAAAGTTAATATTAGTATTATGAATAATATACTCTAATAAATCAATATATATATCGATTCAGTATTTATGGAGTTTATTTTATATATACTTTGTAGATATGTTGCTTAGCCATCAAGCGGCTTGAAAATATATGGTTTTGTTAATAATATACAGAATTGAATTATTGTTGATATAAAGTATATTAACAAGTATAGTATGATTGAATTCAAAATCCTTATTGAACAAAAAGAATTTGAATCTACCAAGCAATTTACCATAAACTTAATAATAATAATAAAACTTAGTAAACTATTTAATCGCCTCAAAGTTCTTATCATACCTAGAGTGTTTAAGTATTTTATAAAACTTATATATAGATAGATAACTAAACTAATAGTGAATTTGTTATAGCTTAATTTCAATGAGATAGTAATTATTATTATTAATAAAATAACTAATCAATTCCTTGATATTGATATTCTATAACAGAAATATATGGTTAAATCGTTGATATATAAAATAGATGCCTTTAGATATAATAGTAATATTATTAAGATTGTTATATTTGAACCTAAATCTATTCATATTAGTTAAAGAGAATAAAAATGAAAGGTTGGCTTTCATTATATTCCATTTTATTTTTCTAAATAAAAGCTTAGTATAAAATAAATCGATAGAAGTCGTTGTTCTAATGCTATACTAGATTGTTATCTGTCTAGTAATAGTTGTATCGTATTCAATATTCTTGATCTTCTTTTATATCAAATATTGGTTGTATTTGATAGATAATCTTTCAGCTATACCCATATCGATTATAATACCGAAGAATGTATCAGTACCATATCGCTTGTTGTTTATAGTGAATATCTCAACTATCAATTTATAAGCACTTATAGTATTATTGAGATTAGTTGTCACTAAAGAACCATTACAAGTACCTATAAAGGTAAAGAATATCCTGGAGACCCCTTTAGAATTATTTGTATCAGTAAGATATTGATTAATAAGATAATTATTACTATTATCACTATCATCGTTATTATCAATATTTTAATTATTTTCTTATCTAATATTAGTAACGAACTGCTTATATTATTTTGTAAAACTCTTATTATCGAGTTTGTTATATTTGATATAGTAATTTGTTTTAAATTAATCTTTTTCCTCTTATATATACTTGTAGTATCTATAGTTCTTTTTTTTGTAATCAGGGAAGTAATAATTGTTCTTGCTCTTATTAGCTGGTGTAGAGAAAGGTTATTGTTTAATGTATTTATTATAAGGTTTCTGAAAAGAGGAATCTAAAGATTTATTATTATAGAAATGTCAATCTGTAAGAAATATTTTAGGTAATGCATTCTGCTTTAGAAATGCTTTTTGATAAAAATCAATAGCTTGTTTAATCTGATTAATAAGCTTTATAATAGTTGAATAAGGGTTATATATTATAGAATAGTATTCCAAAATACTATTATATGTAGACAAGATTCTAATATAGTATGATTGGGAGTTGTGTATATTTCTAGGAATAGTATATTAAATAAAGCATAAATCCGTAATTATTGTATTAAATACTTTCTAAGGTTCCTTAGTCGGATTCTTTTTAATATAATCCTTGAAAGTGACTTTATTCTACTTGAGAAATATATTTTGCTGATATTCAGGTTTTTCGAAATTGTTAACTATCATTTTGTATATATTATTATATATCTCAGAAAGAGTATTGAGATTAGCTTAATAAAAGTCTTTAGCAATGCCTAAGAGTATAATGGGAAAGGCTATCAAAGTCATTTCAATTGGTATAAATACTTTATAGCAATACTCCGTAAAAATGGAAATCTTCAACTAAAAAGAATTATCGATATCCTTATATCTATTGTTATCTTTATAGATTTTAAAGAGATTAATAAAGTAATGATTCTGATTATATTAATCATCTTTCTAATAATTAAAATGATTATAATAACCCCTATTCCTATTATCTTTGTTATTACCTTTACTATTACCTCTATCGCCTTTATTACCATTATTATCTCGGCTACCACTATCATTATCATTATCTGAACTGTTATTATTGTCAGGTAATTCTACAGGAGTATTAATTAGTAGAATCTTAGAATCTGATAAAGATATATTTCGTATATTCTCAGATTGGAATAGAGATTGAAATAGAACTGGTTCTTTTATTATTGAGCTACCTGTAACTCTACCAGGTTTTGGTAAAATTAGTTGATTAGTCATATTACTATTCTAAGGTTCGGGAAATTCGATTTGTAATCTCGGATTGAGTTCGATAGAGAGATAAACCTATTTTGTTGATACGAATAATTGTATTTCATTAAATTGATATTTCAGGAATTGATTTGTAATTTAATTATAATATTTGTTGCGGTCAAATACTTCCACAAAAGTATCCTCAATATCTATATTAATATCAATATAAACTCCATAATATCGCAAGATTATATAAAAGTTATATAATATTAATTTGTTAATATTCCTTAGTATACCTTTACAAACGCAGTCGAAATCGGATATAACTATATCCTGAAGAGGTACATCAATAATCCCTATATCCGAATACATAGCCTTTCTAAAAAGAAAATATTTATTGATATAATACTCTATTCCCAACCTAAACATATATCCTTTATAGAACTGCCTGACTTTATTGAGATTTTTTGGAAAAGAATAATCCTGAAATTCTTTTTTGAATTCCAATTTCTTTATAATTTCCTGAACTTTTTTTTCTTTAGTTGCTTTATTAGGAGAAATGTAAGAATTAGGGAAAGCGATAGGTTGAGAATAAGGAAAAGTACTGGTTATATCTAAATTTTTGTAATGAGAAGTATTGAAATCTGCTTGTAGAGGATTAATACTATCAATCATTATATCAACATATCCTTCTATACTAATAGATTTATTAAATGGAATCGGTTTTTTATTAATATTGAGTTTCTTATCAGGATCAGATTTCTTATTAGTTTACTTAAAATTAGTATTAGTACTTACCTGGAACATTATAATACTAATAACGGGAAATAAAAAAAATAAAAGTGAAAAGGTATTTTGAATAAATAAATTAAGTAATTTATAATATTATTAATTAATATTGATTTGAGAGAGATATGGAAAATATAGTTTTTACTATATATAGGCCCCTAAATATCTATTTGTATTCAATTTAAGAAGCTAGCTAAATGAGGGGAATAGTAGGTCTTATATAGGCACTATTGAAAGAGCTAGTCTCCTTCGCTTTCGTCTAAATACCTTTAATACAATTGCTATTATATAGAAGTCATTCCCTTGAAGTGAATTCCTTTGAGTGAATTTCCTTGTCTACACAATATATCTCCGATAAAGTATAGTATTAATACTAGTATATATATAACAATAAGATATAATATATATACTAATATACTAATAGTAGTGAGATGTAATATATATATATATACTAGTATGTCTATAACAGTAAGATATAATATCGATATTAGTATACCTAGTATAGTATAATATTCTTTCTTATTTATATTATCTAGTAATATAACAAGAATATATAACATATATATATATAGACTAAAAACTCGAAAAGGGATTCGGAATCAATATAGACTCATACTAATATACAAATACACTTAAATAATATATATAACGTCTGGATTGAATGAATATATATCAACTCAATAAAATTAGACGCGAATTTAAATATAATTCAATAAATACTTGAATTTCAATTGCTTTTTTGACTGTTTTTCGATTATACGACTCTTTCCTTGCTTTTTCGAATCGAATATCGATGTGTATATATCGTATTTAGTTGTATGTATAAAATACTAAGCTTATAATCTATCGTAGATCATAAGCTAGTATATGAGTATATAATATATATAATATATAAGAGAAATTAGACTAATATTAGTTTATTATAGGAAACTGACTCGTATTAACAACTAAATAGCTTATGAAACACGTGATTTTTATAAAATAGTATATGATATTCTTTATTTCTTATTCTATATTCAAAGGGGAAAGGCCTTATTTTATACTTTTTTCCTATTAATCTAGCTTTTTATTATCGTAGATCTTTTTTTTTTCCGGTTATTCTATTAGATATAGCTCTTCTTTCTTATTTCTTATTCAATTTCATTAGAATTATATCAACCTAGTTATATATAAGTTGAAAGAGCTAATAAAGAATCGGTTTTCCGATTATTTTGGGCTAAAGGCCTTAAGCGACGATTATGTGATATGATTATATGACTTGGTCAGGTGACTTGGTCAGGTGATCCTGTGATTCGTTCCCAGTATACTATATGAATATAGAACTATATATATACATATATATAAAAAGATATATTATTATATAAAAACAATAAAAAGAAATTATATAGGATAGTAGTACAGTGGTAGTATATACTACTTATAATTTAAAAGAGAATAAAGAGAATAAAGAGAATAAAAAGAATAAAAAGAATAAAAAGAATAAAAAGAATAAAAAGAATAAAAAGAATAAAAAGAATAAAGAATAAAAAGAATAAAAAGAATAAAAAGAATAAAAAGAATAAAAAGAATAAAAAGAATAAAAAGAATAAAAAGAATAAAAAGAATAAAAAGAATAAAAAGAATAAAAAGAATAAAAAGAATAAAAAGAATAAAAAGAATAAAAAGAATAAAAAGAATAAAAAGAATAAAAAGAATAAAAGAATAAAAAGAATAGAGAAGAAAGAATAAGAATAAGAAGAAGAATAATATTAATATTTTTTAGGAAAAGAAAAGTAGGGATTATTTTATTTTTATTTATTTATATATAGTTTTATTTCGCGTATACAGTTTTGCTTCCGTATATAGTTTTATTTCGCGTATACAGTTTTGCTTCTATATACAGTTCGCTTCTTTATATAGTTTTATTTTCATATACAATATTTATTTTAATACAGTATTCGAATGTATTATAATACTAAATATAACTTAGTGAATACACCAAATTTCGCGCATCACAGTTCTAATAAATTTTCACAGTTTAGACACTATAATAAAAACCCAGCTACCCCCACTAAGGTACTAGAATGAGTAGACCTAACGTCTTTTCGTTTGTTTTTTTAGTCTTGAACTACGTTATTATCAATATTCCGCTCCATCGGGCACTGCTGTTATCAACCAAGTTTATAAGTGTAAAGTACTCTAGTCTACTATGGTTGTAATCGTTCTTGATCATTAAAATTATGAGAAGCTGGTTCTGTACAAAGAAGCGCTAGCGCTTCGCTAGCCAGGTACATAATACAATGCCCTTTTTCGATCACATGATCGACATCTCGACAGGTACATTTCGCATTATGCTTTAATAGTATCATATGCACTGCCACTTCTGATCTTCTTTCCCCAAATCCATAGTACCCATGGGACAGGCAGCAACCCCACAACAACAAAACCTAACAAACTCGTTGCCCATCCAATTCCTAGGTTTTTATACATCTGCAATATGAATAATGGGAATGCTGCACCCGAAACATATCTCAAAAGCCCATTTGCTGCTAGTGCCGATGCTCCATTTAATGCTTGATAGGTATCGATTAGATAGTTTGCTGATGCTTCATCCTCGCATGTTAGCGTCCAGATATTGGCAGGAAAGAATGATCAAAACTCACCAATAAATACCGACAAGTTTCCCCACGAAAAAGGCACGGCTCCAAGTACAGGGACAATCCAATGAATATTGTCCTTCGCACTCCATGCAAACCAAAATAACCCAACCGGTAGCCCAAAACTTCCCAGCATCGCAGGATATAAACGGTATTCCGGGGCTACGATACCCGATCTCCCTTCTTCGTGGGATTTTTTGACGAAAGGCTGATATAAATACGAATCACAGAGAAGAACTGTAATGACAGCCAGAAAACATCCAACACCGATCGCTAAGAAAACCAATCCACTCTGTTCGGTATCAAACCCATATACCGTTCTGAACACATACGGAAAAGCGGCGATGAAACTGAAAAGGATGGAGAAATTAAACGCGACGTAGAGACTTAGGAAGGCGACGATGGGCTCGGTACAGAGCATGTGAATGGGACGGAAAAGGGTAACTGTTAGGAGAAACTTCATCTTCGCTGCGTTTGAGGGAAATGGAGAGGCTGGGAGAGGTTGGTTGAGAGATTTGGCACGGCGCGTGAGGATGCGTGAGTGCAGGGTTTCGGAGGTAAGGAGGAGAGGGAGGAAAGAAAAGATAGAGAAGAAGATTAATGTCCATTGGGTCCAGCGCCAGGATTTGCGGACGGTTACAAAGGAACCTATGACGGGTCTATACGAAGACTGTTAATGAATTTCTCTTACTCTATAGATCAGGTCAAAATTAAAACCAAACACTCACCCCAAAGCCGGTCCCAAAAACGGATTCATAACATACCACGCACTAGGACGCGCTCTCTTTTCCGCAGTGTAACAGTCCGCAATACTGCCTGCTCCAATTGCCAACGCGGGACTAAACGACAGACCGGCGAAAAAACGCAGGATAGAAAGGCTTGCGATATTTTGGGAGAAACCGCAGCCGAGGGTGAAGATGCAGCCCAGGGGGACGGAGAGTAGATAGACGGGTTTGCGACCGAGGGATTCGGAGAGGGGGGCTGCGATGAGGGGGCCCAGGGCGAGAGCTAGGACGTAGGTGGAGAGGGGGAGGATGGAGACGGTCGAGCTGGTGTGGAAGGTGAGGGAGATGAAGGGGATGGCGGGGGATATGAGTGAGGAGCCGAGAGTTCTGGAGGTGGGTTAGTTGAAGGGTGGTGGGGTTGGGGGATTTAATCATTTTAATTGTAGTCTAAAGGAAAGTCTCTTCTTCTATGGATATTTCAAATTACTTTTCGGATGTTTCTCCAACTGAAACTATCCGAATTGGAAACCAAATTCAATGTCCAAAAAACAATTGCGTGTTGCAA
Organism: Botrytis deweyae; assembly: GCF_014898535.1. Taxonomy (NCBI): domain Eukaryota; kingdom Fungi; phylum Ascomycota; class Leotiomycetes; order Helotiales; family Sclerotiniaceae; genus Botrytis; species Botrytis deweyae. Next base: position 11,409 of record NW_024066238.1, read on the forward strand.
GAGTGTATTCTAGGATATCCAAGATACCAAAAGATATAGACGGAGAAAAGAAGCAAAACAATACATACGCGGAGAAAGAAATCAAAGCTGGAGTAAAAATATGCATATTCTTCTTCCACACAGGCCAATTGAGAGGATTATCTGGATCGTCCGGACCATTCCACTGTAATGGCGGTACTACTACTCTTTGATCCTGATTTTCTAGATCTCTTCCTGTGTTGGCATCAAGAGGTGGTGACTTTGGCGTCACTTCGAGATTATCCGAGGAACTCGATTCTCGGGATGTTTTCTCGGGGTCTGTCATCTTTTCGTCTGGGTATGATGGCGCGTCTTGTGATGATGTGTGTATCGATATCATGCAGGTTTGGATATGGTGCAATGTAATAAGAACTATTCGCCAGAAGAGGCTTTGTGATATTTGAAGGTGTGTTACTCGGGCTTGATTTTTTGAAGTAGAACAGGAGATGGGTTGATGAACGCTGTAGTACACATGGCAGTTAACTTGAATATAAGAATCTACATGATCAAGAATCACGTCTACATGATCAATAATCACACCTTGCAATCTTTCGACATGTCTTTATCGTTTTCTAATCAGATTCGGAGCTTCATACTATTCTGCCTAGCATCATAGAAAAGCCCACTGACAACTTCCTTCAAGCTAGCTAACTTCGCAGTTAGATCTCTCGCCGTATGCGCCTCAGACGGGGGGGTTTACGCTTTGCCTTGCCATTTAATTAGGAAGTGATGCATCTCCAGGTGTAGTTTGATGCTTAGCTCCGTAAATCTTTCGTGCGTAGTGATGGATTAGTGATCATAAAATGGTTGCCGAAGCGAGTGTTTCTCCTGATTAGTGATCGAGTTCGGCAAAAACGGCTATGACTGTAAACGTTGAGGAAGTGTAAAGGAATGAGCAAAGTACAGATTAGATGGTTGTCATTTGAGCAGTAAGATTCAATCAACTATTCGTCTTGTATTGCCTGAAGTATTGATTGGAGATTTCTTGATAGTTATTGTTAAGTGTTTGATGTCTTGGTTTTGTTGAGTTCATTACTTGCTGAGAGAGGTATTATCACGAAGGTGATTTTCAGTTCAATAAGAATTTTGATAGTTCTGTAATGACTTGAGTTGGGATGAATGAGATCAGTAGTAAGTGTCCATGTACTTCCAAATAAATTGACAGACAAATGATTCTGATGTTTTACGATGTTGCGGCAAAGAACAGATGCATAATGAATTGCGTATCTCGAACGAAAGACACGACAGTGAACGGATATATGTAATCATAAAGTTTTCATATTTTGGGGTATATATCATAGAGTTCAACATCTATCGAGATCCATTCCATTCATTTTTGGCTAGTGCTTTTTCGACTTGCCAAACCTCAAAATAAATTCATAAACCGAACATTGTTCTGTACCCCCAAATAGGTAACCTGACATCTGTATATCTTAATCAAACCAACAAACTCCATCCCATAGTAAGAGATCTACATCCAGAAATCCCACTGTCTTTTCCACCAAGGCCAAGCTGCCTTGACTCTTCTCTCTTCATCTAATTCCTCTCTGAACGCTACCAAATCCATCTCACGTCTGCCCTCATCAACGTTGATCTGATCGAGATTTACGCCAAAAGACCATTGTCGGTAAAACACTTTGTATCCAACGAAGAAGAGGATAACAATTGGAGCAGCGAGGTAAGCTTCAAAGAAAGCTTCTACATCTGGTTTTCCACCAATGGGGAAAAGTGCGACGTAGAATTGGGCGACAAGACATAGGATAACAAGGCCAAGACCAATCCATGATCCAATTGTTCCAAACATAGCTGCGAATGGGAGATCATCCTTTGTGCGACCATTCATGGTCCATACCTTACGGAAACGAATGTGAGCATAGCAGATAGAGCCCCAGGTGAAGAAGTTGGAAAGACCAGAGATAGAAAGGAGCCATGTGAAGATGGTAGAACCTTGAGGAGCAAGATTTACATAGGCGAGGAAACCGAAAGCGAGAGCAATGGCAATGGCAATGATTGGGCGACCTTGTTTATCGACCTTTGCACCCCAGGATGGACCCATGCCTTTGGCACAGAGAGCTTGAATGGTACGGGTAGAGGCGAAAGTGCAGGAGTTGGCGACCGAGATAACGGAGAGTGTGATGACGGCATTGAAGATGGAGGGGAGTACTTTGATTCCTGCCAAACGGAAAGCAAGGACAAAAGGAGAATAGGCTGTGTGACCGCCAGAGGCTTTTGAGAGAATCTCGTTGTCGGATGGGACGATAAGACCGAGGAGGAAGAGTGAAATGACGTAGAAGAGGGAGATACGCCAAAAGACTTGCTTGGTAGCTTTAGGAATCGATTTTCGTGGGTTATCGGCTTCTGCTGCAGCTAATCCTACGAGTTCGGTTCCGCCAAATGCGAAGGAGGCGGTCACAAAGACGGAACAGAATCCCTTGAAGCCATTGCGGAAAGCACCAGGAGTTCCCCAGTATTTGGCGCCAATGTAGCCACGGTTATCGGTTGGCACACCACCACAGTCGATGATTATACCGAGAATGATGAAGCCAATAATAGCAATCACTTTGATCAAACCGAGAACAAATTCCACTTCTCCATATCCTTTGACACCGAAGAGGTTGATGACGGTAACCATGACAAGGAAAATAGTAATCCAAACTCCAACATTCACTGATGGATTGCCTGAATTATCTGGGTCGGTCCAAAATCCAATTGTGATACCGGCAGCTGTTAATTCGAAGGGGAGAATGATGAGCCAATTGATAGCATAGTTCCATCCCATTGCGAATCCCCAACCTGGATCAATAAATCTGACGGAGTAATTATAGAAGGATCCTTCAACAGGATAGATAGCTGTGCAAGGTGATGTTAGCTTGAGTCATTTGCAAAAGTATAGGAAAAGAGGTGAAATAGGAACGGGGTAGTCTTACCAGCAAGTTCTCCCAAAGCATTAACAGTAAGCAACAACATAATACCAATGATGATGAAATCGATAACCAACGAGGCTGGACCACCAGAGTGAAGAGCAGAACCCGAACCAACGAACAAACCGGCTCCAATAGAACCACCGATTGCGATCATTTGCATATGTCTGCCCTTCAATTGTCTCTTCAATTGTCCAGACTGGCCAACCTCGATGTCGCCATCAGCAGGTGATGGTGGCGACACATCAGTCGTGTATTTCTCTTTATCGTCGAAAGCCATCTTTATTTCTTAGAGGAATTCTTACTACCTTTTCGAAATTTGGATTGCTCCTGATAAGAGAGGGAAAGGAAGGGGGAGTCGAATTCGATTCACTCTCAACGAGTATGATATCGAAATACGAAGTTGTGATCGCAAGCACCGAGTGAATAAAAGACAAGACGTTTAAATAATGATACAGAAAATCTGAAGTTACATCGCGTAACATCGAGTACTTATACACGAAGCTTTCTGCCCTGAGTATCTATCGTCGCACCTACCGCTCTGGTATATGCCACTAATGGCGATCTTGGCTTTGGCGTATGCATGTCTGCACACATGCATCACCTATCGGCGCCTCTTGCTTCGTAAATGATACGGGTAATCCAAATCGCACCAAGGCTAGGGATATTTGCCTCCCTTGTCAGTGATACGACTATTTTCCCGCAACTGACTGGAAGAGGGAAGCTAACGGTTGTGTTGAAATGGATGGTAAAGCTTACCACTTTGCATACAAATCTTATGGTGATACCTGACCCACGGGAACCCCGACTCCCAAACTTTAGCCAGAGAGAACTAAACCCTATGCATCGCGTTTATCAATGGGTATCAAGATTAAATCCCAGCTCTGCGTGGACCAGTATCCAATAGAATGGTATTGGCATGTTTCTGGGACGATAACATATAGATAACAGATAAGATTGGAGTATGGAGTTGTACTTACGCCAATCTCATTGCAAATTTGCGTCGTCAAATGTGCGGGAGAAATTCAAATAGGATGACCTAGGCTGGTTTGTCAAGATGATTTCGGTACTAACTAGTGAGAGATAGGTATAATGTGCTCGGGGGTCAGCCTCGATTCAGATCGTGGCATTTGATGTACTAAGCTTCTTTTATAATAGTAGCTCGATATTTTGTAGTATGATTGGTTCAAGTTAGCACTATTCAGCTTGGCTTCCAGCTCCGCATACAAAGTAAGGATCACACTGGGGGGCGTAGATAAGACAGAGTAGTCTGAGGGCTTTTCACAAGGTCTAGATCCTTGACCACCACACAATCGAGAGCAAGGCATCTTCTTTAAACTGCGACACCAGTCACGGTGGTGGCTTCACTAGTTTGCCTCTAATGATTCTTCTAGAAGAATTCTTTGCCTATACAAAAACCTTTTTTTAACTTCTATCGGACCGAGGCAGTGAACAAAGGTTTTAAATCTGGGAATTCGGGAGCATGAGAATTGACGAGATTGAGGCTCGTCTCGGGCAAAGCGAGGATGAAGGGGTTAGCAAAACAAGTGCTTATCTAAGTTATCTTTCTTGGTATTCTTATTGAGTTTCGAATTTATGTTGATCTATTGTAAAGATATTTCCCATATCTAATTGTACAGAGATATTTGCAACTTAGAGATAATATCAATCGCTCTTGAGATAACAATGTGGATTCATGGAGAAGTGACAGGGCTAAAATCACGTAGGCACTTTCACTTATATAACTCTCAGCATAAATATTGTGCAATAAGCCGCTGATATCCATCGACCATCCCTACTCATCAGCAGTCAGAATTATAATCCTCGCAAAGTTGAACCAATATAATCCTCAAATGGTTGGAAATAATGGAGTCTCCGAGCTCGCGGGGTCTAGTGCTGCGCGCTATTCTCTCCGCATTTTTTACCCATCCACTTCCATCCACTGTAACTGTCACTGTCAAAGATATCATTCAGGCTTCAGCGTCCCAGATTACAGAATTTTGAATTTCAAACTAACCTCCGCCCAGCTCTTAGTTCTCCGAGGATCCATGCATCCCCCGAAACCTTATTTCCTTCAGGGACATTAAATTCTAGACCGCGAATTACCGACCCGCATGAAAGGCCTATCTCGAGCCTATCTACGGGGCATTGCGGGTACACTATTCGTAAATATGGCTTGACTTTAGAGCGCACTGGACATTAAACATCTATTTCATACTGGTCACGCTTCTTACAATGAATAACCTGATGCTGTTACGAGTTTAAATGAGGCTATTGATCGATGGTGTGATTTCAAATTGGGTAATTTCCGTGCGTAGAAGATTTCAAAATGAACTAGTACGTAATAATTTCTTCCCCGCCTTTCCACCGGGGGATTTGAATCACCAATGTTGGGGAAAGAAGCAATTAGTAAAATACTAGACAGTGAGGATAGACTTTTCAGAGCAAGATGATTGTAATTCGTTAGACTTTGCAGGGTTAGCATGCTCGCGCAACGAATCCGGATCCATTAGTTCGGACTTTAATTCAAATCCAATGGTAAAAGCTTTTTGATTCCTGAGTTAAAAAGATGAGATTTCAATTATCTACCATACCAAAGAGAGAGGAGAGAATTAACCCTAAGAATCTTCCTCCGATTGCAAATTAGTTAGTGGGCCATAAGTAAACCTAATTTCACGCCCGAGTAGGGATGCAACAGCAGATTGTCCAGCGCTAGACACATTTCCATAGTTGCTCATGAATGATGTCGACATGGCGATATCATCACCATCCCTCATGAGAGGCCGTATAACATCTCTCATCATGAAAGATCCCCTGTCAAGATAGAAAGACTGGCTACCAACTTGAGCAGGCCCGGAACGTCCTAGCGGGGCAGTCGAAAAGTCATCGTTGCCACTATTGGATATCAATTTGGAAGACCCCCCTTGAGATTGCTCGGTTCCATCTTGTGGATCAGGGGCAATGAGAGGAACCAACGATCGTGATGTCGCCTGCCCAGGAATTAGCCCTCGAGCAGAAGCTCTCAATCCGCTCTTCAACACTGTTATACTTTTACTTGCAACCGCGCCCGCCGCTTCTTTTGTGACAGCGTATGAGCCTGCCCGGCCTACTGTCTTTTTGAGAGCTGTTGGCAAGGCTTTGGTAGCTTTGAATCCCTGTTTTAGAAATCTCCCACCAACTTCACCGCCCATTCCACCTAATAACCCACCAAGAGCATCTAAACCAACACTCCTCCAAGTTATTTTTTCTCCGATTGCCAAACTTCCAACCATACCAGATGCTACATCTGATAACACACCTGCTGCGAGACCAACACCAACCTGTATAGCCAAGCTTGCACCACCAGTCAGAATTCCAACCCCTACACTAACGGTAATTCCAATCACCACCATGATGAGATCTTTCCACGTAAAATTCATGCCAAAGAGACTGAAGTGGCCATTTGGATCTACTCGATTGATGGGATCTCCCAAGCAGTATGCATAAGGATTGATTTCTCCAGATGCAAATGGAGCCCAGGGATCAGGTGTATGAAATCTCTGAAGCTGAGGATTGTAGACTCGGTACCCATTGCCCAAGTGGTACCACCCTGTAATGGGATCTCGCCATTGTCCATTAAAGCTAATAGAGGGAAAGGAAGACCCAGCTTCAGAGCCAGAACATCCATACGGCGTATACTGCTGATTTTGAATCTGGTTAGGATTTTGAGAATCCAATGTGGTGAGAACAGACTGTTGACAATTAGAAGCCCAGAGATGGGTTTCGGTGCTTCCGCCTTGTTGAGAAACTATTTCTCCCCAATATTCCGATCCATTCGATAGATAGCTAACCGAACGATCTCCTTTTTGCACGGCTATAAGCGATCCCCTATAGAAGAACTTTGTATCTGGCTGGTTGGGCACTCTCTGACACGCTAGGTTTCCCGCCGCATCATACAAGTATTGCGCAAGAACATTGTTATTGACATCTCGCACATCAGTCAAGCGGCTCATGTTATCATACTGGAGTCTTCGGCCTTGCTCATCGCGTGTCAAGCATCCATTATAATCATACTCGAGGACAATGGATGGATAATCTGGATGTGAGTTGGTGACTCGAATGAGTTGAGTAGGGTCTTGTGTGCTAAAAGAGCTGGTGGAAGTATTTGAACTGCCGCCTTGAAATACTGTGTAAGTCTGTACAATGTTATCGTAGTTATCGAAGACGAATTGTTGCGATCTAAGAAAATTTCCTCGTTGATCTGCGGGAGGCTCGCTTCCTTGGCATTGATAGTTGACAAGACGGTTATGGACATCATATTCGAAACTCTCATTTCGCATCACAGTACCACTTTTCTCCTGGAGGCGCGAAGCTACAAGACCAATTACATTGTATGTCTGGCTGAGATGATATATCAATATTGACTCGCCGCTGTATACAGATCGTTTGATTTCCCTACCGAAGTCATCGTATGTCAGTTTGGTAGTTATCTTTGTATTCTTCTCTTCGTCCTGAACACGGCTTTCTATCACACGGCTCGCGCTGTCGTAGACAAATAATACTTTCAATCTGCCTTGTGCTACCTGTTGAGGTCTTCCGAACGCGTCATACTGAGTCACTTGCAATTTCCCGTTCGCATCGGTATATTTTTGCAACTTTCCTGCCATCGAGTAAGTGTACAGAGCAGAGAGTGTCTGGCCTCCATTGATAGATATAGTTTCCCGAGAAAGTAGTCCAGAAGTCAAGTATTGTAGATCGTGGGTAGAATAAGCACCTTTGAATTGCAATGGAGCAGCAGTTTGAGCGTCATATGTATAAGCATCTGTATGGCTACTACTGGATATTTGGGTAAGCGCATTATTCAAAGCTGACTGATAAGTTAGGTTGTGTTGCTCTCCCTTTGCGTTGGTTATTTGTGAAGGCTCGGGTGAAATCCCCTGATAGCTTTGACTGGTAGTTCGTGTGCCGATAACTTTCCTCGTAACACGGCCTAATCCATCAAAGGATTGTTCGCCTACTGATCGGTCGTTAAGCTTCACTGAAACTGGCAATAAGGCTGTGGTTTGACTCGCATACTGTGTCTTTACCACGCGAGTACCAGGCCAGATAGTTTCAACTACGCGGTCAAAGGAATCGGGTTTGTATTCAGTTACACGACCAAGATTATCTTGCTGCCTGAGAAGACGATTTAAGCCATCGTAGGTGTAGTCCATCTTGCTGTAGAGGGTGTTGTTTTTGTGGTAGAGCGCTGTTTGTGTGGGCGCGCCAAAGAGATTCAACTTGGTCTTAGTCATTCCCTCGCCCTCAACGCCCTCAACTTTTGTGTTGGCAATTGGGTCTGTATTGGTTAATTTACGCAAGCCAGAATTATCTGACACCCTATAAGCCTTGCCCCAATCATCGTATTCCATTGACTTGATGTTCTTTTGCTCAGATGGTGACTCGATCTTTTCTGTTCTCAGCCAATCAATGTCAGATGTTGTGATGAGTTGATCCTGAGCGTTGTAGCTATTTTCCTGGATCAGCCGAAACACTTGGCCATCCTGTTTCTCAACCCGCCAAAGCCTTTCCAAGCCATCTGTAATGTAGCGAGTTTGTACACCCTTTGCATCAATCACTGTTCTACGCGATCCATTGTTAACTCCAAGGAAAATGTACTCCTGACGTTCAACGGATTCATAGGGGGTACCTTGAGAGTGAACCGTTTTGGAAGCGCGACCGAGACTGTCATAATAGTAATGGGTAGAAATACCAGTTTGGTTCTTATGAGTCGCTGTAAGCCCAGACCACAGTGAATAGCTCGTTTCCTCCACCACCGTAGAAGCATCAAAAGCTGTAGTAGCCACCGTCTGTACGAACTGACTGCCACTGGGATATGTGTAAGTCCAATTCTGTGTTGTGGGATACTGGTCAAAAAGACGTGTCACCTGTCTCTGAAGGCGGGTATGGTCTCTTGCTGCAGTATTGTTCACATAAGTGTAATCGAACTTAGTAAGAAGCTTATTTCCCTCCATATTTTGCTTCTGTTGGAGGACGACAAGATAGCTCGTCTTTGTGCCGTTCGCCGTGGGCATTTGGGCATATGTATAATTCTCACTGCGAATTGGCCCTGAAGCATTGGCTGGTGTTACCGTCTCGCGTTTCAAATATCTTTGGAAGTCATGTGGATCACGTGGGCAATATATGCCTTCACCAGCTGCTGGATAGTAATTTCGATCGATTCTGATACCAGTTGGTTTGATGTCTTGTATAGGATTTCCCCATTCGTCAAAGACATGATGACTCGTTTCTGTACGGGTTGCCTGACTAGCTGTATCCCTGTAGGTAGTTTCAACAGTTTTAGGTAATTGATATTGTGCAGGTTGATTTTCGAATGGTGCGAATGGGACCGCATGATATGTGATCTTCTGGGTGACCTGTTTGATGCCTTTTTGTTGTTCAGAAGTGACAAGAAGATGGAACTTATTGTAAGTATTCTTCGTTCTTATTCCGCCTTGAATTTGAACAGTTGAGGTGTATTGGTATTCGTCACGGGTAAGGAACAAATTATCTTCTCCGTATTTCCAGTTTTGACTACTACCATATGCAAGAAAGTTATAGTCAGAATAGGTGTAGGAGGTTGTGATCGGAGGTTGTGAATTGCCAGGGCGTGCAGTATGAGATATGGCATAAGGAATTGCCTGGTAAGGGGCCCCTGTTGGCAATCGATGTCCTTGTTCTTTATAGCTGATCTCTTCCACGAGACCGGACGGGCTGGTTACATTGTTCAGATGAACCATTTGACCGAACTTCTGATAGCCAAACTTCCAGGATGCTCCATCCCAAGGCAAACGGATCTCGACCAGCTGACTGTTTCTTTGAATGAGGGTAAAGGTAGCTGCTTCGGGGGTATTTGGGGCCTTGGTTATCTCCACTTGAGATGTCCCATACTTAACCTCAAGAAGAATTTCTGAACCTTGCTGAATCTTGTCGAGGCGAGCAATCTCACCAAGTGCAGACCAAACAAATGATAGCGAGCGTCCAGTAGATGCATATAAGTCAACAAGAACAGACTTATTGTATCTATTGTTGAAACTTGACAAATTCTCGATTTGACCCGACTTATAAGTGATCTGGTATGTGTTGGCATCTAACTTCTTGAAAGTCGAGCTCTTAAGCTTTTGATCGGTGGTAAAGAGTGTGCTAGATGTTTCGGTAACTCGGTAAGACTCGCCTGTTGAGAGGCTGACGACCCGGTTCGACTGACGGTGTTCATAAGAAGGGAGGTTGAATCTCCATCCTTGACCCAATCCAACGTCTTGTGTGTTCAATGGATGGAAGGACAAGGAGAGCTTGAAAGGAGGACAGTTTCTGGCTTGAATTGGTGCTTCATACAGATCAACCATACACGTGTATTGACCGGTGCGTGGATCGACGCCTTTCTGCAAAAAGTCGCTAAAATTGAACCCTTGAGAATAGACAGTAGAACTAGATGACATTTTTATGAAGTATAGCTTGGAAAACAATTGCAATACCTAGTTGCGTTACTAAATTCGGAATATAGACACAAGATGGCAAGTTTGTTTTGAAGGAAATTTGTTACCTTCTATTCCTCCTCGCCGAAGATGATCAAGCAAGCTGCAAAAAAAGTGAAGTACAAAACTATCTCCATAGCTGTTGTATCCATAAATTTGACCAATCTCAATAGCCCAGAATGACTCTAGATGATATTTTTCAATCTACTTTTCTCAGGTATCTGCTGCCGCAGTATCGAGTGGGGGTTTAAACAGAGAAATACAATGTATGCCTGCGGGGTCCAGCACAACCATCGAACAATGCATTGCGTCTTTACAAAACACCCCATAAGTTTGTTAGACTTCGGAAACTCAATGCAGTCGATTCAGCCTTAATACTGAAACGAGCGTTGGTTAAAAGTCTCCACAACCCCCATCCCTTTCCATACAGGCTAAAGAATCACCTGCTCAATCATAGCAACAATCAGACATGAAAGCTGTACGACCTCAAGACTTATCATAAGTGGGGTATTTTGAGGCAGTTAGGAGAACAAATGAGGCGGTCTAGGTGCAAGCTGCATTGATTAAATATGTTGTACCATATTGTTGCTCATGAATATGCAGAAGGCTTCTTCTTGAATAATATGACAATTCATAACAGACGTTTCAAGCAATTTACCAAATCTCGTCAAACATGATAAGAGGGGTATGCCGAACCCCCACCTCATTGTATGCAGTGTTTGTGTCTGGGCAAGTAGTCAGCTAGCCTTCTTTCAACACCCAGCTCGCCAAGTACAATGCGAACAGTACCAAGCGAAGCGTATTGAGTATTGTGCATGATCAATTCGTATAATCTACTGTTATGATACAGCCCTAATTAATAACGAGGATTCAGATGCCCCATACTCGTACAGAGCCATGAGATAAAAGCCAAAGACGTTTGTAACCGTGCTTCTTTTACATCTCCAATGGCAATCTCCAGCGGGGAGAAGTTCGTACAATTCATGTGTACCCACCCAATGCACCTGTCAGGATCCAAATCGATAACAATGAAGGAAAGGCGGGGGGAGAAAGTTGAGTGTGGTAGTGTTTGATGGTGTGTGGTATTATGTGCATATAATACTTCATCTGCCTATGAAGAGATTTGAATCTTTTGATCATTTTACATTGCATATTTCACTTGAACTTACCAATTCTAAGCAATCGGATTTGTCGCCACACAGCATACTACTTTTCTTAAGTCGATCATACACACCAGTGGTACTGTGAGTCATGTCTGTACAATGGGAGGTGACATCTTTGAGTATACGCACAAGTGAGGCCGGTACTTCTCTATTTGCGAATGGCCAGATGCAAGTAGCTGCGAACGTCTTGATCAAGGCAATAAATCCAGTCAACTACAATCCATACATGTTGACAGCGGCAGAGCTAGCAAAAATTGACCTAGTTGACTTTTACAACACTGACGAGAAGCTCACCGGCCCTTGGAGGTTTACCTCTGTTGAGAATGAATTTTCACACACAATGCCTCCAGGTACCGGATTTGTCGCCAACGTTGAAGATCCTCCTACACAGCCATTGATGGCGGACCAAAGTAAACGATATTGGGTCAGCACAACAAAAGCTGAAGTCAAGAGCGTTGGAGCACGCATTGCCCAACCGAACGGCAAAGTGATCACAACCCGCAGTCCAGAAAACGACTCTTACATTGCTTTTCGGGGCTACCAGGAAATCCGATATTCTTTATCCAATTCCGAATGGTGGAGAGAAGATACCGCCAGTGGTAGCGGCTGGGATCAGGACAACTATTTCCTCAGAAGCAGGGTTCACCCGTTCATCAGAGCCGACCGCAGTGGCTATAGAAATGACAGTTTTGCCGTAGTGGGAATGCGCAACAGCGTTGCATATCATCGTGCAGGTCCAGACTTACACTACATGTGGCCTATGGGGGCAAGGGCGACTGTAAACGCTGGTAAGTCTCTCTATTTCTTCTTCTTAACTTACACCTCCCGCTATAATCTAATACGACCTTCCTTTCTTTTTGCCCAAACTATTTGATAGACATTAACAACTCTCTCTTTCACAACAGGATTGACGCACTACGCCGATGGAAGGGTGCACCCAAAGGCTTGGTCAAAAAACATTGTTATCAGACAGCATGCAAATTCTCTATGTCTTACTCGCTTGAAGACGTCCGGTCCACTTGGAATTTGGGAACTTGGTTGGTGGTTTTATCCTACGGCCACAATGTACGACCAGTATGGTAATTCAGGCATGTTTGAATTCGGGGTTAATGAATACAACACAATATCCGTTCACAACCGCGGCACGAAATCTTCCCCTCCGTCCGATACTCCCCATTATGAAGACGAGAAGACTACTCCAGGTGCGGAAGTCGATGAGAGCGAATCATAAGTTCTCAGACCGTCAATAGATTAACCTTGTCTGAGTCTTCTGGGGAAGGCTATGGAGGTTTTGCTGTTGAGATTTCAACAGATCCTGGTATTATTTTGCTTGTTTTAATCTTAGTACAGCAACTCGCTTGCTCACGTTCATTCAACCAAATATGTAATGTTTTTCGACTTTTTCTCAGTGTCTTAGGCTTGAATTTGGACGCTGCTGCTTCTCAAGATTGGACATCTGCCTCCATTCTCTATCCAAAAGATGGGCACATCTCATGGACTCAGATAGCATTCAATGAATCAATCATTACTCATCGACTGGCGTGCGTTGTCCTGTGCTTTATTTGACCTGAAGACTACAACACATGCATCGAAATGAAGATCATGTGACCATATGAGAGCTACTAGCTAGGCCTCGAACACCTTATACTTAGTGCTAGCTTTGCATAGCCTTTAATAACAGCAAAGGTTATGAGAACTTGTTCATCAATCTTGTATACACTAGCATCACTTTGTAATCTCTCCAAAATCAAATATGATAGAAGCGCGAGCTAGATGCGACGATAGCGACTACGCTATTGTAATCCTTTTAGCCCCTATACAGTTTCTTTACAGTACTAGCGTATATAAAACAATACACACTTGATCCACGTCAAACAGTGATAGTATATGCCATGAGATCCATGGAGCCTGGAACCTAAACTTATTAAGAAGGGAAAGGTAATATACATCTGTTGAAAGAAAGGGAGAAAGAAAGGAAGGGGACGCGAGCTGCAGCGACCATGCGATGATTGCCACTAGCCAATATAACCGATCCAACTATATTTGTACCATTTAAGATAATTTCAGTAGCCATTTGTCAACTGGCAAAGGCTTTGCGCGCTTCATGTGATTTGATCTCAACCATATTTTCTGCTTGGTGTACCGCGCCCTGAGACCTTTTCACTGCGTGTAGCATGCTTCGTACGTGGCTCAGCGCTAAGCTAGCGTTTGAGATATCTTACAATGAAAGAAGAATCTGAATATCAACTAAATCAGGTCATGAAATTCAGGGATGCCTGAATATTATTTACATCGCATGGGGACCAACCGGAATTTTCCCCAGGTCGAAAATGACAAAGAGTAAAGTGATGGTTACCCGGTATAATTTTCGTTGCAGCACATCACATGTCATTGAACCCCCCTTTCCTCCACGACACTTTGAATACCAGCCTGATATTCCGCACTCCCCCGGTCGTAACTCACAACCATGAGGTAAAGCACATCCTAAAAACAGTTAGTTTTGTATACACTCCATGGAAAATCTAGCGGGAAAATTTGATGTTCTAAAACCAACCTTTTGCAAAATTCTCTTTACAAGTCCGGGCTTTCTCTTTCTCCTAAGTCCCGTCTCCGGAGTAATGACTTCTCCTCTTTGGTTCGCCTTTCTAATTCTTTTGTTCTGTCTTCTTTCTTCCTTCGCAGCTTTTCGCTCCGTTTTTCGCGCTTGCGGATTAATGTGACCGCCAGTGATGAGGGAGATGAGTGACCCGCTACTAGCCGGGTGACTCGGGTCAGAGTAGCGGGAGAGAAATTGCGGTTTAGGCGTTGCGAGAGAGCTGGTTGGATTTTGCATTGCCTATATTCGTTAGTTTAGAGTTTGTGGTGAAGCGAAAAAAAAAACTTGGGGAAGCTGGCGAAATGAGGAAAGTGAGGAAAGTGGAGAACTAACGTATTTGGCTTGGGCTCGACGATCGAAGTAATCGGTCACGAACTTTCCACTGCCCTTGAATTTGTTACTTTTCTGGGGGGTTTCACTCCCCTCAATATCGGCGATACGATCCAATGCTGGGAAAATCAAGGGTGCTGCTTCCGGCATCTCGAGCTCTCCATATGTCGTCCCGCTTGATAGTTTAATGTTCTTCAATGTCTTCTTGAAACCTGTGGTTGTATCATCAAGGGATGAAGTAATTGCTTTGGTAATATCAACAGATGAGTGAGTTTCCGATGATTCGGGCTTGTATGTAAGTATCAAGCAGTAAAGACCACGAGGCATGAAATACTCATTGTTTATTCTATCGAGGAAGGTATTTGTCCTGCAGAATACCCATCAGCTCATTGTGAAAACACTGAGATAGGAAGAACCAACCTTGATCGTGACTGTAGCTCCATAGCCACACCAACTGCAAATTGAGTAGCAATAGATACACCCATCGTGATTGGGCCGGGCACGAATCCTACAATTCCGGCCGCTGCATTTATGACTTGTAACCACGGAGAAGATTTGCTCGCATGGTAAAATGTTTTCAAGAAATCCAAGAAAGCAGCCTGATCAATCCCGCAGTCCTCCAACACTGGCGCATATGCTCTGACGAAACCACGTTTCTTATCCCTAGGTCTGCGTTGTGGGAGAATGACCGGACAAGGTAGTTTCGGTTTCTCAGCACTATATGCTGGAGGTGGATGGTTCCGCACAAACACATCGACGAGCTCATTGGCATCTTGTGTAGACTCTTCAGAAGGTGTGCCTGGGCCAGATTTATCTGCCGCTTCGTCCAAAGCCCAAGCTTCCTCGTCTCCTTCCTCTGATTCTGTGTCCGAGGAATCATCATGCTCGTATTCCTTTTCGAGTTCGTGCTTTTCTTTCTCACTTACTGGAACAGCTTGGCCTCTTGTCATCATTCTCTCGGCATCTTCTGCGGATAGCTCAACATATTGAGGAGGGGCGTCGTTGTATTGGTGATCGGATTGAGCAGCTGCTCGACTACTTTCGCCATTGGACGAAGCTTGTGGTAGGGTGGGTGAGGACTTGTTGCGATGATGATGAATTGTTTCTGATACAAGACCAACTCCTGAACCGATGAGTTTGACTATAATGCCCATGATTGTAATGTAACTTGTGTTAGTGGGAAAAAAAAGTACAGTATTGTTTTATAGAATGAAAATGCAAGACAACGACGATTTGAAAAATGTATTGATACTTGGCCCAACTCTACCTCTTATTATATACTTACTATCTCACGCAATCTGATATAACTCACCAGCTTCAAAATGATCATCCATTAACGGAGCTGAGCTGTTACAACTCTCAACATCTTGCAAGCCTCATTTGGTTAAGACCGAAGATGGACCTTCAGCTTGATCCCACTAATGATGGAAGGATATGGTCTGTGCGTTTTTGTCAATTGCATGGAGAATCCTGCGGCCGTAATCATTAGAGACAATGTGAGAATGTTTTACCTATTCGAGGCCACCAAACCGTAGGGCTATGCCATTGTGGGGCTTGCACAGGGTTGTTTTGGCTCACCATGGACTGACGACGACTCCTTCAGATCGACTTCAATCAAGCATTGTGGTTATCATGTTAAAGTGCACATCAAGCTTCTTGGCAAAGCTTGAGTCTCCAAAGTTATGAGACATTACTGTTATAACGTTTCAGACGACATGTCAAGCCAGTGATGATGTATTGAAGCCTTCGACTTGGAGGCCGATACAGTGTTGTTCACGAATGTTTGCACCTTTAATTAAGAATGTATGTTGATACAGGCGGGTCGATGCTATCAATTACAAACACACCGATAAGCATAGCCCTGCAAAAAGTTCTCTGTGCTTTGCTAGGACGGCATCCAGTCATCGCGAGTGTAACACGACTGAGTATGGGGTGAATCAATAAATGTGGGCATACAATACACAAAAACATGTTTCTGGTATTGGTGAAGGGCCTACAGTCTGTCTTCTCTCGAGACATATCTCTTGCAATCACAGTACGCTTTCTCAGCCAGCAGGATATGCCCAGTTAGCGATGATGGAATCACAGAAGTCTCCGACTTGTCATCCGGACATGGGGGTTTCATTCATTATTATCTCTGCAACAGGTTAAACCTTGCTACAGCTTGTCAAAAGCTTCAAAATGGCTTTTCATGGTGTTTCGATGGCTATTGCTTAAGGCTTAGGTATTCCAAATTCTCTGGTTCTCATTTCACATCGAGATCTAAGCATGGGCCTGAAGTAGCAAATTCTGATCCTTCGTTTGAATTCCGATTCTAGTTATGCTTGTGTCTACCATTTACGCTTTACCGCCAATGGCCCTTATGAAATTCATCAAGCGTACGGAACCTTATGCAACACTGTCGCATCTAAAGGTGGACTTAGGTACTTTTCTCCACAGGAAATGCGAAGATCTGATGTACTAATTTATGCATAATCGCAATGGTTTTGAAAGAAGTTCTATTCCTTTGCCAAGGGTTGAGAGAACCTTCCCTATTTTGGAAGAAGAAATGGCCCTGCCTTAGATTCAACTTCTCATAAGCGAGTTTTTGGCTCGGTCGAATCGATACACGAAGAAGACGCATCAAGGAATGCGTGATATGGCTCCCATGTGGATATCAAAGAAATTCAATCCCACCTTGCCAAATCGCTTTGCGATAGGCAATCTTATAATCATTTTCAGCGCCCAGATCGATTCCAATATATGACTGACAATGCCGAATATCGGTGTATCTCAGATCAATTTCTGGGGAAGTTCACGGAATCTGCTGGTCACTACACGCCTTTGGATACACGACCACTAGTCCCTTTCAAGATCCATCTTCATCTTCTACTGTTGCAGCGACGGGTTTTTGCGCTCAAAAAAATACTTCGATATCGATCATGAAAACCTTCAGACATTACGAATCAACAAAAGTCGAGAAACAATCCACTTCATTGGACGCCGGAAGTTCCTCTGGGGATATTCCTAATCTCTCTTGTTCTTGTGTTGAGTATATTAAGTTGCATCAATATCAGTTCTGTTTGTGTATTTTGGCTTCACTGGCCTCCAACAATTATTCCTGGTTCCGCGACCGTTGTCAGAAGTTGGAGGTACATCTATGACTGCTTGAGACTGTTGAACTGGTACTACCAGGCGCATGGCTACAGGATTCTTCCGCCCTTCTAGCACTAGTGATTCTACACCTTTAATTCTCAATCCTTGAGTAGAGCAATGTCAATCAGCAGTTTGACTACAATATCATTCTTGCTTTTACTGGTAAATAGAATGCTAATTACGCTGGGAATCTTGTTCTGGCATTGACATTACTTGCGACTTCTACCACTAGATTTAGAAATTCTTGGTAGAAAATTACGTTTCATGTACAGCATCGATGAGTTACTGTGAGCCGCGAGGAAGCACTCGAGAGCTTCAAATGAGGCAGAAATTTGGCAAATACAGGCAGGAAGGACATCTCGAGTGTTGTGGAGTATTGGAGTTGTTGACGAAAGGAATGGCAATGACCTCGGGAAGCCTTGCAAAGTGGAGACTAGATAGTTCCTCTCCCAGTAAATAATCCCAAGAAGAGAAGCGGCTACTGGCTATTGGTAAACCTTCATCAAGATTACATTCTAGTCAAATCTACATTTGAAGGTACGACCGGGTAATAACATAATTTTTACTGCAAACCTCCGGTCCTACAAAAGAGGCTATGCACAGCATCAAGCCACCAACAATACATCCAAGGTTACGAACAAATTGGGGCATTTTCATTTAAGCTTTCAGCGACAGCTTTTCGAAAATCCCAACTTTCCATCCTTCGAATGCTTTCGAATGTAACATGGTATAAGCGCCAAGATTCCTTTATGTCAATATCCTAGTTTTTACCGTGTAAAATGTTATGCGCCTGATTTTGTGCCTTTGATCCTGCACACATAAAATACCCACAATACCATGCAAGTGCTTACCATCAGGCTGAGTTATCTTTGTCATGTATTCTCCCATCTATTAATCACAAACTTTGTGTTTGTTCTATACAATAATTCCTAAGTGAATGATTCGAGCCCTTCAATCTTATGATTGAGATTTCGTGTTTAAATGCAAATTAGACGTCGAGTGAATGAAGTTCCTAACTAATTAGGATTAGGATAGTTCTTTCCTCTCACCCAGAGTCTTCTGCTTGTAAAGATTTTTGGCACTTCATTATACGCAATCACCATTTCTTCTATATCATGCATTATTCTAATTCCCTCCGCAAATTTTCTCTCCCACACCCTAATGCGCTCATCCCAAGCCGCAGCGCCTTTCTCTATTTCCTAACCAGCACCACCATCTGGCTCTTATTGTTTTCGTTTTTCCGTCATGTTTATTGGCGAGACCCACACTCTGCATTTTTCGATAGCACACATGTCTATGAGAAAGACTATTCTGATCGACGCCAATCTTCTGGCTTATCATTTCTAGATGATCTGGTCGAGAGAAATCAAACATCTTTGTTCAGTAATTCTACTTCGAATCTTTCCGGAGACTCGGATGGAGATGGAGATACAGAGGTTCCGGATATGTGTATAGCATACGTAACCATCAAGCGCGACATGCAGGATAGAAACAAAGGAAGACAATACATCGATGCAGCCTTAGGAACTATGATAGATGGATTAAGTGAGGAGGAAAGAAAGAGAGTGTGGATTTATTTGTTATTTGCAGACACGGATCCAAGTGTTCATCCGTTATGGGGAGAAGAATGGTTGGGGAGGGTAGTAGATGATTATGGCGGATATGAGGTTGGAGGGGAGAGGAGAGAGTGGCTAGAGGAATTGATGAAGCAGAAGGAATGGCAGATTAAAGGAGTTTTGTAAGTTTTATCGTTGGAACTCAGAATGCCAAGCTAGTTAGCGGCTTCCAAGAACTAACAACACACTAGCGACTATGTATACGCGTTAAGCCGCTGCTACGATACCCACGCTCCTTATATAGCAATAATGGAGGACGACATTGTATTCGCTCATGACTGGTTCCAGCGTACTATTTCTGGTCTCAATAAAATCGAGTCTCTCTCTCAAAGTCCTGGAGATAAATTTTATAACTGGATATATCTAAGACTTTTCTATACAGAAACGTTTCAATCGTGGAGCGAAGAGGTAGATTTTTGGTATCGACATAGATACTTTCTATTGTTTTTTGCTGCTCCTCTCTGCACAATTACCGCTCTTATATTTATACGAAGCAAAATCGGCGAGAAAAGGAAAACAGGAGGTTGGTTGGATAACTGGACGATTTTCGTTATAGGAGTGGTGGTTGTACCAGCCTTCATAACTCTGGGTTTCATGGTTGGGAAACACAATTTGCCGTGGTGGGAATTCAGAGGGAAAGACGTGGTGAAGATGAATAGTGGAGGATGCTGTACACAGGCTATGGTTTTCCCGAGGGAGCAGGTGGATGGATTGAGAAGTTATTTGACGGGAAGGGGAAGTGGCCAGACGGATTTGATGATTGAGGATTATGCGGAAAACGAGGGTATGGAAAGACTGGCACTTGGGAAACAGGTCGTGCAACATGTGGGAGTAAAGAGTAAGTTTTTCTGTCTTGGGGGGGGGCTTTAGATGAGACATTCATGAGACTAATTTTGTGTGTAGGCTCGAGAGGTGATAATCAAATCAACGCTATGAGTACTTGGGCATTCCACTTTGAGGAATACGACAAAGTTTCTATGTTTGGAAACTCGGTGTATGAAGAATCTTGATCTGGAGATTTGGAAACTTCCAGGCCAGAGTCAGTCGGATAATTGATATCGGAGTTGACTGATATCGAAAATATATACCCTTGCTGTTCCATGTTTTCATATTTAGAAAATATGAGAACAAGTCACTAGTCTCGAAACTAGGCTAGTAGGGTACCAACTACGGATCTGTTGTCTCCCTCTTTCTCTTCTAACCTCTTTATCTTTCATATCTATAACAACTACTCCACTGCAGGCAGCTCTAGTCCCTTCCCTCCAGGAGTTTATGCTACGTCTGCTCAAGAATAAGTTGTTCGGAATACGACGAACTGTCAGGATTACATGGATTCTTGTTGCCTTTTGGCAGCAGCGGTTAGGTATCGTTGCGATGATTAGGGACCATTAGAATATGGAACGAAGAAGAGGAAGAAAAGAGGAGAGAAATAAGATCGAAAGACTTTAGTGGTTCGGAGCCAAAGAAGAGTGATATATACGTTAAATAGCCTAATTTCGTTGGCACTCGCCCATTCTTACATCGGAACTCGAATTGTTCGAAATGCGATTGGTATTTATTCCATGTTTTGATATTTTCGGGCTAGAGTCACTCGAATACTCGGTCCCCAGATTTGGAATTGCGATTTTGTCTAATATCTTGGGTATTTCGATTGGGAGTTCTTGATGCAAGGAGAACTCGGCTTCATAATCTGAGTTTTAGACCGTCAAAACAAGACATTCCAAGCAGAAAACAGTGTAGGCTGCTTGCGTGTTTATCCGAATTCTAGGTATACGTGAAGGGAAACCTCCACATCAAGATGGTATATCATCTGGTCTTCGGAAAATCGACGGCATCTTAATTCTTGGATGAAAACTATCCAAAGCCTCACGCAGAAACAATTTGGTAGACTGGTTTGATAGTACATGCCTAGGACATGAATCTTTTATCAAATTGAGATAATTAGAATACGAGGAAAATAGGTAGATACTAGCAGACAGTGGGGGTTCTCGTAGACGCCGAGCCATAAAATCTCCACCCGCCCGATTTTACCGAATCCCACTATCAAACTATCGCTGCCTAGCTGGGCTGGGTACTAATCCCGGTGTACATACTAATCATCAACTTTGACGACCTGGCTAGCAGAGCTTAAAGCTTACCTTAAATCAACAATTTAATTTGGATCCACGACCGAAGTTCCTACGGAGTATGTACCTTTTCGAAAATGAGATACATTGATAGTCTCCTTGAAAAATGTAGCATCTTTGCGCACGCAAACGCTCGTGTCAGCTGAATGTGAGTATGAGGCAAAGTGCATCTTATGCCGGGGAGGGGCATCCAATGATACCCTACTCTATGCACAAACTTGGGAAGCTCGAAAATACTTGGGGGCTACGTACCATCGTCAAGCTGACGTCAGATAGATAAATAGAACTGCAGTTCTATATGAACACACTGATAGACGAGGGACAAGTTCGTGCTGCCACAGAATATCTTCCATCAATCTAAATTTTCAGAGTCGAGGATTCCAAGGACCCGTCAAGTTTCAAAATGCCAGTAATGATCAAAGTCGCGCAGCATGCTGCAGAAGCGTTTAGGCCAAATTGGCGTGAGCAGCACCAAAATGATTACAGCACGAACGAAGCCTCGGACGAAAATCCAGATAGTTTGTTCTTGCGAGGTTTACTCCAGAATTTGGCACCGGACACTTCAAAATCCAATAGTACTGTACTACAATCGACACTTACCGAGGAGATCGCGAGCAATATTCTCCCATCTGGGAACGGTTTAGTGCATACCTGTCTTGAGGCGTATAACCATCATCGTAATCTTATCCTTCGTCCTGATGATATTTGGATCGCTATTGTGACTCAATTCTCATTCTATGTGAATAAGCATTCTGAGGAACTGCGTTCCTTCTTTGTGGCGCATGAAGGACAAAAGGAGCTAGTTGTTGAAGATAATCATTTCGACTTCACGGTTTTCACTACTAACATGGCCGATATGATCCAGGTTTGTGTAACCTTACTGCACTCTTGTATCGCGTTAAGAAATTGGTTCAGTCGTTAATTTGTAATTAGAAAAATATCGTGGATAAAAGCTTCCAGTCATGGATTTTACCAGCATTTTCGACCACGACGCATGTCGACACCATTGTATGTAGCTCAGTAATGATGAGTACCATGAAAAGGTACTTCAATTACAGGTACGTCATGGCACTTTCTGGAACCTCTTATCCTATGAGGCACCATAATGTGTATTAACCTGCTAGGTTTCAACTTGAATGTGGTATACCTACAGTCACATTACTCGGAGAGATATCAGATTGGGAAGAAATTCTTCGCCGACTGGACAAGCTTGAGTCGTTTGGGTCAGCTCACGAAGAATTGATAGAGTGGAAGGAGATGCTTACTCTGGTAATCCAAAATATGATACTAACCTTCGAAAATCCTGGAGCCATAGCCCGAGTTGATTTCTGGTCAAAAATTGCTCATATTCACAACTTAAGCGGCGGATCAACTCTATCCGGGTGGGTTACAGTTTTCTGTGCCTTCAATGAAAATGGAGTCTGGAAAGGAGACAACTGGAGATCAGGGCATGACACCGGGTCAATGAGAGAGCCTCCCAAATATCCAGTTATCAAAATTCAAGAAATACCTACTGGAAAGTGTGAGGTTAAAGTTCGGATCAGTGGAATGATGAAACTCGATGCTGTGATTGTGGCCGGCTTGGTAGGCGCTTTAGTCTCTTCTCAGAATGGGTATGAGATTCTTGACACAGTGCAACCGTACCCAGCATGGAGCATCTTCGCCCTGAACAATGATAAACGTATTCATTCAGGACGATAAGGGCTTACTACTTTTGGTATTGTTTGCCAAATGAGTTGGATTGTTGTTAAGTAGTTCTTGAAGGGTCACCAAGGGCGCGCGATATAAAGAGAGATGCGATATCAAAATGATCTTGCAGTAAATACCTGTTGTGTCACAGTACTTTATAAGTCAGTGTCATTTCCCACCAGACAGCGAAAATGCCAAATCTTGAGCCCGCTAAGAACAGAAAAGGGGTTCCAAGACCTACTTTTCGGAGGTGAACCAAAGTTCAATCTCATGATTTGATGTTGCCAACTTTGAGACATTCCTTATTCCGTAGAGCTCAGATCTATATCTTCATAAAAACCGAGAAGAGATGATGATTGAGTGTTTTGATATTGAATTATCGTCGAGGGGTATGATTTTTGATTTTTCGATTTTCTCCAAGTCCCTTCTCGGTGCTTCCAATTTTTGGCTGTGTTACTTTTGTGGAAGGATCGAAGGATTAAGAACACCCAAATCAGATCTGCAACATAAACTCAGGAGTGTGAGAAAGTCACGAGTTTCAATGGTGGTTGGTTGATTGGGGGAGCGAACTTATTGATCCGAGGTTGCTCCGAATAAAGTCTCAATTTGGACGACTTCTCTTCGACTATCATGCCAGCGTATGCTGTTTTCGGTCTTGTACAACTGTGCGATACTTTCTGGGTGCTCTCTGATTGTTGTTTTGATGGTGGCAATTATTGGTCTCACGACAGAATTCTATGCTTCCATCACCATGATACTCCTCAGCAGAACCAGATAATCTGCCACATTAGCAAGAGCGCACTCTTGTGGACTTGCCTGTTCGCTTCTCTATCCGTGGTGTCAAGTTTTACGATATCATGTTCCGGAGCATGAGGAAAAGATCGAGCTGAAGGCTGTCGGCGTGATTTAGGTCGTGATTGGTGATGGATGAAGCTCGATGATGCGGTGGTGCTAAGATATCTCATTCAAAATTGTAGAAGTGCGGATATTCTTCCTGCACCCTATTACCTTTGGAGTGACGAAAGAGTTAGGTTCCAAGATGGAAACAAGAAAGGAGAGAAAAATGACACTCAGTGGGTATTGAAAATGGCATAGAGCGGGCCAACAGTGAATCAAATCAAACTCTGTGGGTGATAAGAAAGAACAGAGGAACAACGGCGCGATAAATCAAATAAAGAGAGAACGTGAGTTATGATTCTTTCATACAGATCATCACTTGGAGAGCCAACTTGAAGTATAGAATTTAATAATTTTGACATAGAATAATCAACGAATCTCAAAGGGTAATCAAGCACAATTTCATAAAGGCAGAGAAATTCTCAATGCTCTTCTCTATGGTACGCCAATAGCAATTTCAAATGAAATTACGCGTGGTTTCGCGAAAATTCACTTCGAAGTATCGCGCGGCCGTAGCATTTTTTTACTCGCACGAATAAATATAAAGCTGCTTGGAAAATCTTCAAGTTCTTAAACATCGACACCTCCACAAACTTATTCAACAGAGGGTCGGGAGTTGCGTTTGAGCCTCCGCATCCTTCCAAGCTGTAAGGAATAAAAGGGTTTCTTTATCTTACCTCTTCTCAAGCCTTTACACATACGGAAAAAATCCTCCGCATTACCAAATATTCGATCTATATCTTCTCTCACCATGGCAACCCCAACACTCTATATCGGCAAGTCAATTACGGATGTCTTAGCTACGGAACTTCTTGTCATTGTCTGCGAATCTCTTTCCCACGAGGACTTGACCAATTTTCGATTGGCGAACAAAGTTTGTGCTGAGGTCGCGTCCAAAAACCTCGTTCAAGATTTGCATGTCAAATTCACAGAGAAAAGTTTCAATAACTTGTTGAATGTATCAAAGCAACCAAATCTTTCGAAGCATGTCAGAAGTATATCGTATGAGCCACGGACCTTGCGAACCCTTTGTAAGGACGATTACATCAATTGTATAGTCGAGGAGCTGAAACCTATGCCTCCCTTCGACGAAGAAGACTTGGACAAGGGGTATGAGCTGTACAACCACATTCGCCGGCGTGAGGTCTACTTGAAAGCGTTAGAATATAATATCGTTGCCTTCGCACTAGCTGTCCCAAACTTCCCAAACTTCAACAAGATCGTCTTGGATGACGCCGGATTACCATCTGATCAATTCATACACTCTTACGACCGCAAGGCATATCTTTGTAAGGAGATGTTCAGCCTTGAGTCGAGCCAGAGCAATACAGCCTTTAAGTACGGGAGGTTACACGCGCTATTTCTTGCTGCTAGCCTCGCTGGCGTAAAATTGACGACTTTTAGAGCCACAGCTCTACCTTTGGCATTCTTCGGCGCGACGCCAATGAGCAGTGCCGATGTGGCTCTTTCTGCCTTGCTGCATGTTCAGCATATCGACATTACCATCAAAGTCAGCTTTGAAGAATGGAACGCCCGCATCAATGGACTTGTTCCTCGCCTTACACAATTATTATCTCTCGCCTCAAACCTCGAGAGTCTTCGTATCGATTTGGGAGAACCTGAAGAAAGATCAATGACGCCAATCCCTTTGGAGGCGGTAGTCAGAGGCACTGGTAATTTTCCAAAGCTACGCAGTCTTGACCTTCGTCATTTCTCGTGCACCAAAGAATTTTTCTCAGAGTTTCTTCAAAAGCATGCGGGTACACTAGAACATTTGTCACTTGATACAACGATGATGACGAGTAATTGTCCTGGTTGGGGTAATGTTTTCAATACACTTGAAACTAATTTGAAGCTCAAGTCTTGTTATTTCACTGGTGTTTGGCATGAGGGCTGGAATATTGAAGAAGAAGACCCGACTTATCCAATAAAGCTTTCCGCATCATATACTGGAACTCGGGGAAGTTCTCTGGGCGAAGTACTACAACACCGTGTCATCAAGAAGTGTATGCCAGCGGGAGACGAATTCATAACCATGGACGAGATTTGGGCCACCGTTATGAGAGAGTCAGAGGACAGAGGATACGAAACCTATAGTGATGATAGTGCTGAGGATACCGATAGCGACGATTATTTTTATGATTACGAGGATCTTTTAGATATAGATGATTTTGGCCACTACATTAACGATGAAGACGATGGCGAAGACGATGATGAAGACGATGATGAAGACGATGATGAAGAAGATGATGAAGAAGAAGATGAAGAAGATGATGAAGACGATGAGGCTAGTCTAGATTGAGAATGCTCATTTTGAAAATTCTTGTAATGGCATGTAAATCATGGCGCTGGACATACACAAAACAAGGTTTGCATGGAGGATAACCATGATTCAGAATCATTTCCTGTCTCTTCAACATAACAAATTGTACCTTTTCTAGTTATTTTTCCATATCATGAAGATATCAAGAGTTGGCTCGCGTCAAAGAAGATGACTAGCTTTGGCTTCCCAACATAGCCCAAGATTAATATGTACAATAATCAATAAATAGCAATGCAAACTCATATTCGCTCTACTATGGTGAAACTTCATGTGTATTCGGTTATGTGTACTATTTTTCCAGGATACAATGAAGTTATTACACTGTTTGTTACTGTTACCTCAAGGTGAGCCAGTGTTTCTGATAGCCCGGACTACAATCCATTAACATTTGTAGATTCTAATTTTGAGATTCTGGAAATAGTACTTCAACATCTCACACCATTTTGATACTCGAACTACTTTCAACATCTAGAAAGAACTGAACGTTCTAAGATTTTCGATTATGAAACAGCAGTCCGCCCACACTTTTGAACATCCTAAGCTCTTCCGCATACATCAGAGTATCAAATACCTACTCACCCCCAAATTTCCCCTTATTTTATAAAATCTCCGTCCGCTTCACTGGCTTCTCGCACACACATTCATCTTACATCTCAACCTCAACGCTTCCATATCACCTATCCTTCTCCAAATGGAAGCACACCCTTCCCCTCGCATCTCCATAGAATAAATCAAGGATCAAGATTCCCACCACAAACTTTCTACTACATCAACCTTATTATTCACACTCAATTCCGCATCCATCATCACTCCAACCCGTGCTCCTCCCCATCTACCACACAAGAACTCCGCACTTGCCGTCATTCCCAGGCATTCAACTCCTCGTTCTCGATTAGCGTATCTTCGACCTCCTTTTTTACTTCTCCCACTTCTCTTTTGTAAATCCTCTTATATAATTACTGATCCACTTACTCCAATCTCCCCAGCTATCCCTCAATATTCAAATCTGCTTCTCGCATGCACTCGACTTGCTAACTCTATATTTTTCTCTCAAAGCTAAACATATCACTCATCTCTATCCTGTCTCCCCAATCGTCCCTTAATCTCCGATCTATTCTTCAAAATTCAAACTTCAAAATTCAAACCTCAAACTTCCATCATACTCCCTTCATACCTAAACCCCCATCTCTTCCCAGCCAAGTCAAGTCAAGCTAAACCCAGCCACATACTTTGCCAACTTCATACCATTCATATTCCTCATTCTTCACCATCCTTCTCTCCTTCTCTCCTTCTATTCATATACCCTTCCACCCTTCCATTCATCTATCCCTCCATCTTCCCAAAACCCCCTCCAAGCTCATCAAGTCAAAATCTATAACTACCATCCCATATTCCACATCCCTTCTTCCCAAATTCGTAATAAGTTCCAAATTTCAAAGATACAAAATTCTCACATCACAGTACTTTGTTTCCTTCACATCCCTCTATCCCCCCCTTTCCTCCCCTTCCCTACGTATCACAATATTCCCCTTCTACTCTCCTACTCTCCCATCTTACCACCCTCCCATCTTACCTACTCATCTATTCATCTACCAAAACATCAAAAAATCCACTTATCTCGCCAAAACAGAAGATAAACAACACACCTACCCCTCCATCCCTCCCCTTCCATCCCTCCCTTCCATCCCTCCCATCTTACCTACTCATCTACTCATCTACCAAAACACCAAAAAATCCACTTACCTCACCAAAACAGAAAATAAACAACACACCTACCCATCCACCAATCTATTCATCCATATATCCAT
The DNA here is from genome assembly GCF_014898535.1 of Botrytis deweyae. Classification (NCBI taxonomy): domain Eukaryota; kingdom Fungi; phylum Ascomycota; class Leotiomycetes; order Helotiales; family Sclerotiniaceae; genus Botrytis; species Botrytis deweyae. The sequence continues at coordinate 39,524 of NW_024066238.1, forward strand.
CCATCTATTTACCTACTCACCTATCTCCTATCAAAACAATATAAGAAAGAAAGAAAGAAAGAAAGAAAGAAAGAAAGAAGAAAGAAAGAAAGAAAGAAAGAAAGAAAGAAAGAAAGAAAGAAAGAAAGAAAGAAAGAAAGAAAGAAAGAAAGAAAGAAAGAAAGAAAGAAAGAAAGAAAGAAAGAAAGAAAGAAAGAAAGAAAGAAAGAAAGAAAGAAAGAAAGAAAGAAAGAAAGAAAGAAAGAAAGAAAGAAACAAATCTCACAAGTACAAGAATATCAACCTCCCAATATCAACATCCCCATATCAACCTCCCCATATCAACCTCCCCATATCAACCTCCCCATATCAACATCCCCATATCAACATCCCCATATCAACTCCCATCCAATCAAAACAAACATTACAGATTAAAACAAACATCACATATCAAACCAAGAAAGAAAACACAATACCTATCGAATAGATAGATACCCAGCCAAGAACGAGATATGCGCGCTGTATAGTTCGAATTAGCTACCTACTTATTGATTATTCATATATGCACACACACATACACACACACAGAGACAGACAGAGAGAGAGAGAGACACACAGAGAGAGGTTGACTGGCTGAATTGATGGATGAAAATGGTACATGTATATATAGTGGGTATCATAGATATAATTATTTCGAATGTTCGGGTCAAGAACTGAACTGGGAGAGAGACTTAGAATACAATCAAGTCCAACAGGATGCCATCGAACCAGAGAACACAACACAATGCAATAGAACGGCCATGAAACAAAGACAAAGTACACACCCAAGTAAACAACTGCATACCTAGGTAATCACCCAAACCCAATATGCAGAGTTCAAGTATCCATACCCGATATTCCATCTGCATGCCTGCATCGAAAAGCTTTTACTCATTATTCATTCCCATTAAGAAATCATGTCATCCCCATTTTCCAACCTCATCACGAACCCCCTTTATTCTCACCATGTCCCTCAGGCACATAATTCGTTTCGCCCAACAATTCCCCCTGCTGACTCGTCATCGCCGTCTGCGTCCCGGGCTGCGGTTGCGTCGCGATACTTGGACCCGAGGGAGCGGGCGGCGGTACGTTCTTGCTGCTCGCCGCGTGTAATCTCTGATCTAAGGCTTTGAGAGCCAGGGCTCTTCTTCTTTCTGCTTCTGCTCTTGCGCCGCCGGGGGCAGTTCTTTGTGGGATATATGAGGATTCACCTCTGCTGGCCGAGACATCTGCTGCGGAGAAGGGAGTGCAGATTTTGAGGGCGACGAGGGTATTGAAGATTGAGTCTGCGAGGGAGGAGATGAGGGGTTTGAGGGGACCGGGGAAGAATTCTGCGAAGGCGAAGGTTTCGGATGCGTCGCCGCGGAGAGTGGGGGATTGGTTGGAGTCGAGATCGGGGAAGGCGGATTTGTAGAAACGAAGGTAGGTGTAGGAGGCGAGGAAAGCGTAGGAGACGAGGAAGAGGGAGGAGATGCTGAGGAGTTGGATGGCGCAGAGGGTGAGGATGGTAAGGAGATGGAGGGCGGGGAAGCGGGGGACGCGGAGAGAGAGGATGCCTTTGAAGAGGGTGACGGTGTGGGTTGGTACGAGTTGAGAAAAGGCGATTAAGAAGGAGATTTGGAGGGGGATGGTTCCGTTTATTGAGCTAAGACTTTTGCTGAGGTGTTAGTTGATTGAAGGGATAGGTAGATAGATGGATAGATGCGATTTCAAAGAGAAAAAGTATAAAATTTGAGTAACTCACGTCCAGCTCATATCACCCGTAATAGCAAAGAAAAAAACCAACGTCCCGAAAGTCAAGAGATTGGGAATGAGTGATGCGACTACAATGAACTTTGCGAATTCCCTCGATGTCCATGCCCGCTCCAGATATCTTCCTCCATAAAATAACGTCACTCCAGCGATCCCCAGCGTAAACACATTATTTTCCACCAATGTCGTTGTCAAAAACGTCCAGGGATACACAAAGGATAACTGAGGTACGAGCGAGAGGTATGGAACTACTACGTGAAGCTCTGCGGCGGTTTCCTTATTCCATTGTTTGTATCGAATTGCGGCACTCAGAATGGATTCAGATAGTAATGCGATGAGTAGTATCCTCGTCACTGGAGGAATATTTAATCTTGGTGGCATATTTAGGAATATGTAGAAATACCGTAGAAGTAATGTCAGACCCTTCCTCCTTGATAAGTAAGTCGGTAGGTATGGGAATCTGCAGTTCGAAAGTTGATGTACGATATATCAGGTATATCTTCAATAAAATAAAGCTTTGGTGATTTTCATCAAGCTTTCCCTTATTAAAAATAAAGTGTCATCAAATCCAATAAGGGTAGGATGTTAAGCACAGACCACTTCAATTGTTTCGGCCTTGTAAACCCAAAATATCCAGCCTCAAACATAAGGCTGACGCAAGAGAGAATAAGATCCGGCATGTTTTGAAAAATTGTAAGCCACGTGAAGGGTGTGAGGCTATGGAGATGTACTAAGCCCCATTAGTGACTAGCTCCAACTTACTCCGTCGATTCCTGGCCAGAAACATGCCGGGTAGAAATTCCGAAAATGTGGGCGAAGTACGATTGGCAGAAGTTCATCCAGATTGTCGATTTTTTAAAATTATTTATGCGTGTGATGGATATGGATGCAGGTTGTCAACCAACACTTTCCAAGGTTTGATGGGAAGAGAGGGGAGAGGCGGTACCGGAAAATGCAAAGAGTAAAGAAAGAATCGTGAATCGTATATGCGCAAGTAAGAATGATGGATGTGTGGTGTGGTATGGTATAGACTAATAGTGCCTAGGTGATACAGTTGGAAGTTCCACGTACCTGAATTAACTAACCCACATACTAGGGATAGCTTAGCTGCCTGGGTATGTACCCTCGTACCTATCGATAATGTGAATAGATTCGCGGTGTAGTATTGGTGTCACGGTAGAAAGGGAAAGGGAAAGGGAAAGGATGTGATGGGTTGGGTTGGTTTAATAAAAGTTATGAGGTTCTCTTCCCATCACTCGTAATATTTGGAACCCCAGGCCAGGGGAGGGATACATTTGAACTACTGCTGTGCATCATCATCACGCCTACTAGGTAGGCATCAGTATTTGGATTGATTTTTTATTATTTTCAAATTCATATTCACATTCTAGTTCTAGCGAGTCGTTCATCAATTCTCTTCTGCTGCTAACTATTTAGTTTGTTTCGCACTTCCGTCCCTTATTCTTAGTCGATCAAGAAAGATGGAGAGAAAAGCGTTGATCTTGGAGGTAAGTCACATATCTGGTATGTAGGTTGTGATCCCCGAGACCAGCGTAAAGTCGTGCGTGTAGTGTAGTAATACTGTACCTAGGTAGGAGGTAGGGACGCAGGTCGGTAGCAGATAGTATCTCGTTACAAGTCTTCATCACCAGAGAATTTGATCATCTAAATTGTCATTTATGGTCAAGAATTAATGTACTCGGTAGAGATAGGAATGAATCTTACTCGGGGATGAGACGTTGATCAACAACGGGAACAGGAACAAACTGTTGTCGTACTTCCATGGATCTTTCATCCGAGCTCAAGAGAGGGAGATATTCCAAAGTCGTGCTTTACCTGACGTGGTAGCATTTCTTCTCGAGAAACTAAAAATAATACTATATACGCCGTACGATATAATGATAGGATAATGTTAATGTATATTTATTACTGACAGGCATTTCTCTTGTCACACACACATGCTAGGTACACACACACGCACATCTTTAGTATCCATCTAACTTTCAAACAAACCGACCATCGCCGCCCCATTCCATCCCACCATCTTTATTGAAGGCAAGCAAGCAAGCAGCAAGCAAGCAAGCAAGCAAGCATTACATATCGTACGCCGTTGTACATACTAGCTACCTAGTAAAAGTAGTACACCCTACCAACCTACTAGGTACTCGAATCCAGCTCGCCTATCACTTGATGCATTCTTAAATGTACGGAAGCATCTTCAGCCAATATCTTAAGCCTTTAATGGTCTAGAAGAAAGTTCAGAAAAAGACTCCATTTCTTTAGTTCTAGCCAAGATCTCCATTCTTTAGTGTGCCCAGGTGTGATATGTAACCACCCAATTTTGACTCGAGGAAATTCCCGTTGCTTATTATTAACCAGACACCGTAGTCAGTCAAAGAGTTTTGGAAAGTTAGGGAGAAAGCCAAGTATGCTTTTACTATACTACAATATACTACACTACACTATATCATACTAATACAACCTAGGTAAATTTAGTCAGGACATTGACACCAAATCCGTCATTTTCAAGATTCGGATTTTTCTCAAATCCGAATGGTCAAATGTGGTATATGTATATGGTAATCAATCTCGCTGTCGGCTTTATCCATCATACAATCAACAAAGATTCGGAAAATTAATATCAAAGAAAGGCATCAAAGAAAGGCATCAAAGAAAGGCATCAAAGAAAGGCATCAAGGGAATGGGAAATAGGAATGGAAATGAAAATGGAAGTGAGAATGGGAATCTCCAGAGTCAGTTTCATGTATGAACATCGAAATGAAGGGGATCATTTTTCCCTCCTCTTTTCTCCATTATTTATTAATCGTCCTATCATTCGCAAGCGGTTGGTGGACTCAAGCCATAGATAGATAAATAGATAGGCAGACAGACCTTTCACATACTACTATCCTACTGTACATGCATCTCGATTTTCGATAGGGCAGACGATCACACTTCCCATTGTAAATTTGGGATCCCTTGTCATTTGTTTCTTCGGCTTGGCTTCTTCTTCTCTGTACAGTATGGTCCTGTACCGGTCTCTTTTTAGTTCTTTCGTTTCTTTTGAATCCCCGTGTCCGTCCGTCTGACCCCTGGTAGGTTTATTATAGTAAGGTGGTAGGTGGTAGGTGGGTGGGTGAGTGGTACATGATCTCCAGACAGATAGGTTGGATGCTTTTTGACACGTCTTGGATGGGATCAATGATAAAGGATTGTACGGTAGTATCTATGGTATCGTAGCACCGCACTGTATGTATAGATTGGATTCCCGAGTAGATCGTGATCTTAGATGTGGATGTGGACATGGAAATGGATATGGAAATGGATATGGAAATGGATATGGAAATGGATATGGAAATGGATATAGAAATGGATATAGAAATGGATATAGAAATGGATATGGAAATGGATATGGAAATGGATATGGATATGGATATGGATACCCGTGGACGGATGGATGTGAATGTGAATGTGAATGTGGATGTGGATGAAGTAAAGTATAAATGTTCCTTGACTGCCATGCCATGACTTTCATTGCCGTTTTTGAGGGGGCTGCTTGTCATGCGCAGACCTGACTACTTGTAGCCTGAGGCACTCTAGAAATAATCCATGCCACCGCTTCCATTGATCTCAAACCCTCTCTTTGCCTTTGTGATGAACATGCCGCAATGGTAGAAGCACAAGCACACGCAACCAACGGATGAGAATCACATCTGTGACGATAGTAAATACCATCTTCGAGATGAGATGTTCAATTCACTTTCTTCACATGCTCATATATGATCTATTTATCTGAGCATTTCACGCATACAGCACATACATATTTATTCTTTCCCTCTCTCCCTCTCCATCATCACTTCTGACCTCACTCGGCCCATCATTCACATGGATAGCATTCGTGATCGCTTCCAATCCCAGCGTCACAATACTTGGTCCTGAAGGGTCATACAATTTCATCTTTTCGACACAGAGGAAAAGAAATACCTACTCGGGACTAGTCCGTGCTCAATGGGGACTAGCCGACTTGAATAAGATCGTCCCTATTGCACTTTCATACCCTTTTTTTACTTTTATCCAATGATTCCTCCTCCCCTGCTTGAATTCTTTTGGATCTCTACCCACTTCCCAGCCAATCATCGCTCGTCTCTGGCTTTTTTAATATCGTCCTTAGCTTCTAGCTACAAGCCGGCAAGTTGCAACGAACAAGTCTCTTTTCCATCCATTCCTCAATCTCGAATTCAACACAGCCCGCAAAAAAAAACATAACTACAACAACATAAAATCCATTTTACATACATCGACAACATCACCACCACCATCTCAACAATTGAAATTCACGGTCCTTACAAGATACCATCCAGCGCGCAAATCATCATACATTTCAACCCCACGATACCACCGCATTCCATTCGATCCCATTCAATTCAATACCCCAAATCCGATAGAGATACCCCATACCTCAAATTTCGCTTTTTCCACTGTACTGTACTTGAATTCAATATACATCAACCTCTGAAGCTACACCATCACGAATCAGACCTCTTTTTGATCATCACCATATCAAATCGAAGAAACATCGATACAACCACAGCAGCCATAACCACAGCGACAACAACGTCTGGCCTTCCTCGAAGACGAACGAAATAGCAATGACGAAGGAAACTTTAACCTCGGACAAGGTGAACTATATCATTTGGAAGTACGTGTTTCCCTCGTGATCTATCCATTCGGGCTTTCTCTCTCTCGTTCACACACACATATAACATACATATACGTACACAATACATACACACATTCTCTCTCTCTCTCTCTCTCTCTCTCTCTCTTTCTCTAAATCCAGGTACGGAGCGGCTTTGAGATTACATTTCGCTAACAGCAATTTATTGTACTTTGTACTATAGATATTTAATAGAATCAGGTATGTACAAGTACATTGAAGAAGAGAAAAGATAAGGAAAGGAAAGGGCAAGAAGGATAAGGATGTGGATGAGGATGAAGATGAAGATGATATATTCAAAATCCTCATTCAATCTTTTTCCTAATTATCTTGGGTTCTTGAAGCCTGAGGTAATCCAAAGATGGTAGTTGAGGGGAATTATTGTATGAAGAATCATTGAACTGATCAAAATTCTTTCGTCTCTCTTGCAGGTTACGAAGGAGCGGCTCGTCACCTTTCAAAAGAGTGGGACGTTCAACAACCAGATTTATTACCATTTGCGCCCCATGTCGGAAAGCATGCACTAGTCTCCGTTCTAAACAAAGGTCTTCTTTATGATGCATATAACAGAGAAGCATCAAGGGTATGTTGAAATCGTTACCTTTTCTATTTTTATTTGATATAGTTTTTGATGCCATCACACATGATTTCTTTTTTGGGTTTTGGTTTCGGTTTTGGTGACTTTGATTTTAAATCTTTCATTTGACAAAAAATCACTCTCATTCATCCCTCAATTCATGCCTCTTCACTCACACTTCACTTGATGAATCTTTGACACTTCATTCCACACTCCACTCCACTCCACTTCACTTCATACTTTATCTTTCTTTCATACATCTCCTCTCCCAAGACCCTTTACTATTTAATTGGTTGGATATATATCAACTACAGATACTCTTTTCAATTAACACCCTTCTTTTAGGCATTCCGTCAACATCAAGGACGCTCTCAAGATGTTTCAGATTCAGAAATACCAATGGGTGTTTTTGGTCCCTTGGAAATAGCAAACAGAACTATTCCCATCATCACATCACCTCAAGAATCCCTCAACAACAATGAGGATTTGGAAATTGCTCGGAAACATCAACTAGAAGAAGAATCAATTTCAAATTCAAATGGTCCACCAGGAAAGAAACCACGACTTACCAATGGTTATGAAAATGGTATTTCAAATGGAACCACAAACGGAAATGGAAGCTCAAATTACTACGATTCGGCTTCAACGCCCATGGAAATTGATGTTGATCAAAATGGTGATGGTCACGCTTATCCCTCACCAGAGCAACTGCCATCACCAGTCACTGCCACCATTGGACCCGAAAGGGGTACCCAGTCCGAGAAAGTCACAAATCTCAAAACCGAAACGTTGTACCTAGACTTATTGGATGACAATGTATCAAAATCGACCGTATTATATCGTTGCGAATGGAATCCAAAGCTACCAAATCTCTTGGCCGCGGGGGGTACTGAATCATTAGCTCGAATGTGGGATCTATCAAGTACGGTCGCCGATCATATCAATGGAAGTAATAACCCTAATGCTTCAGGCATGAATACGAATGGGATTGTTCCACCGTGTATTCCTCTTCTCCAGCCTCTCGCGCCTCAACCGACAATGGTCAATGAAGTTACCTGGTCTTCGGATGGAACCCATATTCTTGTTTCGAGTGAGGAACCTGATGGAACCGCAACTGTTACTGTTTGGACTGCTAAGGGTCAACTATTGCACACCTCTAGTCCAATGGAAGGTCCAGTCGTTTCTTTAAAGTGGAACTTCTCGAATACATTATTTTTGACAGTTTCTCCAATTACACTTAAAGGGCTTTCTACACCAGCATCAACCTTGACGGTCACTTCGATGTCCGACTTTACAACAATACAACATACAATACCATCGATGCCAATTTTCGAATCCCCGCTTGAAGGTCTATGGATGAGTGATGAGGATTTCATGGCTTACGGAAATGAATTTCTACAGATATTTCGATACGCGGATGGAAAGATCAAATATTTGACGAAATATGAACATCGTGACGATCATCGTGTAACGCATGCTACTTTCGACAGGGAATCAAAGTTACTTGCTACTGGTAGTCAAAGTGGTATGATTGATGTAGGTACTTTCACTGTTAAGCTTGTTCATTACTAATATTCTTAGATATGGGATGAGAAAGGTCGTTCTCGAACATTCAATGCTCATACCGGACCGATTACTTCCCTTGAATGGCAACCATTGCCTCCATCTGATTCGGAGGGTGAAAGCAGTGAAAGCAATGAAAGGTTGTTGGCTTCATCTAGTGAAGATGGCGCCGTTAGCATTTGGAATGCCAAATCTTTGGAGCCAAAGCAAAAATGTTCAATGACAATTGACTCGACTAGTGTTTTCAAGGTTAAATTCACTCCAGATGGCGCATTCATTGCTGGTGCGACTAGTGATCGAGTTTTTATTTGGAAAGTCGACGATGCTTACTTTCCTCGAGCAACTTGGAATAGACCACCTGGAAATGGCTGGCAAACACCACAATCAACTGAGTCAAATGGAGAAGATGAACACGCTTTGAGTTGGGATGCACATGGTCAAAAATTGGCTTATGGTTGCAATAGTGTGGTATGTATCTTGTGTGTTGTTGTTCAAACGAATACTAATGGTTTGTATAGTTGGCAATCATCAATTTTAAACGCTGATCCTGGAATTACCTGTCGGTACAATACAAGAAAATGAAAAGCGTTGACTTTTAAAATAATTCCCTGTCACTTTGAAGACAACAGGAGATGACAAGAGACACCGAGTGAAGTTCCTCATTATTCAGCATGATGGAGTAGGCAAAAAGTGTTTCTTTCCGTCACAAAAGAGGTATTGAAATGATCATGAATAGATCATACATCCCATCGTATCTACTATAGTAGAGAATCGTCAAAGAAAATACGAAGTTGCGAAGCATGAACATTGGAACGGAGTCTAGAGCTGCAAAAAGATAAGACAAAGCAACATTTGATACTGACGATCGCGACACAAAGAAATCCATTACACCTGGGTTGACCGTATTGGATGCATGAGAGGGAAAGATACGATTGATGATTTTAAATGTGTATCATAGAAATGTTAGAGAATTGGGTGTCGGGCGTATTGCACATTGAAAGAATTGGGAGTTTGGGATGATAGGATTGGATAGTATGTCTTGAGGGGATTGGGATGGCATGGGTTTGGATTGGAGTGGAGATCAAAATCAGGGTGGTGAAAGTGCTTCTGCTTATGTGTAGATTATAATTCATGGATGGGAGAGTGAGGTGAAGGATGAGAGAGAGGGTGAGAGCTTGTGATTGAGAGATTGAGAGGAAGTGGAGTTGGAAATGAAGAAGAGGGCGGTGGATTGTATAGCGATGGGTTACGAGGTGACCTGCGGGGATGTAGGAGGAGGAGAGAATAGGTGATGAGGGGAGGAGAAGGAAAGAGAAGATAAAGAAGGATTGGAGATGGAGAGGAATCACTCGAAATCAAAAGCAATTCGAAATCAAGAATCAAGAATGAAAAATGATATAGCATGACCTGAATGTGTTTCGGTGAGACTCGAGAGTGATAATCTGTTGTTTGCTTGCGAGGGGTGAGTGTGATTGTGAGGATTGCGAAGGTATGATTGTAATATTAGATGGGTAGATATCTATGATCTTGATAGTAGAGTGAGGGTAAGATAATCTACCTAATGATGTGTTGTGTTGTGTTGTGTGGATTTGAATTGAATAGGTAGGGTTGAATGGTATCGTGTTGTATCGTATCCTATTGTATCGTATCCTATTGTATCGTATCCTATTGTATCGTATCCTATTGTATCGTATAATATCCTATTGTATAATATTACTATAGGAATGAGAGAAAGTATATTTAATATATTTAATATAATTTATATAATATAATATAGGAGTATGAAAGCTTAGCTTAGCTTAGCTTTAATTACTTAGTAGTGGGTGAGGTAGATGAAGGAAATGAAGGAGATGAAGGAGATGAGGGAGATGAAGGAGATGAAGGAGATGAAGGAGATAAGGGAGATGAGGGAGATGAGGGAGATGAGGGAGATGAGGGAGCTGAGGGAGATGAGGGAGATGAGGGAGATGAGGGAGATGAAGGAGATGAAAGAGATGAGGGAGATGAGATGTTGATGGGAATCTGGGGTTGGAAACTGGGGTTGGTAGGGCTAGGGAGGGGTAAGGGGGGAGGGGGAGGGGTGAGTGTGTAGGAAGTAGGTAGGTAGGTAGATAGGTAGGTATCTGGGGGAAGGGGTCTGGAGGAGGGGGTCTGAGTAGTAGGTAGTAGGTAGGGGAAATATGGGGGGATTTGGGGTTGGAGTTGGGATGTAATGTGAGGATATGAATGTGAGGATGTTGATGTGATGGGATATAGTATATATATATATATATATATTCATTTATTATATGTTTATCTATTATATGTTTATTTATTATCTGCTTATTTATTATATACTTAGTTTATATACTATGTATATACTTATTTATTATTACTTATTATATATATTTATCTATTATTTAAACTCTTCTTTTTGATTTCTTTTTGATTTCTTTTTGATTTCTTTTATAGAGATAAATAGATAGGTATATAGGTATGTAGGTATATAAATATATTAAGGATATTAAGGATATTTCTATTTCTATTTCTATTTCTATTTCTATTTCTATTTCTATTTCTATTTCTATTTCTATTTCTATTTCTATTTCTATTTCTATTTCTATTTCTATTTCTATTTCTATTTCTATTTCTATTTCTATTTCTATTTCTACTAGATATACTTAAGTAGTATTCTAAATATAATTATATTATATCTATTTATATCTTTTTAGTACATTCTCTCGATAAGAATTTATAGCTATTTGATAGTGATCTGATTTTTAAAGTATTTTATATGAAAATACTATCTAGTAGTTAATATTATTACCTAGGTAGTTTCTATCTTTTGATAAGACTAATTTGAAAATAGATATTAGAGATGTAGAAATTTAGATTATAGAAAGGTTAACTAAGATATAAGTAATAAGAACGATGAGGGTTATAGAGGAGTTAATAGCGACACGTGTAAACGAAGATGAGATCAAGACCATTCAAGTGTGTGGAGGCACGTGATAATCACATGCGTAGAAATGTGAGTATCGGAGGGATGTGATCTAGAATTCTGCATCATTCTGCAAAGATTTGTACAATTACATTCAAAGAATGAACACAGCCATCTCCCACATCTCATACTGACCAGAAGAAAACACGTGAGCAAATCCCCCAGCCCAGTCCAGTACGCAGACCAAACTCACCTAACCCATCTCCCACCCACTCCTGGACAACACAAAGTTTACAAAGACACCCAAGCCAAGAAATTTTAGCACCGAGAGAAAAAAAAACCGGATCCAGTCACCCAAGCACCAACCAGCCATGTCTCACCTATCTTACCGGCACGTCCAACCATTGATTCCGATAATCCCGATCGTATGATCGTAATCTTGGGAGTTTGTGCGCACGCTCGTTGTGGATGGTTGTGGTGTTGTGTTTGAGGATGAGGATGAGGATGAGGATGTGCAGATTTGTGTTTTTTTTTTGTGCTTGGATTTTCTTTTATGAAAGGGATGGGATGGGAGGGAAGGTTAATGAAGAGCGAGGTTTTGGGGTGAGGTAGGCTAGGGTAGGGTGTGATATGTATGTATGTATGGTTTTGGTGTGGTGTATTTAGGGTGTGACATAATTAGATGAGAGATGAGATTGTGGGATTGTGAGATTAGCTGTTAGTGAGATTTTGAGATCGCGTGGATATGGATGAGGATGAGAATGAGGATGACTTTTGGTTTTATGATGAATTTGGAGCTGAGTTAATAAGGAATGATGAAAGGGAATGGAATGGAATGGATGGAAGATTTTACCTTGTACGTGTACGAATGTAAGGCGAGAAGGAGAGAGGAATGTTCAAAGATACGATAACCGAGTTAGTAGGCAAGCAGGAAAAGCCAAGGCTAGATGTGATGCTATTGTAAGAAAGTTAAGCCACTCAAGCCACTTTCCGTTTTTTACTGGCAGTTGTGGCTGATAAACCACGGGAATATGCGTGTGATGAAAAAAAAGCCACGTCAAGTTACAATTGGGGGCCAAGCGGCATGTGACGATCGAAAGCCAATTTAGATTGAGGCGAATACTTATGTGTTGTGCAGGGTGAGTTTGTGGTTTGCGGTTATAAAAAGAGGGGAAGAGTTTGAAGGAGATAACGGGAAACGGGGGATCGTGAAGTTACCAATGCCTTTTTTTGGTTCATGGTGTGGTTGAATCGAAGGGAAAGAATGTAATTGAATCGTTGGTGATTGCGGGGGATAAATTGGTGGTGCAGGACTGGAGTTGGTCTTGCTTGCATGGCATGACATGACATGACATAACATGACATATAAGCGAATGAAACGGATGAAAAGGGAGAGTGTTATGGACAGTTTGCTAAATGTGTCTGATCGATTGATTGTTGAGGATTGTTGAGAGCAATACATGGGAGAGGCGGTTAGGAATCGAGAAGAAGAAAAGAGTGATGATGAAGCACATGAGTTCAGTAGATGTATCATGTTTGTGACTTAGGTTGTGGTATGGACATGCAGATGGGCTGCGCTTCTGTAGGAGATGCATGTGCGACGGCTTAGTGCAGGGGAGGAAGTACCTACTGTACTGTAACGTACACTGGACATGCGTGAGGCGATTGGAATTGGGGTGTGATGTGATGTGATGTGCGGAAAGAAGAGAATGAGTTGAATCGATGGATAGATGAATAGATGGATGTATTACTAAGTGTATTCTTACATAGGTACTTGAAAGATGACGAGTTGGCAAGAAACTCAACCCGATAACAAACACAAGGCGAACAGGATTTCGAGGTGGGTATTCGTCATCAAGCTTCTATCAAATCTTACAACGTGGAAACGTGGTTGTGGGGAGGAAAGGTAAAGTTTGGAAGAGATTTTTAGAATGTTCTCGAGTTGAACAACGGATTGGGTTGATCAAAAGTCAGTCTAGTGAAAGGAGGGAATGGGTTGTCATTTGAAACAACCTTAAATACGATACGACGTGCAAACAACTCGGAATGTGTGAAGTGGGTGAGGGTAAGATATGATCCTGACTCATGGAAACTTGTATTTTATGGTTTCAATTTCTTGAGTGAAGTGCGTAAATCCTCCGTACCTACATGACAAAAGAGCATTTGATGCTCCGTGTAATTATCATGTACCGCCCGGAAGAATAAGGTAATAATGCCGGTTGGGGGCGCTGTCCGCACGGCTGCACTGCGGTTGACGGCTGTCAGATGTATTTCTTAATTGAGATGGTGAGCCGAAATAGACCGAGGAGGGGAATAGGGGGTGTGATTTGATGTGGCTTTGGGTGGTTTCGGGGTACTGGATGGCTTAGGTGGGTATCCGAATTGTGTCGTAGATGCTAAACTGCATTGAGGAGATAGAATCGCAATAAATCGTGTAGATTTGTAAATCTAGTGGAATGAATGTTCGACTTTGAATGGGGAATTCAAATTGGGATGATTGTTTAGATTTACCTGACTACGATGTCATCTAATAAACTCTATTGTTGACTACTACCTCAACCATTGGATCTACCCGGGAAATGTTATTCCTTCTTTTGTGACTTGTCCTTAATCAAGTAATCAAACGTGATAGGACTAAACTACGAAAAGGAAAGGGAATGTTCACCGTTTATGATAACTAACCGGGATTTCGATGGTGGTTAGTGTTGCATACATACTTAGATACACTTGGGTTCTGCACAGGCGAAAGATGTACAAGAGTGTGGGTGGGTGGTGGCACTGAGTGGGTGAGATCCTGGTTCCATATCGAGTTTTGTCGTACAGTTTGAGGAGTGAGCATGAATTAGTTGACGGCAACTCATTGGCCTTGTCAAATTATGAATGCTTTGGATGCAACTGGACAACTGGGCAACACACCCTTTTTCTCACATGTCTTATAGGTAATTCGTAATGTACCTAGTATCTCATTAGTATCTTAGCATCTACCATCCTGGTATCTGCCAGATGAACATGGGCTTAATTAATTCCGAGAGGATTGATTGAGGCTGTGATACACACACAATATCTTACCTACCGTGCGCATCTACCACATCAATGCATGACCCTCTCTTGTGGTGGATTGTGGTTAAGACCGCCGCACCATCCCCCCATATCTTCTATGAACGGATGAAGATCATGTTTCCTTTCGTTTTGCAAACCCAAAGTCAAAGAATACTTATTCAACGCCTCTCGCCGCCTCCAAATGTTTGACCAACACATGGCTGAAGAATATCATGCTTCCGTTCTCTCAATCATGATATCCCAAAGGCCTTTTGCATCAGCGGCTTTGTGGAACCCTCCCCATCAATCCAAGAATCCATTTATTCATCCACCTATCCCTCCACCCATTCATTCATCCATCAATTAATCAAATGCATTGCCTAGGACTAATAAGCATTAAGCAAGTCAGAACCGAGCCGGGCTGAAGAACAACCTACCTGCCTACCAACACAATAATCCCTTTCCCAAGACCCCTGACACCACACAAGAGCCTGTGCAGTGAGCATTGTCATCCATTTCGCGATGCCATTTCCGAATGCAACTGTAACCATCCTCAACTGGTCTCGCTGGTGTAGCTAGCTTACCACTGGGCACCCACACCATCTTTTTAGATTTTGTGGATTTCAAGCCTCGCCGAGAACACTCCACTTATATTCCTACAGGGGGATACACGCAACCCCCCACAGCCCTTTGTGCCTTCCCAGCGAACTTTATCCACCTTGAATCATTCCCTTGAAAGTTGAGACAATCAGTGGATATATGTTTGGCAGGGCCCTTTATTAGGGTCAATGGAAAAGGGTCTGTCGGGTCTTGACTAATAAATAGTTCCAACCCTCCCTCCCTCCCTCCTTCACTTGGTCTGAGGCTGATGATTAAGATTGGACATGAAGAACACATACTTGAACAGGTTAAGACGCAAGAGACAAAAATTGGATGAATGGACTGCTATCAGTCCAATTCGACTTTGCGTGCGGAATATTTTGATTGGATTATCACGATTTCCTTTTTCCCTTCGCGTTTCCCTCTTTTCTATGGCCGTCTTGGCGAATAGTTAAAATCCGGCGGCTGCAAAGTAAAAGAAGCGGAGGAGACTTGTTAAAAGTATGGAGACTATGGCACTATGGAGACTATGGAGATGATCTAATTTTTTTTCTTGAAATTTGATCGGAGTTTAAATTTTGATGGAGACTTCCTTCTTTGGTCCATCGGCCTCTGAAATCACTGCCTAATAGAGTTTAAGACTTGCGAGTTCTCTTTATTAATCTTCCGACACTATGAAAAAGGAAGGAGTCAGTCATTAGTCACGTGTGCTGGGGTTACGCTTGAAGATTGTTATCTTTCTCAAGCTATTTAAGGAAAGAGCGATCGGCGACGGAAGCTTTCCTTAAAGGAGTACTAGTTGAGAAGAAACCATGGACTATTTTAGTTAGCTTGTTGACATCGTAACAACAGTAAGCGAATACTCTAAAAAGAGCTAATTCCGCTCTCCGTGTACCTTGAATATTACCTTTATTTGTTTAGGAAACGTTTTTAATCCTCAGAAAATTAATTAATTCAAAAGTAGTTTGGTCGTGGGTTAGGTGAGTTATCGAGCCGATTTTATACCAAAATTCAACCTGTCCGCTCGTCATCTCAAATGTAGAAGAATCTTTTCGTTTTCGATTGAGTTAACGTGCGAAACGAAGAGAATCACAATTTCAATGACGGCGCAACTCGCATAATCGCATGTCAAATAACCTCAATAGTGATTTGGAAAGAGCTACAAAGATAGCTTTGACCTAGCTTTCAGACGACATTCACTAAAAGCTCGAATTTCCATTATTTAACCCTGCACGCCACGCTTTTTGGCCGTCAAACGAAGCTTTTCGGTCGCGATTTCAGAACACAACTTAGCTTCTTCAACGTCGCTACAAGGGCTTCGAGATAGAGGACATTAATCTTGTTGGAGAACAATTGTTGTTGTTGATCTCAAGGATTTATCGACAAAAGATATCTTTCGCCAAGCTATTTTCATTCGGGTGGTTGGGCGCGTAATCGCCAGCACATTAATCCGACGCATCTCAAATTCGCGATCGCATGCTATAACCACTGATGGCGGCGCATCATCCATCACCCCCAGCGGGCATGCAATTGCACCACCCTGCTCACAATGGTCCAGCTCCCTCGGGAATGGCTCAACAGCAACCAAACTGGCCGGCTCCTGCGCCAACGCCAATGCAACAGCTAGCTGCCATGAATGAGTCTGTATGGCTTCAAATTGGTAAGAATTACTCACTCTATTCATCACATAAGTCACTAATTTGTATGATAGGAAGTCTAGCAGAGCTCTTAGGCAACAATGATGAGGCTCTGGCCGCGTATGAACATGTACTTCGCACGAACTCAAGATCTATACCGGCGATGAATGCCATAAGTTCTATCCTTCGCGCACAAGAGAATTTCGCCAAAGCGGTTGAATATCTACAAAGTATCCTCAAACTAGACGGGAATAATGGAGATGTTTGGGGTAGTCTTGGTGAGTGTGACCTTTTTTGGCATTGCGCACTCAATTGCTGTTCAAATACAATACTAACATGTGATAGGACATTGCTTCTTAATGATGGATGATTTACAACAAGCGTATTCAGCTTATCAACAAGCTTTATATCATCTCCGGGATCCCAAGGTTAGTAGATTAATGCGCGTTTTGTATCTCAAGCCTAACCATTCAATCAGGAGCCGAAACTTTGGTATGGTATCGGAATACTATATGATAGATATGGTTCTCTTGAACACGCCGAGGAGGCGTTCTCGCAAGTTATGAGAATGCAGCCAGATTTCGAAAAGGCCAACGAAATTTATTTCCGCTTAGGTATAATTTACAAACAACAGCAAAAATATCAACAGAGTCTGGAAGTAAGTCATCTGATCGAAAATTCAGTGATATGTGTTCCTAACTGCTTGTAGTGTTTCCGATACATTGTCAGTGTACCACCAACTCCATTGACAGAAGAGGACATTTGGTTCCAGATCGGACATGTTCACGAGCAACAAAAAGATGTAAGTCGGAAAGTTGGAATGTGATTGGATGATTCTGACAAGTTGGTTGTAGTACGATAATGCCAAAATTGCCTACAAGCGTGTTCTCGATCGGGATCCAAAACATGCAAAGGTCCTTCAGCAACTTGGATGGCTGCATCACCAACAGAGTACCAGTTTCCAAAGTCAAGAGCAGGCCATTGAGTACTTGGAACAATCTGTCGGTTCCGGTAAGACTCGTCAAATATGATCGGTCTCACATTTCACACGCTAACACGTGGCAGATCAAAGCGATGCACAGAGTTGGTACCTCCTCGGTCGGTGCTACATGTCACAACAGAAGTACCCCAAGGCATACGAGGCCTATCAGCAAGCTGTTTATCGAGACGGACGGAATCCAACTTTCTGGTGCTCGATTGGCGTTTTGTACTACCAAATTAATCAGTACCGAGATGCGCTTGATGCATATTCCCGCGCGATACGCTTGAACCCGTACATCTCCGAGGTCTGGTACGACTTGGGTACTCTGGTAAGTTTGCTTCATCTTTAGCCGGTCGTGTTTGAGACATTGTTAATCGTTTGTATAGTATGAATCATGTAACAACCAGATCAACGACGCTTTGGATGCTTATCAACGTGCTGCTGAACTTGATCCCAACAATGTTCATATCAAAGCTCGTCTACAATTATTGCGAAGTGGGCAAGCCAATGGTATGCCAGGTCAGGCAGCTGCTCCTCTACCACAAGATGTACATCCTCAAGCTTATCAAGCCACTGGTGCTGTTGGCCCTCCTGGGCCTCAATGGGGAAATCCTGCTCCTCAAGCGCAAGCGCAAGGACCACCTGCAGCTAATGGATGGGGAAGTAGACTTGCTGAAATTAATCCTCCTTCTCAGCCACCAAATCCTTTTGATCAACGAGGAGCTGATCGTGGTCCAATTCCACCTGCACAACGTGTACCAAGCCCTAGACAAGACCAACAAATGAGACCATATCCTGGCACTGATGCTCGTCAACAACTTCCACCTCGTCCTCGTTCCCCTCAACGGGCTCCCATTGAAATGAGGGACCCTAGAGACCCCAGGGATCCTAGAGATATAAGAGATCCTAGAGACCCTAGAGATCAAAGAGACCCTAGGGACCCCAGAGACCCAAGAGACCCAAGGGAGCAAAGGGATCCAAGAGATCCTAGAGAATTCAAAACGGAATTCAAAGATCCTCGTGTCGACCCTCGTGCCGCAGACCTTCAGCCTCGTGATCCCAGAGACCCGAGAGATCCTCGAGATCCTAGAGATCAAAGGGATCCAAGGGACCCAAGAGATCAAAGAGATCAGAGAGAACCCCGTGATCCAAGAGACGCCCGTGACCACCACCCTCTAGGCCCTTACCCAGGTCCAGGAGCAGGAGCAGCATCGGGAGCACAGCCACCTCCACCTGCTCACGCACAACAATCACAAGGTCCTCCTTCTCAGCCACAAAGAGTTGCGAACACAAACTACGCTCCTCCACCTTCAGGTCCTCCATCCGTACTACCACCAGCTCAAAATGGAATGAACGGTGCTGGCCCTGTCCCTTTGCCTTCTTTTGGTCGTAACAGCCCTCGACCAGAAGTTCGGCCAATAATGAGTGCAACAATGCCATCTCCCAAGACTCCTTATTCCAATCAACCGCCATACGCTCATCACACCGAAATTCCTGAAAGGAGTGGAATTGAAGGAGGCGCCCCACCCCCACCATCCGCTTTAGCTGCGGTAGACGCCCCATCTTCAGATCGTGGTGACAATAGACCACCATCCGTAGGTCCAAAGCGAATGCGTGAATGGGAAGACGAACCCGCAGTGAAGAAGCCAGCTTCAGATGAAAATCGTGCACGACTAGAAGACATGCACCACCGAAGACCTTCTACACCACCAAGTGACCGGGCACAATTTCATAGAAGCACGTCTGAGGCTCGTCGTGTCGAAGATCAAAGAAGAATCGAAGAACAACGCCTTGCTGAAGAGCAGCAGAGACAAGCAGAGAACCAAAGGAGAGTTGAAGACCAGCGCCGCGCAGCTGAGGCACGTGCCGCTGAACAGCGTCGTGCAAATGAGAATTATCACCCTTCAGAAGCTGCGCATCATCCACCAACTCACGGCATGCAAAGCCATCCAGCAATGCAACAAGATTCGCGTCCACCACCTCCTCATACATACGAAGTTGGACCACCTCCTGCCCTTCCTCGGCAAGCTACTCCAATCAAAGAGGCTTCAATAGACGAGCGTGATCGTCAACAGGTACCGGTACCACAACAACCATCACTGGCTCAGCGCATGGAGCAAGCCCCCTCAACTCCCGCACAACCAGCACCTGCTGTCAGTGAACCGGAACGTGCAGCACGAAAAATGGATGTTGATGAGAATTACGATGATGATGGAGAAGAAGATAAAAAGGGAGGAATTGTTTCGGCTCAACCATCAGGACCTCCATCCGTCAGTGGTGATCCAAAAATCACTAGTCCAACAGGCGTTAATGGACATGCTGCAAATGGATTACCTAATGGGCAACCAAAGATTGAGACAAATATTTAGGAGTAATATCGAAATCATGTCCTTATAGTTCCCCAATGGGCATCACCCGTTCGGTGAATGCCCTCAACACGAGCACATTGCAAAGACCAGAAGGCCTGCTGAATAGATTTGCAATGAGCGCGAGTTGTGTCTATCTCCAACTTGGACAGTTGCCACTACCTCATGTAAAGGGTGACGAGTATTTATTTCATTTTCTTTTCTTGTTATTTTTTTCTCGGCTTGGGGCGGAGCGGAAGGAGATTTGAGATTTGACATGATATGGTGGTGGTGATGGGTGGAAAAAAATCTTTTTGAACTTGCTCGGCTCAGCTTAGCTTCTTTTCTGTTCCTGTTTATGATTTGATAGTTAAGGTTAGTTAAAGAAAGGAACGCACTTGGGGGAGAAAAAGAGGATCTCGGATTTTCATCTCATCAATGGTTGGGTGGAAGGGTGGGATTGGACATTATCATATCGCTATTGGCGATACATGAGGATTTGTTTTCTCGGGAATCGTGTGGGATGTGGAAAGAATAGGAAGATAAAGCAGATGGATGGATGACTTGAAGGGCCGACGGCCTCTCGGTGGATAAACACATGGGACATCGGATGGATGAACGGGTGGAGGGATGGGGCATCTCGGTTTCTTTTGTAGCTAGGTATTAGTATGTGTGTATGTGTGTGGTGTGTACAGTGATCGATTGATATGATATGGAATGAAATGGTGGATCTATAGCCAGGAATATCAATCACGTGGAATGCATGTTGGGACTTTACTTTATTGTAGTTTTAATGGTTTGAGTGAGGCGATGTGATATTATGTACTTTTAAACAACGGATTGAGATCTTGATCCTCTATCAAGTAACAGACAGCTACGACTACACGCAGAAGAAATGAAAGATCTATAATCACTATCAACAGGAATCAACGAAGAGAGTAACATCACAACTCTATAGTATATAAGAAATGAATAGCGCTCGTTCAGGTACAGGAATACGAAACGTTGGGAACAACTGGGCTGTTTGTGCAATTAATTCCTCGATCCGTCGATCCATCACTTTATTGGGTACTTACTTTCGTTACCTATTGCCACAAGGCAAGAAGATATCAAATTCCGACTTTTGCCTGTCGAAATTATGTGAAATCTGGAAATTCAGATATACAACAAAACTTTTGTATGATGAAATTTGAGCATTGAAATATAACAAGTCACGCACGAGGAGACCGGTTGGTTATTGAAGCTTTCTCTTGAAGAGAATTTCCTTGTATTTGTGTTTGATTTTATTTTTCTACATTCGAGCTCACTTCTCGTCATCTTTCCTTCATCCTCTGATTATGTGTAATCTTGCCATCTCAGAATTCAGCTAGTCATACAAATTGGTTATATCTCTTCTCTCCTCTTCTCATACTTCAATGTAAATTATCAATATCTACCCACTCCAGCGACCCCATTCAATCCCATGCCCCTTCCAATTTTCCTAACCAACGCTTTTTTCAGATACCATTCCCTAGCCAATCCTCTCGTCATCTTTGCAAATGTTGGTCCACTTATCCTTCCCCTCTCGACGGCTTTGCCCAAGACATCAATCGCATCTGCTAAACTCCTTTCTTCACATACTAATTCATAAAGTTGGTTTCCTACAACTGTTGGTGCGACGAGTAGTTCATCAATGGAGGGAGGGGTACGATGTTGAGAGGATTGAAGAAGTTGGTCGGAGGTTTGAAGAGAGGTGTGAAGGATCGTTGTATTATTGGAGAGAAGGGTGGAGAGGGATTCGAGAGCGGATATTTCAGATTGCATTGCGGAGAGAGTGGTGAGCATAGATTTCTGTTGCGACTGAAGACCTGGAATAGAAGAAGTGGTTTGGGTAGTGTGATGAAGGCGTTGGGAGTGTAAAGCGTTAGCGAGTTTGTGGAGGAGCATATCCTTTTCTGGGTTAGGTGGAACAGGCGGTGCTGGAAGATTGGCGGATGAAGCATCGGGGATAGAGAGGGTTAATGGGGCATCAAGAAGGTCAGGTGGTGGTGGAGGTTTGGCTTGAGGTTGTGGTGGCGGCGTTTGTTGGTGTTGCTGCTGATATTGAGGCCATTGCTGATGGGTTGGATGTCCAGGGTATGGCTGTTGCTGTGGATGCATGTATTGAGGCGGCGGTGGAGGTCTGCCATTTTGCGGGGCCGGCTGTTGAATATTATTTACATTGTATGTTTGTTGTGGTGCATATTGCTGAGATTGTTGAGATTGTGGAGGTTGTTGGTATGACTGAGAGTATGAGGACTGTCTATATGAACCATCTGGTGGAGTTATTGGACTCACAGGACTATATGAGGGTTCCCGTAAGGTTTGCCTGGGCTGTTGCGGTGGCAATGGAGGGGCACTTTCATAACGAAGACTACTACTTCTTTGAGGAGCATGCGATTGCCTGTTTGGTGATTGCGGAATTGGCGGCGCATATCTGCTACTATCATATCCAATTTGTGGAGGTATTGGGGGCAGCGGTGGCCCATCATCTCGCCGCGGGGAACTCGAAGGGGAGTAGGGTGCTGCATGATTTATAGGTTTCGGTGGGGGAGGTGGAGGGACGTCGTCGGTCAATGGACGTGGGGAAGCTGAACCTGGTATGGATCGAGGGACATTTGGTGGAAGTGGTGGTATAGGAGGGGGCAGAACTGTTGGTTGTGGACGTGGTGTAGCATTTTGTTGCTGTCTCGATATAACAGGAGGCTCTTTAGCAAAAACGTCTCGCAGAATCGCGAGAAAATCGAGCACATTGGATTTCTGTATATTTCAATTCATGAGTACATCTGCCAAGCAATTTCAAAGCTTCAATGTGCCAAGTTGTGCGACTCACATCCCAATAGTCTGGCCACCTCATTAAATATGGGTGATAGACCTTCCCTTGCGGATCTACATGTTGACCTGCTCTTACTACCATTCCCTCCACTGGTGTCACATATACTAATGGAGCTTCGTGTGGATATGCGTGAGGTATCCATAATGCGATTGGGAATCTGTAGGTTGTGCCACGAAAATTCACCGGTAGGGTGCCCGAAAGATGAAGGAGGAGTGAAGATGCGCCATTCTCGTATGCTATTTAGCTTGCGCATTAGTATTCGAGCTGGTGGCATAATCTGTAAGCTTATTTACGTACTGTAAACATCGGTTCGTGGGGATAATGAGGTATATTGAGAAAGTGTTTGGGCGACGTCATTATATGTACGATTTACATCTCGATATTCCTGATATTGGATGTAAGTATAAGTAAAGCTGTATATACGTGGCAGGTAGATTTACATACGCTTGTAAGAACACTGTATAGCCAGTTCAGAACTCGTTGCTGCACACCGGCCATTATGATAAATGAGCTTCAGGTCCAGCCAGCTAGCTAGCTAGATACCGGGCGTGAAGCTATTCAGAACGCAATGATGATGAGATGGGTGGGGGTGGAGCTTAGCTAGAAAGTATCATGTGATAAATTGATTAGATAGACAGGTACTGAACTGGTAGATGATGGGATGGTTGTGCGAGTGCAAGACCAAGATGGATGGTAGGGTTGTCTGTGTGTGTGGGTCGCAGGGACTTTGAAACATTCAACTCGGGCCCTACGAGAGTGAAATTGGCAGTCAGACTCGCATATCAAACTAATCATGTATCGTGTACGAACTAGATGTCAAATATCAAATATCAAATCGAAAATATATCTGATCGGACGACTCCGTTGTACTCGAGTATATACGGATAACCATCGATGGATTGTATTGATTCTGATATTGCTATTGTTATCATAATTACTACCAAAGGTCCTAGGTCACCTGATTCCAATGCCAGTAGGGAAAAAGAGAAGAGAAAACTCTTTGACATCTGCTATGATGCCATGACCAGAATTATGACCAGAACCATGTCCATGACAAACAATTCTTCTTTCAAAGGAAAATGATTAGTCTTTATGGGCCGATACCGCGCAATTCCGAGGAGAGCTGCTTTCTAAGCGGAATGCTATCAAATGTTAGCTTTTTCCCATTTCTCAGACCACCTGCCCCTCCCTCTCTTGACTATATATAGGAGGGGCAATCATCCCCTCCGGAAAAGGATTTCCGATAAAAGTTTCTGAAACATTTTATCATCCAACTTCATTTCAGCACCTTTTTGCCTCACACAACACATTTTGCAGTTCATATGCAAAGCAACTACAAAGATTATCGAAAAGGCTGAGGAGTATTGGACAAAAAGATCCTATACTCCTTGCGTCAGGACAGATACTTTAAACCTATCTATCTTTTTTCCCCAATCAGACCATGCTTCCTCCACTTCCCAAACTCAGCAAATACGGAATATCTCCAGAGTATGGTTTTCTTCCGGCTGATTTGCCTCTCGAACGACTTCCCGATCCATACTACAACAAATGGGAGGCGATCAATGCAAACCTTCAAGGTTTGATTTTGAGTAAACGCCTGCGCGGTGTTATTGATCGTCTGCCAGTTCTTTCGACTGCCGGTCTGGAACACGATTCGGAATGGCGAAGAGCATATTCGTTGTTATGTTTCATGGCGCATAGTTATATCTGGGGTGGTGATAGCCCGGAAGAGGTTTGTGCAATTCTTTCCCTCGATCCGCAAGCCTTGTGTGAAAGTCTCGTGCTGATTACTTGTGATATATACAGAACCTGCCGCCATCCATTACAGTCCCCCTTTTACACATTTCAAACTACTTGGAAGTACCACCAGTCGCCACATATGCTGCCGTCTGTCTCTGGAACTTTAAACCATTGTTCGCAGATGAGCATGTCGACAATTTAGAGAATCTTGCCACATTGACCACATTTACTGGCTCTATCGACGAGTCTTGGTTTTATTTGGTTTCAGTGGCAATTGAAGCTCGCGCTGCTCCCGTTCTTCCGCTCATGCTTACAGCAATTGAGGCGGCTCGTAAGAATGATAGCAGGACTGTTACATCTTGTCTTCGAACTTTTGCGGAGAGAATCGATGATCTTGGAACACTTCTTCAACGTATGCATGAAAGCTGCGATCCTCATGTGTTCTATAATCGAATCCGTCCTTTCCTTGCTGGTAGTAAGAATATGGAAGAAGCCGGATTACCAAATGGAGTTTTCTATGATGAGGGTAATGGTGTTGGTCAATACCGTCAACTTTCTGGGGGTAGTAATGCTCAAAGCTCCATTCTTCAATTTTTCGACATTGTTTTAGGAATAGAACATCGACCCACGGGTGAGAAGAAGGATGCCGCTTCAGAGAGTGAAGCCGAAGGCGCAGCTCCACGAACTAAGCATAACTTTCTTCTCGAAATGAGAAAATACATGCCAGGAGCTCATCGACGATTCCTCGAAGATATGACCGTCGTGGCCAATATTCGCGGTTACGTCGAAGCGCATACCGATAACCATGAGCTCTGTCTCGCCTACGATGCTTGTCTCGCCATGTTGCGTACATTCCGCGATAAACATATCGCTATTGTCACACGTTACATCGTTATCAAATCCCGTGAATCTCACTCTCATTCCCGTTCCATGAGTCCCGAGGCAACTCGTAGCCGAAAGGTAGATATTGCAACGGCATCTCGTGGAAAGGGTGATGACGAAGAGAAGAAGAAGAAATTGAAGGGGACAGGTGGTACGGCGCTTATCCCCTTTTTAAAACAAGCGAGGGATGAAACTGGAGAGCCCACAATTGATTCTTGGGCGAGAAGAGTCATGAATAGAGATTTGAATACGATGGGTAAAGGGGATTTCTTTGTGGGAAAATTGGATGAGCATCCTGATGGAGGATTAGAATTGGGTGGATTGGCTGGAACATGGACTTTGGATGATGAGGTTGGTGGATTGTGTAGTTATTAAGCAGATGTATGTGTTACTTATTACTGCGTGGCTTTTTGCTTGAGTACACTTAGTTTGCCTCTGTTATTCTTTATAGAGATACCTACCTACTCATAGAGGTTTTTGTAATGAGTGGCAACTGTTTGATGAGTTATTGAGATGAGTCAGTCAGCTAGTCGAATTTAATGAATTTTGTCGCTAGTTTGATATTGAATTTTGAGAATACTATAATTACCTATGTGATGCATGTGTTGAAGTGAAGTTGTCTAATATTGATACCAATCAAAATATATAGAGCTGCATTATACTCAGGTACCTATGTGCTGATGAAACGGAAAGGGATGGGATGGGATGAGAAATATATCGTTCTGAGATGATAAATAAAGACTGTTGGGTATGAAAAATTAGATGGGATGGGATGGGACTAATCTGAATATAAATAATAACAAATGATAACAAATGATAACAAATGATAACAAATGATAACAAATG
This sequence comes from Botrytis deweyae, assembly GCF_014898535.1. NCBI lineage: Eukaryota > Fungi > Ascomycota > Leotiomycetes > Helotiales > Sclerotiniaceae > Botrytis > Botrytis deweyae. The sequence continues at coordinate 65,996 of NW_024066238.1, forward strand.
ATAACAAATGATAACAAATGGAATAGAACAAGATGAGATGAAATGTATTGATTGATATCTTGAGATATATAGAAATTGTGTGATAAATAGTAGGTAGGTATTTTGATACTGATGGGATGGGATGAGATATATTTATAATATAATATTAATATTAATAGGAATATTAATGCGATATAAATATCTACTTGGTAGATATGTTAATAAAAAAATTACTTAATAAATATATTAATAGATAGGTATATATGTATATACAATCGCCCCCAACCCAAAATTCCAACCATTCATATAAACAACGCTGAATTGAATTCGATAGGTATTCATGGAATCATAACGCCGAGAAATGTACTTAGTACCTATATAGTATATATAACGGATTCCTCAAATGAACACCCTTCTTTTGTCCCTCCCCTTCTCTTCTCTTCTCTTCTCTCTTCTCTCTTCTCTCTTCTCTCTTCTCTCTTCTCTCTTCTCTCTTCTCTCTTCTCTCTTCTCTCTTCTCTCTTCTCTCTTCTCTCTTCTCTCTTCTCTCTCCGAATCCCTATTCCCTATCCCAACCATCTTATCCTCACTTCACTTCACTTCCCCTCCCCTCCCCAAACCCCTCCTCATGCTCCGGAATCCTCCCCAACGAAACCATCGATCCCCTCCTCGAACACGGCGGACAAACCCCCCTCTTCTTCTTTGTCATTTTCCCATATCCATACCCATTCCCATGTGCATTTGCATACCTATGATGTTTCCCGTGCTGCGAGCTCGGTCTTGATTTCGCATGTGGATTTGCATTGGTATGTGCATAAGGAGGGAAAGAAAATGCAGCGGGGTGGTGCATATTCATCATGTTGTTGTTGTTGGGGATGGTGGTGGGCCAATTCCGCGCGCGCGATGAGGGGTTTTGCCAGACTCGTGGGTTGGTTGTGGAGGTTTTGGGGGGTGGGGATTGTGGGGTTGGTCTGTTTGGGTTTGGGTTTTGGTTTGGGCTTTTGATGGTGGTGATGGGGTGGGTTTTGTTATTATTGGATTTGGCGTTGGAGTTAGGGTAGGTGTGTCGTTTCGTGAGAATTGTGTTATTGGGTCGTTCGGAGGGGATATCTTTTCGTCCCCGCTTTCCTCGAGAATAGAATGAAATCCTTGGGTTCTGCAATGCATCGACACTATTAGATTCCTCCTTTTTCTTTTCCTTCTGGAGATCCTGTTTCTCCGCCTCAATATTTCCATTGCCTTTATCTTTATCCTGATCCTCAACATCAGCATCCGCATTAACACTCAATACCACCCCCTCATCTACGACCCCTTCCTGAAGCTTTCCCCACATTGTCGGATCCAAGTCTTCTTTTTTAATCCCATAAATTTCCATCATCCGAAAAACGAGTTTGCGGGGAAGCGTATCAGCTTTTCGATTCATGCAACCGATAAGCCATTTTTTCACCTCGGGAGCTTCGTTGGATTTGGGGATGTCATATTTCAGAGGAGTTGGTGGAAAGGGGGGCATGAGAAGGGAGGGGTCGAAGCTGGAGGTGGATTTTAAGGAGGGGGATGAGGAATGTGATGAGGTACTAGATATCGAGCAAGAATCTGTTTGGATGTTGGTATCTGAGGTTGGAGATGTGACGATGATTGTGATGGAGCTACTGGAAGCATGTTTATGGGTGTTGAGTAGAGGTGGAGGTTGTTTAGTTGCGTGTGGAGAGGTTTTCCTTCGATCTTTAGGGTTTTCCGTTCGAATGCAAAGGCTGGTCTGTTCGATAGCGATAGGTTCACAGTCTTCCGACTTTCTGCTTGATAGACTATACCAAGACTTCCTTTTGCTTGAGACGCTGGTTTTTCGGGATGGTCCCGTGGACGTTTTGGTCCCAGATATTCCCATCGCGGATCCATTAGCGGTATTCTTTTGAGTATCGACGGTGCATTGTGATGATAGTTCCATGGATCGTAGAGTTTCCTTCAGGATCGAACCCTTAAGTTTCCCGGATGCGCTGCTGCCATCTTTGAGATCATCAATGCTGACTTTATTATCCTTCACCCTTTTGGATGTTAGTATCAAGCATGAAACTAATTGGAAAATACCAAGAGTTGATCACATACTTTTCCTTCCTGCCAATTGATAACCACTTTAGGTACTTCATGTGTCCGAATAAAATGAGCAATCGAGATTCAATCCTTCACAATACTATCGGTCTTTATACTCGAGGCGTTGATAATACTTATCATAAACTGCCTTCGCATACAGCGACGTTGTTGATGAAAATGGTGTACTTCATCATTTAGTACACATCCAGGGAATGACGAGTATAAATTGAGGCCGTATGCAACGTTCGATTTCATGAGCGATTTTCGATATATCCTAAATCGAATCTATATTCGGAGCTGAAATTGAGATAAGAAAATCCGAGAAACTAATGTACGATGGGAATAGATATGCCCTGCAGGGAATACGCGTAGCGAAGCGTAAAATAGTCTGTTCGGGGCAATATTCCTGGAAGAGCTGAAGAATTCTTTCTCTTCCGGCAACCAGGTCACAATTTAGTGTAATGGATCGGAAGCTTTGACGTGGCACTAGAACGAAGTCTTTTTGAATCCAATTTTTGGAATGAAGAGTAGGTATCCTCGTATCTTATACTCTTATACTCTCATACTCTCAATGGGAGTGAAATAAGTGGAGCTACTTCGGACGTTTTTGATGGCGTGTGGTATTGACTTGGCGTGGCTGAAATTTCTGCATGATTATTGATCTTTGGTCGATCAGGAAAGGAAGTAGAAAGTGTAGGGGACGGTGGTGTAGGAGGTAGTTTCATCATGCCACTATTGAATGAATTAGCAAGTACTAAGTTTGGGGGTCCAGCGATTGACGCCGGACGTTAACAGCACATACTTTGACAAGTCGCCCATATCGGCCAGCATGACATTGCAGGTGGCGTTATGATTGTTTTGATGATAAGATAGCTCATCAATTTTCCTGCAAGTATCCTTGAGCTAGTTCCCAACAATAGTCGAGAATGAGCAATTGGTCAAACTCACGCTGATAGCATGGCAAGTTGGATTTGAAAGATCCTCATGCTCTCGGTTTTCCTCTCATCAATATCTCTTTGGATACGAGCTCTCGATGCCATCCAAGCAGCCTTTCTTTTCACTCTGGACATCCTGCCATATCCATCACCTTTTGTTACCAATTCGGCACTCGTCCGTAACTCTCTGTCCATGACTCTCATTCGTTCTAATGACTGGACATAAAGTCCCTGAAAATACTTGAAATCACCAGCACCATATTTTCGATCTGGTTGACGAATGAGTGAAGCTAGATATGCATTATTCAACATATCCGTCTCCGTTTCGAGAAGATATATTTTATCTAATGCACTGGATATTTCGGCTTGTGTATCAACGGCATCACGAAGACCAAGAGCATGTGCATAGAAACCAGCAATAACAGCTGCAACAAAGGTAAGCAATCCTGTGATACTAGCAGCAATTGATAATGGACTATCGGACATGATCTCCAAAGAAAGTGGCCACAAAGGTGGTCCAGATTAATAAATTCTGACCAAGGAAAACGATGATTGCAACATTCAATTGAAGATAATGAGATAGGGTCTCTCTCAGTCTGATATCTGAATCAATATTAGGCAACAGATGCAGAATTCAAGGGTGCACAGCTGGAAGCACAGCACAGCCACTCATCGGAAGATTTTCAATAAATGCAGGTACAACCAATTGGGAAGGGAATGGATGTATCTCATCCACGGTCCACCAGTGATCCCCCCTGATCATGATAAGCTTAAAGGATTAGATGAATGGCGGGAATCCTCCTCCCCTCATCCATCCCCTCATCTTGGTTTGTTCAACAACGTTGTGAAACTTTTCAGACGTTCTGTTATGCTTTGTAGGTAGAGAGAGTGACACGACATTTAATTTGTAAGTTTACCTGGGTGTGAACTCCAATGGCTCATCTTGTAACTGATGTAACTGAATGATATATTAAGGCCGCAAAAGAGCTCACCGGTCGGATCATTTCCATACGTGCCTATTCGTCTACTCCCCGGCGAGCGATCGACTGTACTCTGTAGCACAAAACGCAGCTCGACAATCTTTCTTATTCTTAGATAAAATGTGTAATAGTAATGCTTTACGGGAGCTGTACTTTTGTCCCCCTGATTTCCTTGCTTTTATTCGATTTTACTTATTACTTGTAGGATCGTTCCAGCAGGCTGAAAACAGATCATAGATCATCCATCTTCTTGTTTGGCCATGTCTGTTGGGCAAAGTAGTAATAAGTAGTAATAAGTGTGTGATGATAAAACTTCACGAAGCGTCATGGTTGATTTTTCTTCTTTGTTTCTCTGCTTCATCGGATTCGTAGATTGGACGACGATTCATCCTCTACCATGTCTGCCGTTCATTGTGCATCTGTTGCTTTGTATTTATCTGCCCATATATACGAAGAAGAAGAGAAAGAGAAAGAAGTATAGTATGGCTACAAGATATTCCAGATATTCCTCAAACTTTGGAATGCCATACCTCAAGTGTTCATTCAGCCCAGCTCGCCCAGTTAGATAAGCCCCATAAATCATAAATCGTGCCAGATTTGTCACCATCCGAGGTCTACCCACTCAGTGGCACCAGTGACCTACCGGTGACCCCTAAAATTTCCAAATCAAAACATAACACCGATGAGCACGTCCAACAGATCCAGTATATCAAGATCTATTTCTTGCTAAGAGATGCTCCGTTATTCAAGTTTTACTGAATCTGATAACCTTATTCGTTGACGCCCAGGTGAATCACCCACAATTACGTCGTCTTCTCCAATCAAACTTGATTAGTATGAAGCTCGACGAGAGAAGGGAAGGAAGCTATCCACGGCTGGCTGTCCTTGAAACCAGTCTGAGACCTGACACAGATATTCTGATACTCTGACACGTAGGAGGATTGAACGAACTAATAGGAAATTATATGTGACAGTTTATCGTACAGATTCCAAAAAAGAGATTATGTATACGGATTTATGAACCCGACGACAAGTATATCATTCACTTTACTCATCATAGTTCACATCCGAGCCAGCTCAAAGGTCTAAGCCTCGATAAAATTAAACGATCGTGAATCAGTGACGAAGACAAATCCGAAGAACCGGCGCAAACGAATCGATTGAAATTATGGTCATCTTGTCTAATTCACCCACTGCGAATCGAATTACCATTAATTCTACCACAGAGAAAGGCTTGAGCGAAAAGACATTCGAAGATTCAGCCCATACAATAATCATGGATCATCCAAATGCTACACCTCCAAAGACCTCAATAGATACTTCATTCGATGGCGTCGATCCTTCCGTGGAGTTTGTTGGGGACGTCAATACTAATAATGATATACCCTCCCAAGAGGTGCTGAAGAAAGTTGAGAGTATGATCGTCCTAGATAGGGATGGCAAAACGAGACCTTTCAAAAGTTTATACTCAGGCCCGAATGTAGCAAGAAGAGTCTTGGTTATATTCATCCGTCATTTCTTTTGCGGGGTAAACTGTCGCCCTACTATCACCCTAGCTGTAAAGTTCAACTCAAACCTAACGTTTACGCTTTCTACTAGAACTGCCAAGAATACCTTCGAACCCTCGCAGCATCCATCACCGAAGATTCCCTCCTTCAACTCCATACTCCCACCTTTATCGCCGTCGTTGGTTGCGGCAGTCCATCTCTCATCCCCATGTACCAAGAAGCTACAAATTGTCCATTTCCAATATATGCGGATCCTACAAAGAAGCTATACGATGAGTTGGGAATGATGCGCACATTGAATCTCGGCACCAGACCAGAATATCAGCGCAGAGGTACTCTCATGGGGATCGGACAGAGCGTACTACAAAGTCTCAAACAAATCAAAGGCGGCAAACTGTTTCAAGGAGGTGATTACCAACAAGTCGGCGGGGAATTCCTTTTCGAGCCAGTGCGAATGGCTACTCCGATCACTTCACCTGCTGATGGGCCCGTTGGCATGCATGCGAGCGGTGGAATTTTGGGAAATGGTGATAAGATAGGAGAAAACGAAGGCTATGAAGAGAAGAGAATCACCTGGTGTCACAGGATGAAAAACACCAGAGATCATGCGGAAATTCCAGAGATCAGAGAAGTCCTTGGGTTCGATGAAATGGTCGAGGGCGGAAAGAACCAGAAGAGGTGGTCCAAAGCATTGAGCGAGAGAAAAGGTACCGGAGTAAGCATTGGGGCTAGAAGTAGTAGAGGAACGAGTCTGAAGCTGGAAGGAATGAGTGAGGACGGTGGTAGTGTGCGGAGCAAGGAAGCAATCAGCGAGAAGCCAACCTAGGTGGCAGATGATGTCGAATAACAACGAGAGTGATTGGCACGCATGGGTCAAGTGAGTGGCCATGGAGTTTGGTCGGTATATTCTTGGGGATTATCTTAGCGGGGCGGTTGATACATGGGGGAGTTCTTTTGCAATCTTTGCTGTTTGAAAGCTTGTCGTTATCGTTTCTATACCCAATTCTGAAATGTTTCTCTGAAATGTTTCCTTGAAATACTGGTTCTTGATATTGCGGTCTACTCTGCTCCTATTGGTCAAATTGTGCAATCCAAAAGTTTTGTTGCATGTCTGATTCCAATCCCTTATTGCCTTTTGTCTCATATGGCAGTAAGCAAAGTGAGTGAGTGGTATTGTTGTATATCCAACTCTTCCATACAAAATCAGTACGACCGAAAGATATTTTGCACATCTGAAATGGAGTCCTTTGATGCCTTTCCCTTTCAAAAGGCAGTAAAAGCAGAGACTTTGCTGTATGTATACCTAGGTACCTAGTTCTTCCATACCAACAGGAGCACAGCTAACTAACTATCATCCAACGTCCCATTTTGATTCACCCCATATCTCATCGGACAATGTCAGATCGGAATCATTCAAGTGGATACGACTGCACTCTATACTCATCGTAGATTTTCCGAATAGTAACCCTGGTTTTTATTTCTTCTAATTCTAATTTCTATGGATTTTAACTCGTCGTCATCTATACTCTCCTTCTATCTCTACTTTCCATTCCTACTTAACCAGAACAGTGGAAGGATATCCTATACCACCCCCCGCACCCTCACCCTCATCATCCATTCGAGCCACCATTTCCCCCGAACTAAAATGCCTCAAAGCATTTATACAATTTGATTCTTTCTCCATCCATTCACAAACACCTAATAGTATTCTCTCAATCTGTTCTCCTTTCCTAGTCATTTCCTCCTCTCCAACTTCCTCCCTCTACTCCTCTCCCTTTCTCCAACTCTCTCCCTATCCCTACAAATCTCCACCATTCTCTTCATTTCCACCGCCCTCAACGGTTTCGGTTCCGATAATCCACATTCCGCTTCTTTAACCACCATTATATCTCTTTTCTCACTCTCATCTCTTCCTTCTCCCCCTCTTCCCATCTTCTCACCAGCTTCCCTTCCCCTCACCCTAACACTAACACTAATCCCCTTTCCCCCTCTCAAACCATCAATTCTTTTCTCCTTTTCCCCCCATCCCACCAACCTATCCAGATCCTCATCTCTCCATCCTCCCTTCTCCCCAAGTTCTCGTTCCACCTCATCCCAATCAATACTACGACTCCCATCTCTACCCATATGCATTCTCGCATCTCTCAATCCTCTTTTGAGAGGTAAATGCGCTAATGCATCTCCATCCCTATCCCTACCACCCGCCGGGAAAAAATCGTTCCATTGACCAACCACACGGCCTCTACTTCCTATTCTTGGTCCTCTGCTCCCCAACCTCTCTCTTGACTTTGTTGGTGGAGGTGATGAAGATACTTCAACAATTTGGATGCCAACATCCTCATGTTTATCTTTTACTGGCTCCTCCTTTTCTTTTCCCTTGTCCTTCCCCTTTCCCTTCCATTCATCATTCGCCACAATAGCCATTGGAAAAACCGGATTGATTCTCCCCTTCCTCACTTCCCCATCTTCATCTCCATCTCTCCGTGGACTAATCTCGAATTTCTCTTTCCTCCCCTCAATCAACGTTTTTGTTCTCATTCTCATTTTACCACTATCAATCGCAAGTCTCTGTTTCTCACTCTCCCCATCCTCTTGTTCCTTCCCAGGACTAAGAGCGATACTCTCATCATTGTTCCCCGTCCTCGAAATATCCTCAAACAACCTCATTTTCTCCGCTATCAATCCATTTCTTACTTGTTTCGGCTTTTTAATACCAGAGCGCGGCCAAGTCTGAAGCGCATTCTTCTCAGGTTCTAGAACTACAGGTGATTCATTCATAGGCGCCGGTGTCTGCTGACGTCTCTGTATTGCTATCTTCTCAGTAGATTCCAAGGGTAAAACGGATACTCTCTGCTTGATCGTTTCTGAAAGCACATTTTTCCTCGGCGAGGAAGTAAGCTCAGAAGATTTGGGACTTATTTGATTTTGTCTTTGGGTGGGGAGAGGGGCAGGATCTTGAGGAGTATCAGGATTGGGGATACTTTTCCTGAGAATAGGTGATGAAAAAACAGGAGGTGGTGGTGCCGGCGGAGGAACAGGGATAATTGCAGGATTCTCTCCTTCTTTGACTGGAGACACAATTCTTGGTCCCGCATCTCTTGATGCAGAACCGGGTAACACAGTTCCGGCAAACGATGCACCGCCATCAAACCTCATTCTCATATCCGCGACTTTTGATTTCGATCGAAAAGATGACGTATCTTTTATCCGTTGGGGTTGTCTCACATCATCTTTCTCGACATGTTTCGGCATGGAAGACACTGCATGGTTTTCCTGGAGAACAGATTTAGTGTCCTTACCTTCGGTTTTCCGGGCTTCGTTTTTGGCTTGATAGATGGCTTCGATTTTCTCGCTAATTTGGCTTCGTCGCGTATCAAAATCTTTTTGTATACCTGTTTTGGGATCTTTGCGGCCGGGGATCGTTCGTCCTCTTGGGCGGGTGATTTTGGGAAGGGAGGGGCCGCGGGTTGGAGTGGCGTTGGTTTCGTAGCGGGCTAGGGAACTTCCGCGTGAATTAATCTCTACTGGCAATAGAAGTCAGTTAGGAACCACAAGGATCCTGGATACATATCTCGAGAAATCCATTTAAATCAATCAACCTACCTTTAGTTTCTGACTTCAGTCTCTTGAATCCCTGTGGTCTCGTCGGAGAGGTATGAGGCGAGACCGTATTTGAAGATCTTGTCTTTTCCGAACTCCCCTGAGAAGCCAAGAAAGGATTCTGAACTGCCTCTCCGAAAACATTGCGTTGTTTTCTATGAGATACTGGCGTATATTGCGCTTTTTGAGCTGAAGAGATCGTAGTACTTTTCTCTTTGGCCACTTCAGATGTTCTAGAGAAGTTTGTCGAGCCTCTCATTGCTGATTTAACGGTTGGTGTTTCAATAGCGGTGGTGTAGGAAGTTGAGGGAGATCCATTATTACGATTGACACGATGAGCTGGAGCAAATAAAGATGGAACGTTTTTTGAAGGACTTGATTTTGCGGGGCTCGAGGGAAGTTTCTCGTCTGGACTTCCGTCAAAGAAGCGTATTCGGTCTTTAATCATGTTTCCGATTTTCTTATTTGGAGACTTTTTCGGGAGTGTATAGGCTGGAGTTTCGTTTTTTTTACCACTCATGTTCTTTGGGGTAGATCTTGAGGAAACCATCCTATTTTCACTCTTCGACGGTGTCTTTACAGTTTTTCCCGGCTGCTGTGGAGTTCTCAGTTGTCTCGATTGGAATTGCCTTTTCTGAGATCGGAGAAGTGTTGATTTAGTACTACTAGGCGTACCTCCCCATGTATTATTCCTCATATATTCCTCAATGAAAACATCGCCATCTCTAGACAAATCCCTTCTATTCGGACTTAAAATGGTGGATAATCTTTTCTGTGAAGAATCTCGTGTCCTGCTTCTTTTTCGAGGAGAGTTTCGTGCTGAGTGCAATGGTGCGGGTTGGAGTGTGAAGTCTTGGATGGGAAGACTTAAAGCGTCCATAGCTTCGAATTTGCCGACTAGACATCGAAGAGCTGATGTGACGACAGGTTTTGAGCTGATAAGTTTATGTCGTTAGTACTTTTTGTGTATAAAAGATCATAGACCCGTTGACTTATTAAATCAGCGTGTCGAAGAGGCCTTACCGATAAATTGGTTTGTTATCCCTACTACTCCGCCCACGATCAGGAGTCATTTGGCCGTCTAGAGAAGAAGCTTTGGATCTTGATCTCCCGATGGTAGATATCTTAGCATTCGAACGAACACTATTATGGCCATAAATGCTACGACCACGTCCCCATGATCCATGGTAAGCCATATTTGCCACATCCACTGACCGAGTAAATACTTGAAGTCAAAATCAAATAGCAAGGAATACTATGTATGATATGATCACTGGCGTAAAGCAGTAAAATAGGTATGTTGTACGAGAAGGCAGCTGAACGAATGACGATATAAAGTTGCAATATTATCTTGTGTGTCTGATTCAAGAGGCAATACCATGTGGTGATGAGAAATGCTCCTTCCATCTCTGATATAAAGTCACTATAGACTACAATCGCGGTTGGCACTTGCCAAAACTAACAAGGTGAAAAGTGCGACATCATCTCAAAGGAAACCTTAACGTGTGATAATGATAAAATTCTCAAGAGGCCTATTAGTTAATACAATATATTCATTTGCGTAAATACATTCGAGGAAATTAGAAAATTATGTCTGATTAGCTTCGCACCTGTGCAAATCCTCTCAATTAATGCTCATTACCACCGTATTTCCAGACGTCACCTCCATGAAATTGTCCAATCAATTTTCCTCATCAAATTAGGGGTATATATCATACGTAACTGTACTTGAACCCACTCATGCCTTCTGAACTCCATACGATTTATTAATGCGTACACCCATGGCTTCAAGGTCCATTTCCGTGCTATCTCTTGGAGCATGATTTGCCATGTTATCCTCGACAATACAGTCAATTGTGGTGACTTGGTCCATGGCATTGCTACCTTTTCTCATCATGGTAGCATTGCTTCCTTTTCTGGATGTAAAATCAAGTCGAGAGGATTGTGCGGTGGTGTCGCTGGCATATGTCTTTCGTGAGAAGTTTCCGCTCTGTGAACCTTGCATTGTGCGTGAACCAGTGAGGTTGGACACGTCGATAGTAGATGTTTCCTCGTCTGTCGCCATACCGGCCCAAAGTGAAGAAATGGGAAGTAAAAGTGCAACTGATGTAAGGGCAATAGTGCCTGCTTCTGGAAATGAAACTGGTGTCACATATTCAAGGATGGCAAAGATAGCTGTCTAGTATTAGCTTATATTTCGATCGAATAATATCATTGAATCCTTACAAGGTATAACCATGGTGCAACCACCCATAGCAGCAAGAATTCGCACGGCGCTCCATTGTCTCCATCCGTTTCTTCGGCGATTGTAGAGAGTCCATACTAATTTTCCAGTGAATATGAGAGAGAAGAACCATATCGAGATTGTCTCCGTTACAAGGGTTCCTTTGGCTAGCCATTGCATTGGCACGGACGAAGCAGATGTTGCCAAGATTGCCACTGAATTGACGACCGTTGCGGCGAACCTAAAGCCAATTGCTAATAGGGCAATGATAGCAGAGAGTGTGGTGAGGATAATTCGATGTAAATTACCCAAGTTCTTACAAACAGTGTGAGCTTGAAGATATAAAGACATGTTGACTGTGATCGTCATGCAGAGAGGAATGACACTGCCAGCGACACTAGAAGCATACGACGATCGTGGCACTCTGCTGAAATCGAACGTGAAAGCGGCGTAGAAGTCATTGAAGCCTTGAAGAAAATAGATGGCATAGAGCATGGCGCGAAGGAACCCGAAAATGAGTGAGAGGGTATTGAGGACAAAGAGGAGTGATTTGCGTTTGGCAGCCTTGGTGAGGACGACAACGACGAAGAACATCAATAAACAAGCTCCAGCTTGAGCACCATAATTGATACAACTAGCCACGTTGTAGTAGTAGAAAAAGTCGATGTCGACTGGGGTGATAGACACAGTCGTAACGCCATCGGCCATGAGAATGGTAATACTCTGGGTGAATGGATCGAAGTTCGAACTGTTGGAAGCCATCCTTACTTTAGACTTTTCCAGGGCGTGGTGAATCGTCGGTATGATAAGGTATCAAAGTAGCAGGTGTGTTGAAGGAGTAAAGTAGAAAGCAATTTTTTTGCCTAGCAAAGATAGCTATGATAGAACTGTTGTGTGGAACGTTCGGAGATGCTGAAGGTTCGAGATGACACACTGATTATAGGAGGGGAGGGAAGTTTATATCCAAAATGCCTCTAGAAATTCTTGAACTACTTAAAAGATGACAAGTCGTGCTCGTAACGACACTGTCTCTAAATAATAGCAACTGCATTACTTTGCTATAGTATTGTGGATATAAAATAAATCTGACGAGGATCAAGGTCTCGATAACATCACAGTCGATATCACAGTTGAGAACAATGGAGACTCTCCTTAGTATTGTTCTATTTTACCGAAATAGACCACACTAGCACGAAATTTGAAGCACCAAATGATAAGATGAATCAAGGATAAGTTGTTCATAGTCAACTTTGACCTAGACTACTTGTTTAAGATCAATTAGGAAATGGAAATAAGATTCAAAAGCATCAAAACTTCAACGCAATTCAGAAATATGAGTACATGATGTTTGTGGCGGGTGTTCTTAGTATTGTCCGTGATACCTTCGTATTGTAGTTGTAGGCGAGCCACATGGAGCCACACGAAATCTTGAGCAAAAGAAGTGAATTTTGGGGGTATGAAATAAAAGGGGAAGTGGAACGGATCATCGCTAGGCAAGTAACAGGATAGCATCATTTCAAACTTCGTGTCACAAATGAATCAAGATGATAATGATGCTGTGCTCGACATAACATCTAATCCGAGGTGAAGTTATTGCAATTGACTGTGAAGAAAGTTGCAAAGTTGTGAGACAAAAACATGCCAAGATTCTAAATTTGGCACGAGGTTCACGTGCTGGAATCGAGGGGTTGTGGCAACATTCTTTCGCGGGCCGTTTCAATGCATCCAAGCCTCACGGTTAGTCTGATGTTGTGTATCGATCAATTTACATGTATAGATAACACTTCTGCATGCTACCGTGATTGACATACCACAACTTCTGGAAAGATCAATCTGATATGTTGAGCTCAAGCTGTCCATCATCTAACCCGGAATACTGCCGAAGAATCCATGTGTAAGATATCGGTAACTTGCAGGGCCGGTGGGACGAGTATGTCAGAGGCACGCATCTGATTCGGAACACTTTCCTTTCTACACCTTAATTTGAAAATGAAAAAGTGACGCCGATCGGATGAGACCCGAGTTTCCTCTTTTGTCTTCGTAGAATATGGATGCATACCTATGAAAATCAAATTTACGGTAATCAGCGTACGTCGGTTCCAAAAGAGACACACTGCAATACTGCAAGTTCCCCTCTGATGGCTCATTTCCAAAAGTTTGTCCGATAATCAGAGATAACGATACCTACCTATTTAAGTATTCATAACATCATATATTCCCTTCAATATCGCCCTTCCAAGACATGAAAAGATCCAAGCGAGCCTACCAACTGCACTGAAGCTTGCTATGAGATTTTTGATGAAGGGGTTGGGATGTTTTTAGTATATATGTGAAGGTAAGGGACAAGCTCCTTTATACTATTGCTGCTTTGGGAGGTAATTTTGTGGGATGTATTTTATGTTGAGGGATGTATAAAGGAAGTTTCAGATCAAATGATGTACACAGGTCTACGGTTTTAGTAGCCCAGATGCTCTTTTAGTATTGAGTCCTATAACCGTGGGATGGATTCCTTGGCATGCTATTGATTCCGTATCTAGGCTCTGTGGAATAATCATTTGGGTATTACTTTGATGATTGGAGATTTGTGTCCTGAGTATTGAGAAGCGAGACATTAGAAATCTTCATGCATATGTAAATGATCTGAATCTTCTTGAGAGTCGTGTAGAAACTCCAAAATACTGCGAACATAAGCAAAGAAGAGCTGTGTCGCTTATAAGTTTAATCAAATCACGATCACAATAAGAAGCAAGAAAAGAGAACGTTTTTTTTGATCAGCATAATTAGGATTTAAATAATGAGCGTGCTCAGCATCTATGAAAGGACTTTATGTGTATAAGGAAAGTATAAGTCAATTCATCATCACAATATCTATAGGACCACCCCCTCTTCTAGCTCTGGAGAAGAAATCGCAGATCTCATTTCCCATCGCTAGCAAGAGTCCACCACAATACAAAAGAAATTTCTAACACAAAGGGAATTCCGAGCCATTCATCAACCAATAATAACCATTAATCTTATATCTTGTTCAATTTCCATACCACTTCGGGTGCATTACCCACTATCGACCATCGCTGGCATACTGAAGATGCTTATTCGGACTCGGTAGCAAGAGCACGGGCAAAGCGGCGCTTGCTGAGGTTGTACTCGATCGCACGCTTCTTGGCACCAGCGGATTGGGTGAAAGCAACGGATCCACCGAAAGGACCAGCGAGAGCGCTGTTCTGGACCTTGGCAACACAGACGTTGGAGGCGCCACCGACAGAGCCGGAGCAAGTCATACCAGCTGGCATCTGAACAGCCATTTGGAAATCGGTGGTTTGAGCGGCGGAAAGACCACCGATACCGATACCTGGAACGTTCTGGGTAACTGCAGCCTTCTTGAAAGCAGCTGGGTCAGTTCCACCGGAAGTGGGGTCGACCATTGCAGTCAATGGTCCGGCACCATCTTGGTTAACTTGGTGGAAGGTCATCTTGACAGTTCCATCATCAGCACAGGTTGGCATGCCAGATGTGGCACCGGCACCCATAGCGGCCTTGACACCGGTCTCTGAAGTGCCGGATGGAGTCTTGGCACCACCATCAGCGGCGCGGACAACGAGGGAGCGTCTGAGCATGCTGGCAGCGTGAATTTCACGAGCTGCAACAGCGGCGGTGCTGTTTGCATTGCCTCCCATGAACATGGAGATCATCTTGGCAGCGCTGACTGGACCAGTGGCAGTGCGACCAAGAGCAGAAGCCTTGGAAGTACCCATCTCATTAGCTCTGATTATGGAAGTATCAGCCTCAGCACCGCAACCTGGAGATGGGCAATCACGAGGAGTTCCATCGGCGACTAGATAAATGTGTTAATAGGATGAAGCTGAGAAAGAAGAAGCTATGAGCAAGAGATGAGAAAAACTTACCAGAGAGAGCTGGCATGTTAACACCGTTGGCACCCTGAACTTCAGTGACGACACCGTGGGCGAGGACATTGGTGGCAGCGAAGGCCAAAAGAAGGATTGATGAAGTATATTGCATTTTGAAGGTAGTTGGTTGGTTGGTTATAAAGTTGAAGAACTTGGAAATTATTAAAGGATAGTTTGTGTAATTAAATTTAAAGCGACCGGCGCAAGATGGAAAGATTGTAAGATAAAGTGAAGTGAAGAAAAGATGCTGAAGATGCTGATGATGAAAAAAAGATATTCCACTGGGAGAATGGACGTTCTTTATACAAAATTCCACTACTGCCAGAAGTCAAAAAGCTTGGTTGAATGAAAAGACCGGATGCCGAGCAAGGAACTGCATTGGTGTGCTTGGCCATATTCTCTCCATAAACGTTTCAAAAACATACGTCTAACCAAGAGGTTTGGTGATACTAGTCCGAGACGTCCAAGATCTGACCACGATTCGCTATTGCGGT
This sequence comes from Botrytis deweyae, assembly GCF_014898535.1. Taxonomy (NCBI): domain Eukaryota; kingdom Fungi; phylum Ascomycota; class Leotiomycetes; order Helotiales; family Sclerotiniaceae; genus Botrytis; species Botrytis deweyae. Next base: position 81,709 of record NW_024066238.1, read on the forward strand.
CATGACTTGGTAAGGACCTGTATTCTTTGAGCTTCGATCTGCAATTTTTCCACACAGAACAATTCAGACTAAGGACGGAACTTTTTTTCAAGAAACCTAACATTTTCAAGAATAACCAATGACAAAACACGATGTTTCTTGGTCGATCATGCAATGCTGGGGTGTGAGATTACCTGGGGATGATCTCGAATCTCATGGAGATGAGCCTCTCGGATCTTTCATCTTTGCTTCTCCAACCCTAAGGCTGATGCTTTGAGTGTTTGGACTTTGCTCTTTCCTAGAACTAGACGACTAGTATCGGGATTCGGAAGTTGCTATTGGCTTCTTACCTGTTTCGAGTGGGCATGGTCATAGAAGTTAAGCTTGTTTCGACATCACAATCAGCTTCTGGGATATGAACAATGTCCAGCTTCCATAAACACCGAGAATCAAAACCAGCCTCTAAATCGCAGCAATAGCCTCAAAGGTCTTAGCTGCCGCAGATGCTCAAAATCTCCTGGAGGCCGTGCGGTTGTCTGGGAACATGCACCTTTAAAATTGTGAATCTCCAATGACCGTGTGTTTCTTCACAGGGAACAATTATAGTGGGGAAACCCGTTCACAGGCCTAGCCTTGACTGGAATTGTTGGCGACAAAACCCAACGTTTTGGAAACACTCCTCTGTAGCAAAGTTGGAATCAGCCACAATAGTTTGAACCTCAGCTACTTCACCATTGCAGCTTCTTACACGAACAATAATTCTGTGACGATATCGTCAATGTAGTCGCCAGCACCTATGTACGAAATGACGTTTTGTACATGGCACAGAGGACTTCCTCGTCCCAAGTTCCATCTGTTCAGTTTCAATGACTACTACGCCTCAGACGACTTTAAACATCTCCGTTCATGCTTCACCAAACAACTCAAGAATTCGTTCTGGGTTATTTGATTCCGGCCGATGTGATGATGTAAATCATTTTCGATGGCATTGACTGTAAACAATGCAAACAATGTAAACAATGAAATATTGCTGAGTTACAAAGACATTGTCATACCGTGTTTCTCTGGCAGTGTGGTGTTTCATTTCGAAGTTCCAGCCTCTACGAAACCTGAAAAGGAAATTGGGACGGAGCTGGAGTCTGTGGTAACATTAGCTCAGCACGTGACTCGTAATTATTCGCTATGACATGACATTACCTACCTACCGGCACTTCACACCATCGATTACACTTCATAAAGAGCGCAATAAAAAGCAAGCGTTTGCTACAATATAACGAGATTCATAATCTTCAAAGTATTCTTTCTTGATTTGCCCATGTTTTCCACACAATTTCAATTTTTTTCATTCGTCTTCAATGACAGAACCAAATCCCACTGGCATTTGGAAATGGCTTGTCTTTGGCAATAATTTTCACACGAACTTTCTTTGTATGAATCGGCATTCATGCGGGACCTCTTCGAAGCTTCCCTCGATATAGAATTTCGCCTTCCACGTTGCATGCCCGCATACGGCAGCAATCACGATATCCTTTTGTATCTTACGTACGTACGTAGGTATATCGGCCACGTCAAGATTCTTGGAGCAAGCACCAAACTTACCCATTCACGTCGAGAGGCTTGATAATTATCCCGAAAGAGTGCGTTTGCGAAGCAACTCGTATCTGCCTTGAAGAGATTATCGATGATTAATAAGATATTACTCCCTCAAGAGGATGTCTTCATCAATGTGCAAATGTAGGTGAATGACCATAAGCGTTTAGCCCACTATAGTACCAGTGCTTTATGTTTTTTCTAATCGATTTAAGTTCCTTTGATTGAAATGCAACTACAGCGTTTTAGATCCTGTCTTCAATTTGAGTAGATATAAAGAGTGAATAGGAATACATAATAAAAGTTAAAAGTGTTCGAGTTCACCATAATTCCAATTACTTGTGTGCTTACCGTTCCGTGTATCAAGAGACTCTAGACGAAGCAGTCGATAGCACACAACAAGGCCACGGAGTTCGAGGTATGTTTCATTTTTTAGATACTTGACTTTCAAACATCGCAAGTAAACTGTTAGACTTTCAACAGAGACCGAGTCTGTCTGCGATAGCAACAAGAAAGAAAAAGCGAACGAAAACAGAAACGACCTCGGAATCCCTATAATCGAGAATCTACAGTGCATCGCATTACAAAGTAAGGACATTGTGCTGGGGTCTTCGAATCTAAACCACAATGTTCAAAATGAATGGGGTGCCCAAGGGTATTTGTGTAGATTCTCTAGAAATAGAACAAGCGGTTCTGATCAAGTATACAATAGGCCGCTCATTCCCGAGGAAGATAAGCCATATGTTTCTTCTTTCCAAACTACTTTTGTTAACGATGTCTCTGTCGATACTACCACTTCCGACTTCGACCTAAGCCAGTCAGACTATCTTCCTGAGTACGAATGATGGAGGGATATCAAAGTCAGCTTTTTCGTTGATACATTTCCACTTCCTTATCCACTTCCAGGTCCAATTCCTTTGCACAGGCAGAATGCCTCAGCCTCTGTGCCTACCCAAGACCAGCCTGACACTCTTTTCAGCACTCTGGAACATCATTGAATCAGGTAAATCTACCTAACAAGGATTCAGGTTTGCATTCTTCGATTGGAACATTTAATGAGGATGGTGAGGCGGAGGAGAGATGTCAGGAAGAGGAAACGGTAGAAGCGAAGTGGAAGATTTTCGAGGATATACCTGCACACAACGAAGTTGAAACAAGCGCGGATGCACCAGGAGACTTCACAGATGCAACAAGACCTATTAGTCAAGCTCGTTGCTCGTCAAAAAAAGAATCTTGGGAGGAGATCAGGCGGTATTTGCCATGCTTTACGTGGCAATCATTGATGGAGAACTACAAGAAGCGGGGTGGTGCACCTCAAAGCGGGGGCCAAAGACTGGCGTAAAGTGGTGGTCTCCCAGAGGGGAAATTTCAAGTTCTTTGGGTCATAAGCACATTAATATTCGCGAAATTCAGCTGGGCAGGGAAGCCTCTCGTTTAGCTGGCTGCCAACTGTATTCTTTACTTCGTTGCATTTCCTGGACATTAAGCCATCGGTTACACGATCTGAAATACCGTACATATCTTATGGGTTATATGCCTGCAAGACTGATGGTCGAGAGATCTTTCCGGTTAATATTCCCGATTGCATTTTCCAGAGATTGAAGAAAAGGGTGGGATCTAGGTAACCTAAGACAAGACATGAATTTTGATACTTTTGTATGCTTTCATATTATTTTCTTTCTAAAACATTACGTTATGTTCTTCGGGGAATGAACAGGTGCAAAGCTGAGATGGTATCACAGGTTACCTAAGAAATGATATATATCGTGGTGCATACTTGTATACTTCACAAATTGTTTACACATCTATCCACTGACGTATTGGGTGGTATTCTGTTGTGCACTAAGATGCTAAGTTGTGTTCTCTGAAGATTAAATCCAGGAGAAAGCTGAGATAGCGGCACAGGAAACCTCAAATATGCATAATGTGTAGAATACTTACTAGATATGTAAGGTCACCTATAAGCTGCTAGATCGGTGAATATGATAGGGCTAGCTGTTGTCAAACAGAAGCAGTGGCTTCTACAAGCCGGGTTAATAGGTGGTTTCTCAGTAACTTCTCAAGATCTGAAAGGCTAGGTTCTAACATCCATCTCTCGGATCTGTCTCACGACCCCGCACTTACAAAATCCAGATCTCTGTGAGCAGGAAATCCCGTCTGAATCCCGCTGAAGTATTGTTACGCATCACTCTAGATGTTGTAAAGGCTTGAGTCGAGGTGCATCGAAATTACTCCACAGTCCATCAAAAAGAATATGTGTCGAAGTTGCACTGACAGCTGAACACATGGGCAAGGGATTGGATAGAAAATGATATCTCTTATAAATTGTTTGCTAAATCTGTATTAGGGTAATTGATGTATGTAGAGGACTAACTCGAATATACGAATAAAGGTCGGTTTTCCTGAAGACAAACAGTTGATTCTGCACAACATCTTCCTCCATTTTATACTACCACCTGGCTCTTCACAACACATTTCTCTATTCTATACTACTACCTGGCTCTACACTCGATAACAACTCGAAATAACTAGACTTTTTCTATTCACTTTACTTGCGTTCGGTGAGTTCTCTGGTTATGACCAAGAAGTTCAAAATCTCTGATGAGTTTTTGACATAGGCATCACCGCATTCGCAACGCATCTTCCAACCCGCCAAAATAACGTCTGCGCGACCTGGTGTGCAGCTAATTCCGCAAGTCCCGGATCTTGTACATCGCAAGCCGCTCAAGGAACAGGGCCTTGCTATACCTGTGGTCCCCTTGCGGCCAATCCTGCGCAAGCATTGTGCAGTGGCACCTGCGTTGACACCAGTACCAGCAGTGCCAACTGTGGATCATATGGCAATTCGGTACGTGTCGTTTTGGCCTTGAGTCTTCCCAGTGCTCTCTAACCTCACTAATACTGTGGTGCTTAAAGTGTGGGAGTTCAGCATGTGTAGGCGGTGTCTGCGCCCCAGCCTGCCCTTCTGGACAAACACTCTGTAGTGGTGTTTGCATCGACACTCGGAATGACGAAAATAACTGTGGAAGCTGTGGCTTTGTGGTATGTGTTGCCTTGCTTTTGTGTACTCAAATGCTCTTCGGATCTTGCTAACGTTTTTGAAGTGTCCCGACCCATGCCAATTCGGAGCAGAAATAATATTTTGTCAACAAGGAACCTGTGGTTTTGGGTGTCGTCCCCCTTCGTGATCAGTGCAGCAAAGCAGGCTGGCTACCAAGAAGGATTCAACGAGAGCGAGTTTAACTGTCAGGATATAACACTTAGCCACTCCTTGCAAATCTTTCTGTCTCTATTCTTGGTTCTATCTTCATGATACAACACTTAGCCACTCCTTGCAAATCTTTCTGTCTCTGTTCTTGCTTCTATCTTCATGATACAACACTTAGCCACTCCTGGCAAATCTCACTGTTTCTGTTATTGATTTTACTATTTCTGTGTTACGACCAGAGCAAAACATATGACTATGGGGACCTGAAGTTCAGTGATTAGCTAATCATTGCAGGAACCCATGATGCCATATGTTTTGAATCCTACCGGTCTCATTTGGAATATGGCAGTGGGACATGATGGGAACGATGAAACAACAAGGAACGAAGGTCTGTAAAAGCAGAATGTATTTATTCCCTTAGTATATGGAGCTTTGTGCTCAACTCAAATAGCAATTCTATCACTTAGTTACTACTGTCTAAAATCACTACTTCAATTTCTGTGACGAACACGTAGATGTATGTCTGGGATCCGACGAAGGGAAGCTTGAGAGTCAAGTGAAAGATAGATTGCTGGAGGTGATAGGAAGATAGAAAGATAGTTTATATCTTGATCATTCATTGCTCTCTCTGTAAACTACTTTCAAAGCATGAATTCAGTATATTAGCCCCTCATCTTTAAGAATATTAGGAACTCGGAAAATAGAAATGTCTCTTTTTACATGACATAGTTACCAAAATTGAGCAAAAGATGATATAATAGCGCAATTACTAGCAGTATATCTCTATCGATCAACTACTTCCTATCATCACACCTGTATTATCCACTCCCACCCCTTCTCGCCACCCTTCATCTCAAGACAAAAGTCCTGTCTAAACAAATTTTAGTTTATCCAGGCCCCCGACAACTATATCAGGCGGAATGAAGACCTTTATTCTGTCCTTTATTTATGCATTATAGTATACCTAGCGAGAGAGCTAGCCTTATAGCGATCCTTATGTAGGAATTACTTTTTCCTTCGAATAATTGGATCCTTAGACCGAATTCAATATTGATATTTAGGACTATGTCGTAAGTACTAAGTCACCTATACTCTTCTCACACAAACAGCCACCAATTGTGCTGTTCAAATGGCCACAATCCAATATCATCGGAAGCCCAGAATCTTTCCCAATTGCCGTCATTTCATTTTTAAAAGGCAGTCACATCTCCGCCTCGAGTAGCAGTTTGTCAAACATCATGCTTCATGGACTACCCATGAATGGAGATATGTGCGATAGGTAGCCCGTACGAGACAGATCAATGCCTTACCATCCCAAGGGTTGCCTTACCATCCCAAGGGTAAATATTGATTGCCCGCTTTCGCAAAGAAATATTGCAACACATTCCCGCTGGGTGTAGTTGAAATTCACAACAAGATAACAGGTGGGTTTCTGACGGTAAGCTGTGAACGGGACTCCCGGGGCATAACGATAGAGGATTATGAGTATACTGATCCTTCTCGATCGCTACCTATTATCTATATGATAGATAGTAGTAGCGGCTCCCATAAGATTCGGTAATCAGCGAGACAAGTCAAAGGATTATTGTTCAAGGGATGTAATCACGTGACCGAATTCCTTCCGAATTCCGAAAAAGGAATTATTTCGCGGGATGAATCGCTGAGGGGCAAATTACGATGAGATTGATGGCGAATTCACGTTCTCCGAGATCGTGAGCATCGTATCCCAATGCTTATAATGCCCCTCTAAGGAATCTGGTAGTACGAAATACGTACGTGTATGATGTACGAAGACGATGTGTATGAATCAGTTGATAGATTCTCCGAGATTGCATGTCTCTTCAGCCGATGACGGTCCGATGCCACCGTGCCCACCAGTTCAATGGTCCGTTTTGTACATGACACATGGATGGAATCCAACAAGCGACATATGCAATATGTAGAGAGCCGCATGACATGACCGGCTGAACTTGTTTGATAAAGTTACAGTTCTGTCGATCTTTGCATAATCTGGAATTGATGGTATCATGATGAGTAAACGTGGAGGTTTCTTAGAACATTCGAAGCAATTTCAGGTTAAGAGGCAGTTACATTGATGGCGACATACTGATCTAATCAGTCCCTCCATACTGACGTTCATTCAATGTTAGATGCCTCGAAAGTAACCCCAGAAAGGGCCAGAAAGGCCTCAGCAAGTGATCAACCAATGATACCGACCTTGGCATACCTGAGCCGGTTTGAAGGTCGTATTTTCTCTGAATCTATGGTTGCATTATCGTAGCCGCGTTTCCCTGTTAAACTTCATCTGTTAACACCAACCCCTTCATCTATCCATTCGCGTATTTCGTACCAACCATCAATGCCGTCCTCAACTCATCTACCCAGAAATACAGACCATATTGTTACTTTGAAAGCCGCCTCATCGGACGATTATGATGACTATGGCTGGTTGAAACTTTTCAGAGAACATTAAATCCCGCCTTTCCACTTTATTTGCAAGGAATCTCCCTACTGCATTACTTATAAATGGTAAATCAACTTGGTATATCGGCTCCAAACTCGTAAAATACAGAAGCATTCATTAAGAAATGTATCCGCTGTGCGTATTCAGCTGAAAGATACCCACCAGGTAATTAATTGGATCCAATCAGCGACCCTTAACTGCAATTACCCGAGGCGCTATCCGAAAGGCGTCGCAAAAATGAAGGATAGTGTCGACTACCGAAGCTGATGTGAGCTGAACTCAAGATCAATCTCATTCCATTTTCTCCATCTTCACCACAAACTGAATATTACGAGTAAGAGAATTATTAGTAAGGATACTGGGTATAGGTAGGAAGTAGAATATATTCAATTTGGACAAAATAATGCTCACAGGACCTTCTTTCCTTTTACATCGCCCAAGAAATCCTATGAGCGAGCGTCAAAAGGGTACAAGATGTAAGATTGTATTGGTTTCTAGATATATAGATTCTTTGGACCTTGATCAATCTCATTTCTCTCTCTATCGATAATTGACGGGGTAACTGCAATGCCAGTACCACAAGCAAGTATGCATTGCATGGCGCTCTACAAGGTCGATAATGGATAAGGAGTCAGGACTTAAGAACATAGATAATACTAGGTAGGGCTTGGCATGGGTCTCTCGAAAGGCCTACTTCCCAACTACGGATATTCTCCAAGACAATATGACAATTCCCAACTATTACCACTATACCTCATTGCATTACTTGCTATATTATATGCAGGCAGACATTCACCGGTCAATAAATCCACAATCCCATAAACATCACCAACTTTCCGATTGTTGGTTCTAACGCCGAGCTTACGTTTTGTACGTACACTGACCCTATGGTGCAACATAACCTTACCAGCCCAGCAAATATACAATCCAGCGACCGTCGTCTCATCCATCCATCTCATCCCACCATTGACATGAGATTGGTGCGAAATACGGCGGCACAATCAGCCGCGTTTGTTGACGTTTAATTCCTCATCTGATTCGCACTTCTGTTGGGATGATGAGCAAATCAATGGTATGCTATGCGCTGCGATAATACACCGGTACTTCAGGTAGGCATAGAATGGTATCTATGTACAGTGAGGTACCAAGCCATGTGCTTTTCAGTGCTCTAAGCCTATTTATTCCCACTAAGTACAATTCACACGAAATCTGAGACCAGTAAATCTCCGAAAATAGCCAGATTTTGCCAGTTTGGTGTATTGTGACGGTCAATCGTGAGATGAGGAGAGCTGTATAAAGTCCTGCCTTTACCATAACGAGACAGTCTGGCGATAGAAATGTTGGAACACTAAGCGGGAGATCGCTCCACGGGATTCGTGAAGGGATTCGAAGGATATCTAGCCTTGTAGCCTGTAGGTACAGTAGCACCTCCGTGCAGCCTTACGAGTGGAACCCCTTCCCACCATTCTTTGGCTTACTGGGGAGGCCTCTCCGTGTGACTTTTCTGACGGTGATTGATGGAGAGGTCCTGGTCAGAAGGTTGGAAAGGTGGAGATACGGATGAGGTACAATTTGATGGATAGATACCTAGATAGACGTCTTTCTCAACACGGGATTTGGAGATGTGTGCCCAGCATGTATGGTAATCATTGGGATTCTGCGGTCAATGAAATATGTCGAATCCATGTCTAACCCTATACCAAAGCAGAACAGAAAGAAGAAAACAAGCAAAAGAAAAACATGGGAATCGCAACGTGGTAACGAACTAATCTCCAAAGCATCTAGTAACAGCAGCCAAAATCTGCGTTCTCCCCAAATTTCTTACCCAGTTGGGCTGAAGCAAGACCTTGCTAGGATTATAGTGGGGTGTTTTGCATAACCCGGAAACAGGGTTGGAGGTCCACCTGGTGGTCTCGACATATCCTTTAAGCCTGACAAGGATTCTCTAAAGCATCCATGAGCCATTCCACCAGAAAGCTCCATTCACAATTCACACGCCCCCCGTCTAATCTAGCCATCTATCGCATTGCCTCCTCATCATTCATCATTACATTACTACACTAAAACTAAAACTAAAAAGGGCAAAAAGGAAATATCCCACGAGTACTTTGGACTTACTTGCATGTCCCTGACAGTCTCTTCCACATGGATGCCAATGGATTTACCTTACATACATACACTTTGCAATGCTCCTGCATGCGCGTAAGATCACTCTGCTGACAGTAACTTCGGTTTGTTTTTCTTTTATTGTCCTCGATTCTACTAAGTAACCTTGGCGAAGAATCTAACCAATCCATTATTCCATATTGGGGTACCCGGTTCCAATCTCTACTTAAGCCTCCTTCTTCCCGACTGTGTTTGTCCAGATGCATACCTCATCTACTTCGTCACATATATAATAGTTATCTAATACTCCCATCTTCACCTCCTTTCATTCATCACGCTCTCAGCCTCCAATCTTTTGTCAACACCCCGACAATAGAGACAACTTTACGAGAGAGATCACGAGACTCAGCTCACCATTCGTCCATCATGCCCGTCGTATCTGAGCCCATCACGGGACTAACTCACGCATACACGTATGGTTTCTTCTCCAAAATACCCTCTCCTTACCTATTCCTAAGCGGAGTCGTTTTTCTTTGCATCACAATCTTCATACGGAGGAAACGTAGCTCCACAACAAAATTACAATATCATTTCCCACCAAGTCGTCCCTCTACCCCTCTTCTCGAAAAGTCCGATGTGAACATCTATTCATACATGGATGAAACCCCCAAATTGGATACCGACAACCTCGCTCTCTCAAGAACCTCCTCGTCCTCTTTCGATTTCACCACCTCCCCCTCCTCAATCTCCAGCTCCCCCAAAACATTCTCTCGTCTCCCGCCACCACCTCCCTTCACGCCACCCTCGCCCCTCGAACCTCTCCCCTACTCTCCCATCCACGGAGGCGGAAGCGGCTCCGCTCCCCCCACCGAAATCCCCTCCCGTCGTCGTTCCTACACCAAGCCTCCCAACCCCCTCACCAACACCCCTGTCGTCAACGGCGAGATAATTTCCGGCGATGGCTGGCGTCGTCACACGCGCGTTTTCGGGGGCGGAGTATGTGAGGCGTGTGCCGAGAGCGAGAGGAGAATGAGCGCGTGACTATATGAGCGGGGCTTGAAGAATAGTAATCTGAAGATTTCGAAAGGGAATGGAGAGACAATTGAGGGATCCTGGGAATCTGTTGCTATTGGTGGGTTTGAGAATGGGAGGACGATGATTTTGGAAGAGGAAGAGGAGAATAGTGGTGAGCGAGAGATGACGTGGATGAAAGAATGAGAAGATAGAGATTGGGTCGCAGTTGTGGGATCAGATTCTTCATTCATGTGAAAAGAGCGGAGACTTCAAGATCCATACGCAGATGCGGGGATTATGCAGTTGCATGACAGGTGAAGGGAGTGATTTCACGTGATTTGTTAAATCAATGGGATGAGATCTTCATGGCAAAGCCATCAAAAAGAGAGTAGGAAAAAGAAAAGGTAAGGAAAAGGCAGAAAATCGTGGCAATCAAGATTAAAAGATTCGAAATGGATGGCTGTGTGCGTTTATCGTCTATCATCTCCTAGGTATTCACAGGCGTTAATTGATAGGTCACCTGCGAAGGAGGTTTGCTTTGGATTTACTTGGTTCTGCTATGGAAGGATGGATGGAAGTTATTTACTATGTCATTAAAAATACGTTGCTGGCTAATCCATCGTCGCCGCTTAGATAGTTTTGTACTGCGGATGGATAAGGATGTATGAAGTTAATGAATGGAGTTTTTCCCTCGCCACCTGGTATTCAATATGTATAAAAAGATATGTGAAGGTCGAGACTGTTGGTAGGTCTAGAAGTACTACAAATGTGCTTTCTTATATTAGTAACTCTAAAGTAAGATGTATTCATCAAGGTCATACGTCAATCTTGAAATATTGATATGCGCCGATCTACTTATGCTTCTTATTATCTAATCTACTTGTACAATCCTTGATTCAAGACTTTGTACCACAAATGTCCTCCCCTATTCAACGCCACAAGATTTGTTCAAAGACTCTCCTCCTTAGTAATACACATTCCCGTCATATTATCCAATAAATAAAACGCTATGTAAGAAGTATACTATAATAAGTAGCATAAAAGACCACGCTATGCTGATGAAATACATGCAAGTAATTTCAAAGTCCAAAATACAAAGTACCTAAAATTTACTCGATAGCACTCTCAGATACCATCCCATTTGAGCCCATATTTGCTACACTTGAATTTCTTTGCATGGCTTCTTGGCTTTCTTTGAATTTCTGCCAACCTTCAGGATCATTCTCAATGAGTCCCTGTCGAAGAATGCTAGCTTCGTTGTTCAGCTCGGCTATCACCGCATCTGGGCCTAGGGTCTCTATTTTATTTCTGATGTCTTCGCCTTGTAGGTCCTCAACCATAGACCTTAAAAATTGTAGATGTGCTGGTTGAATTTCGTGTCCTGTAGTTCCATGTAATTTGTCCTCGCTTTCTGGTTTGATAAGATTACGACGAATTTTCTGCCCAAAACGATGCATCCTGCCTTCTTCCTGCGAAAGTGCTTTGGAGGCCAATGAGACATCGGAATTGTGACGAGATAGAGTGGGGCGAATTCTGCCCTCGTCGTGCCCTCCCTCTTCATCTGATGGTTGATTTTCAGCCAAGATTGGTTCGGGTTCAACGTCTGATCCTTCGTAATCAGTTTGGAGTGAATATGCATTATCCGTCATGGTTGTTCGCTCCGTGTCGGGTAACGATGGTGACAAGCGGGTCTCAGGAAATTCGTCTTCAAATCTTTTGATCATGTTTTGTAATGTATGATCAAGGAACAGTAATCGGTCTGATTTGCGGTCAGTTGAGTCAAGGTATATTTGCAAAAACGAATGGATAATTCTTACTGTAATTGTGATGATCACTGGCCTTCGACTCCTTGACTAGAGCAGGTTGTAACCTAGCCCGAATCTTCCTGGCACTTCCCAATAGATTCTTCGACATATCTTTGGCTTTGCCACCTTTCACAGGGTTGTTCGGGGTGGCCGAGCTGCTGCTTGGTCTAGATAATTCGGAGATAGCTTGATCCATTGATGGCCTCCTAGAATCATTGCCTTTGTTTCGTAAACAGATACCTAAAGCTTTAACCACACCTGTCCCGCCAATCACATAATCTTCATCAGGTGCTGGCTCATCATCATCATGATTCTCTTGGACTCCTTCCATGTGCCCCACAATGTGTAACAATACTTCGGGAACTGCAACGTCTTTTCCGTTGGCAGCTGCATGGGGATCAGAGATTGCAGCAACAGCTTCACTGATTTCTGCAACTGGGCCGCGTTCCATATTCCACAGACAGTAAGCAACGACTTGCTTGGCCAAGGCCCTAACAATTTCGGACGAATCGTTTGACGGAACTTCAATATCAATACATACAATTGACTGAGAGACTCGGACCGCGGCCATCAACGAGGCATATAATGCGCAAGCCTCTTCCTGACTTGCTTCGTCTTTCGCATTTGCAAGAGCAGCTAGTTGCGTGTTTTCCATAATAGTCACATGCGCAAGACTGGGGCTCTCTGGTAAGATTTCCGCAAGGGCGATGGCTTGTTCAGGGGTCATGGATACATTAGTCAAATGTATCCGCTTGAGTTGAGGCAAACGTGGTAAGTATCTGTGGTATGTCAGCCAATGATGTCCTGTACGACCGTACTTGGAAACATAATAAGAATAAATTTAGCAAAGCTGAGAAAATATTCAACTGAAGCCTTGCAGTGTAAGTTGCTGACAATAGTGAAGCAAACTACTGGTCGCGGTACGAGACCGTAAAAATGCCGCATCTATATCCGGCACTGTCTTCATTAAACCGAATTGCCATTCAGAGCTTGATGGAATCTAGCAGTTCGCCTTGCTAAAGCGCTCAATCATTTCTCGTTACATGGGGTCGACGGGAAACTGTAGGGCTAGATACAACAGGGATTGATATTATGGATCACCATTTTCAACCATGCAGAGATTACTAATCTCTGCATATCGCAACGTTATGCGAAGATAGAAGGAAAATAATGAACATACCTGCGCAGAAGAGAAAGTGCACTGGGATTCGACTCGAACAGATCATGGTTTTGCGATAAATCGATGAACTTGAAGTTCTTCAGCTTTGCCAGGGCTGGGAAAAGAGGCCACAGCGAATCCGGATTAAGATTACAGTCTGCCAAGCTCAAGGCGTAAATTTTGTTGTCTTCGTCAAGGGCATTCGCTACGATCTCCATAGAATCTTTGAGATCATTACCAACGAGATCAAGAGCTTCGCACTTGCCGAATTTTATCCATCTAGCAACATGTTCCATCCCTACTGACGTAATCCCATTACCCGCAAGACCAAGTCTTCGTAAGCCCGATTTTATAATTCCATCAACTAACCCATCTAATTGCTCGCTGTTGATGCCACAATGGCCCAGGTTCAAGAGTTCGAATTCTGGACCAGCGAGTCGATCTCCAATAGCCTTGGATAATAAGCAAGAGACTTCGTTGCTCGTTTGACTCGTGTTACTATCCGTTTTCTTTAGATGCCCAGAGCCGGTCGTTGGTGTAGGTGTAGTAGTATCCTGGGGGAAAGGAATCCTTGACAAATCCAGAACTTTCAGTGACCGGCACATATTAATAAACAGAGCGATATGCCGCCAACCATCTTTACCAATCTTGTTATTGTTTTTAAATACTAGCGATTCGATTATACCACCCTGAGGATATTGGCCCTCTTTACGAGTGTGAGATTTTCTACCGTATGTTGGTAACTTGGCGGCCAAAAGACCAGCCAAAATGACACGAACACCTTCGTCAGTAAGTCCACAATTTTCCATTATCAGTTCTTTCACGGGAACCACAGCTAAGTAGTCTCCCAAGGTGACAAGGTCTGGTAATTGTAGCCAATAACCCGAGAGATCCAATTTGGCAACAAGACCAGGTATTGCAGCCGTCGCTACTGAGGCTGTGAGCTGCTCAACAATTCTCTTTAATATTGGCGTTTCTCTTAATTGACAGCATCTTCTATAGATTCGAACAGGGTCCGTGGTAGGCGAAGCGTGGGTTTTTGGAGTGGCGGTATTGGAGGTGGGTGAGAGTGAACTATCACTCTCATCAATCTTCAACTCAACTGGGATTGTACCATTTGCCTCAGCAAGCCTTCGTTTCTTCTCTTTTCTCGCTTTACGCTCTTCTTCGCTACGCTTCTTCTTCTCTTTCTTTTTGGTATTGTCTTTTTCAATCGGTGGAGAGGATCCTGCAGCCTCTGGTGTATTTTCTGAGGCCTTTGGCTGAGCACTTTCGGCGAGTTTTTCATCAGGTTTGCTAACATTTGTTTTCGAAGTATCGTCTTGTTCCATCTCGGACATAGAGTTGTTTGGATTCTTCAACGCAGCGCCTTCTCCCTTTTCTTTGGATCGCTTCATCTTTTCTTTATTTTTATTATCGATTTCATCGGACTCTTCCTCGTCCATATAACGGGGACCGCTGGCTATCTCAACATCTACACAGAAAGCTACCCTTCTTAGTTTTGACTGTTCGAGCCCAGATACGGGGCATCTTTCCCGGTGATGATCGACGTTCAGAACCTTTCTTTCGCACAATCCATGGTGGCCTCTGGCTGATCCAGACAATTGCCCACCCGAAGATGACAGCCTCCGCAAGGCACTCTGTAAGAAGCTGGGTCCACTCCGCGGAGGCGCTGGAACGTAAGGTGCATCGCCATCATCCTTCACACCATGTACTAGCACCGCGTTTTTGGGCGCACTTGGTCCTGCAGGCCTCTGTACCGGAGGTTCTACAGGAGAAGCTGCCGGTGAAGTACTGGGGGATACGCTCGTATGGCTGGAAGAAGGTGAACCCGAGAACTTTGAGGATATGCTCGATAACCACGAGTTTCTGCGGGACATGTTAGGTGATGTAGATGCTTTAGGTGGTGTGCCATTTGTCGTCACGATCCTTTCCGAGGAGGTATTTCTAGCCACGCCAGGTCGATTTGGAATCGGCTGTGGAGTCGTTACAACTTCGGGCTCGTTTTCATTCTTTGGAGGGGTAGAGCCATTCTGTGGGGGCGGACTTGATTTTCCTTGTGAGCCAGACGCATTCGGAACCATACGAGGTCGTTTTGGGTCTGTGATAAGTAACTCATGTTAGTCGCACACATCTAGCTGGCAAATGTTCCAATACATCTCAATTTCCCATTTGAAGTAATGCTTGAACCAACCTTTGTTGCTTGAGCTGTGTGTCATCCAACTCACATCCACGCCAGTCATTTGCTCCATCATGCAAATAAATCGTCAAGGTATGTTCTCCGGTTTGCGAATTGTCAGAAAATTTATCCTAATTGATGTCGAAGAGATGTTCCTTCAAAAGTCTTCGCAATTATCGCAATCAAGATTTGTTATCGCTTGTTGATGTCTCGTAATATGTCTCGTTGCTGATGTGAGCAGTTTCTATTGGTACAAATCCATGATCGTGTGTGTGCCACAAATAATTGTGACGGAACGGTGAATGAATTAATGTGTTGAATAGTATGGGTATATCAGAATCAAATGCCACAAACCACCAAGTAGACTATAACTATAAATTGCGTTGGCGATTTGCGATAGTGATCAGACACCCACTCACACAATGAAGCAATGGAGTGGAGCGGTGGAGAATATCGTCATGTGTTGCTTGGGGGTCCTCGTCGGGGTTGGTGCAAGTGGATTTTAAGTTCGGTACCCAGCCTCGGAGATTCGATATGATTCGATCAATCTGTGGTACGATCAATCACAATCCACAATCTCCCGAGCACTGAACAATGAGCAATGATGCGAAAGAGAATATAAAACAAGTTATGGGAAAAGAAAAATCATTCTTGCGATGAGGTTTCAAAATAAAATGGTGTGCTATGGAGGGGGGAGGTCATAATGATGAGAGGGGGATGAATATCCTCATTTTGATATCTTGGATAAGGTTCCCGGCATTGTGCTGAAAGGAGTTCTGGAAAGTTCCGAGTAAGCACTTTAACTAAGGTGTGATTCAATCAGAGAGGCGAGAAGATATACTCCGTAAACAGACAAGGTAACAAGTGACAACGCAAAGTTAAGACTTTTCCGTCAACTATTGTATATGGAGTACTAAAAATACATTGGTTCATCATTCATCAAGATAAGTAAGTTCTAGAGTATCAAGGGAGTATCATTTTTATCGCCTAGCTAGAAAACCCATATCCGAAAATTTAATTTGAAAATTTACTTCAATTCGGCAATCTTGGCCTTGACTCTCTCGCGCTTCTCGTCCTTGGTCATCTTGCGTCCCTTGAACTTCAAAGACTCCTGTTTGTACTCGTCCTTGGACTTTTTCTCTCCTCCCTCAACCTTCTTGAATGGGTCCTCACGGATAGCCTTGTGGGCCTCTTGGTACAACTCCTCCAATCCATCGGCCTCTATTTCATCATCAATGTAACCTTGGAATTGGGACTTGTAACGCTCCTCATCGTCATCGGCGAGGGTCTCCATGTACTCAGCAACGTGTCCACCGTAGATGTATTTGCGGAGAGTCTCGGCATCGAGCTCCTTGCTTTCGATATCGTAACCTGGGAAACGGTTCTCGGAGTGAGGAACGAGGATACCACCATCGGAAGCACCCTTCATGGCACCGAAGATACGGGCACCAGTGGAAGTGCGGTGAAGACCAACATCAAGGAAAGCCTTGAATGGACGTCTCTGCGCATCGCCAGCAGCCTCGGTGAGTTGGTACTCTCCATCAGCCTCCTCAACACCGGTGAAATCCTCATCCATACCGAGCTTCTTCAAGACACGACGGGCGATGAGGAGACCAGTGCAGTATGCGGCGGCCCAGTTGGTAAGACCGTGCTCAATGCCATAGGCCTTGAGCTCGTGGGAGTATGCGGCGCAGAAAACCTTGTCACCAGTGATTTCGGAGGTAACGATTTGCATGACGATATCACGGTTGGTGAATCGGACAACGAGACGGTATTTTGGCGCATTGTACTTGTTCTTGGCTTGGGTGATAAGACGCTTTCTGGCGTAGTAATCGGTCTTTCCGGAACGACGGCGCTTGTACTTAGTCTGGTAGCGACTGATTGATTGTTAGAATGCGAAAATTAAATTTGTGAAAAAGGAGAATTGAGCTTACCTATAGTACGCGGAGTTCTTGACCAGCTTGGTGAAAGGCTGTAAAAATTCCAAAAGTCAGCAACCTTCAATTTCTCGAAGCATTTTGCTATTTGACTTTTCAAGGATTCAAGGATCTTGGGGCGTTAAATGCCATGATTGCAGATATACTGCAATCGAAGTATTTCGATTTCAACTCACCATCTTGTTCGATTGACCGCACTACTGGATTATGAATTGTCGTTGGAGGTGGAAAAAATCAAAAGAGAAAATTTCGAAACATCCTCAATTCTTGAATTTCGAAATTAGTGGGTTCGCTTAAGTGTGCGGATGGTGGGGGACGAAGCCTATCACGTGACTGCCTTGACGCCCTCCGCATTATCTTTCCGGGGATGTGATGTGTTAGCCAAATCCTTTACCTCTTGGGACAATATGTGATTACGAAATTGAATCATTTCATTCACTCATTTTGTGGTACTACTTCGTATATTGTTGTCAAAAAGCCAATGTGTGAACCTGTGATTACTAGCCCAATTCAATATCGCCATCGTCAATGCAGCTCTCAGGGTTTTTGAGCATTGGTATATCATCGAAGAGAATGCATGAAGACATCACAGAGTGCAGACATTGAAACCATCGTTGTTGAAGTTGTTTTCCATGGGCTCTACGTATACGACATTATATGACACACAGGATTTGTTATCACAGCTCACTGATTAGAGCAAAAATGATTGCCGCATGTCTGGTTGTGAAGAGTTTCAGAAACCGCATACTTAGCTTTCCAATATCTTTATATTAATACCGAATTCTGCATGGGCTCGCAAACTGTGCTGTTGGTATCGATTTTTAACTCGAGACCCTTCTTCTCGAATGCAGTTTTGGGTTCTATTGAAACTCAATTACCTCCATCATTCGCTTCTCCACTTCCTCTCGTTCTTGTCCCCAACTTCCTCTTGGGAGACTATGTGTATTATATCAAAGGGATGACCATTAATAAGTATGAGCGATCCTTTCATCTACTTGTTTGATCGATTGTTAATCTTACAAAGCAAATGGATTCAAAAAAGATAAGAGTAACTTACTCTTTCCCCCATCGTTACTTTGGATTCCGTCTTATCACAGCAAAAAGACAGTCAATTCACTTTCATTAACCTTTCACCAGCAAAGAGTATTTCTCGTGCGTTTTATATTGGACTGGACAAGCAGTTGCTAATCATGGGTATGTGAATACGTCCAATCTCTATTGACTTTCCGTTCGTTCTAACTTTTGAGTTAGTCCTAAGGGGAAGAGAAATCGTGGTGCAAAAACAAGGCCAAGTCTTTAGAGAGGGCTGGTATGAATCGTTTGCGCATTGAGAAGCGAAGGGAAAAGAATAGATTTAGAGATGAGGACTTTGGGTATAAGACTAGGTTCCTCTCATGGAAAGAGCCGATCAAATCTCCCTTCAGAACTTTAGAAGACACTTCACTCCTAGAGTCCTCCCAAAGTTACTACCTCTACCTAAATACGAACGCACTCCGGGAGCAAACAATCAAGGAAGAACCCAATACCTCCATGAGCGATAACAGAACTTTGATTCTAACCTAATTTCCATTTTGCCACAACCTCCTGCCGTTGTTGAGCATACCAATGATGTTTACAGAGATGCTCGTAACCCCACTTCGGCAAACATTATGTTGAGTACAGAATACTCACTCGCAGTCGCAAGAAGTGACTATTATCTTCGTTGCAATTGTCATGGATTCCAAGTCGTCCTCTCAGAATTCGACTTGCAAACATTCTAGACACAACAGTATCTAAGAAAGCTTGTCCAAAGTACGGAGGAAGTCATTAGTGGATCACAATGAGATGTGCTCCCCCCCTAAAATCCAAAAGAAAAACCTCAATTTTTGATTAGTATATGCGATACGATGATGGAATCCTATGTCTATTGTTTGAAACAATGATGAAATAAGGTTTGGTATCTCCAATGTTAGAATGTAATGCAATGAAATCAGACGTGGTGACAATGAGATATTGTCTTCGCAAAACACGCACACGTGATCACGAGAGAGACGAGAACCATGCTCGGTGTACCCCTGCAATCTCGATTTGTTTGTTTACATGACAACACAGAAGGTTCATGCGACGAAGACCAGTAAAAAAGTTAAAAACCACTTATCTCGACATTAGTTGGCCCATGAATACATCGAATATATCTTCCACTATTTCTCAAGGCTCATACCTGATAATTGTAATTCGAGCCAGCAAACATGGATGCAGATAATCTGCGCACTGCGTCCCTATACATAAACAACCAGCTACTTTCTCGCGGGCTTCTACGAAATGGACAAACAATTGACTTTGCGCGCCCGCATAAATCAGAAGAGGGACTAGATGTCACCATGGGGAAGATAATGAGTGTGGTGAATGATCTGATTTTGAGGAGAGATGTAAGTACCTATCGCAAGCGCATTTTAATATCGAGTTATTGAAGAGAAGAGTCAAATTGACGAAAAATTAATAGCGCGATTCTCAACAACGAGAAAACCTCTCACAAACAATTCGAGCTTTGCGCGCTGATGCTTTACGGTCAACAACTGATATGGAGAGACTCGCGACAAAAAACACAGAATTGCAACGGAAAGTTGGGATAGCGGATGCGGCAGAACGAGCTTTGAAAACACAATTGAGGAGCGCGGAGCAGGCAGTTAAGGGGTTGAAGGAGGATATGGCGAGGATGAAGGTCTTGGTGGGGCAGACAAGGGCACAGTGTGCGAACGAGGTCAGAAAAAAGGAAAGAATTATTGAGGGAATGAAAAGACATGTCGGTGAAGGTGGAAGAGCAAGAGGCAGTGGGAAAGCCGTGGGTGTTGCAACTATTAACGTAGTCGCAGGAGTTGGGAGTGATAATGGGAGTGGGGCAGGAATGGGCACGGAGGATGAGGGGTATGATCTAAGAATGGAGACGAACGAGTTTTTGACAGAATTGGCCAGGGGCCTGAGTGATGAGAACGAATCTTTAGGAGGGTTGGTGAGAAGGACTATCGAGACATTAAGGACGGTTTCTGGTTGTGAGAAAGAGGAGGAACAAGAAGGGGGAATGGTCGTACAAATGGAGGGTTCCTACGAACATCTTGCTTCCGAAATGGAATTTGTAATTGAACATCTACGGACAATCCTGACCAACCCATCATTCGTTTCACTAGAAGAAGTGGAAATTAGAGAGGAAGAGATCATAAGGTTACGAGAAGGGTGGGAAAAGATGGAGTCCAGATGGAAGGATGCTGTCCATATGATGGATGGATGGCGTCATCGAATGGCTAGGAGTGGACAAACTGTCAATATTGAAGAATTGAAGATGGGATTAAGCTTGAGTCCTTTCAAACCTACAGCAGATCCCAATTACGAGGTCCTTCAATTATCGATGGTGCAGGAAGAGGATGAGGATGAATATGAGGATGAAGGCGATACACAAGCAGATATTGATGCCTTGGATGATTCGGGCATCGATGGTCATGCGCAACCCGAATTTGATGAGGAAGAATTGAGTGACGCTGAATCTAGCATTTTTGAAGAAGAACCCGAGGAAACAAGGGAAGAGGAAATTGAAGCCGAGGGAGAAGAAGAAGTGGAAGAAGAAGTGGAAGAAGAAGAGGAAGAGGAAGAGGAAGAGGAAGATTATGATGAGGTTACCGAAGACCAACAACAACAACAACCAGCAGATGTCACATTCAATACGGTATCGTCCCTACCCGGGACACCACCTCAGATGTCTCCCCTGCGCGAAACTACCAATGGTAACCGAGGTAGCCCCGAAAGACCAAGCCCCAAGGGATTTACCACTATTATCGAAGAGAATACTTGGGATCTTTTACAACTCGAGCAGTCTTCATCTCGTTCAAAATCTATGGCGACCCCAACGCCTAAGCATCTTCCCAGAAAAGACAAGAAAGAGGAAGTTACAACAGCACAGCTCTCCGTTCCACGCACCGACGAGAATTCTATCCCCAAAACTCCAATTCCAACGCTCTCCGCCCACTCCTCAACCAGATCTTCCACTAGATCATCGGTTGTGCGAGAGACTAGAGCCTCGGCTGCAAGAGCAGCTTCAGCTAAAAAGCCTGCTTATTCAACGCCAAAACCAAAACCCACCCCAAAAGTTCAACTACAACCCATTACATCTGCAAGTCGCTTACCTCGGCCACCCCATATACCACCTCAACAAAGCCCTCTTACCATGGCTAGTATAGCCGCCAAACTAGCCGCATCTGAACGTGAAGCAGACGCCGCAAGAGTCAAAGCTAAGTTGAAAGCTGCAAAATTGGCACGTAATGCTGCTGCTACTACTACTACTGGTAAAATTGCCCCACGATCTAGAAGTCCAACAAAGAAAATAGAACCGGAGGGTTCAAAAATCATGCCTCCGCCATCTTCGCCTATTAAAGAGGGGCCGATCAAAAATGGCGGCGGCAGTAATACAGCTACGAAAAGCCCGGAAAAAGACTTGAGTGCTGTGTCTGGTAGGAAAAGAAAAGTAAGGGCAAGTAGGGATAGAGAGCATGGAAGAGCGGCAAGAAGAAGAAGTACTTTGAGCCCTTGGGAACTGGAGAGTTTAATTTCAGGTGGAATAGGATCGCCGAGAAAGGAGGAATGATGTGCTTGAAGATGCACGGTGGGGCGTTAAGGATTCGAGCTTTTGTTATTCCCAATTTATGAAGTTATGAGTGGGTTCACTGTATAGAGATATCTTGCTGGTATTCTGTTTTATAATACCAATTTTTGATGTTTTATCTGTACGTATGCGTGCATTGGTGGCGCTTTGAATACCCGGTTTACACTGATTATTTGTTTATTTGCTTTACTTCCTAGCATTTTGAAGATGCATATATCCATCTATCTCTGAATCTATTACATCTTCTTAACCATATTTGTCTCTATCTCCTTCCTGATCCAGAATCTTTACAATTTGACATCTCTTGCCTTCCCCTTAACCGCCAATCCAATTGGTACTTTCGGATGATCCCCACTCAACTCCAGCCCGGTGATCTTCTCTAATTCCTCTACCGCCTCATACGCACGACCTAAGTTTACTTTCAAAGTGCAAAATCCGGCTGTCTTGGCAGCTTTGAGGTTCTCGCCTATATCGTCCAGGAAGAGTATATCTGAAGGGGAGAGGGGAGGAGCATTGGGAAATTTAGAAGAGTAGTGCTCACGCAAAGTATGGAGTGTCAGGGCGTATATTTCTGGGGATGGTTTGCGCATATGCACGTGTGCTGAGGATATAAATACATCGAAGATATCGGGGATGAAGAAATGAGATTTGGAATATGGATGTGAAGGAGGGAAGATGACGGTGTTGGAGAGAGCGCCCAGGGTGTATTTTTTGGAGGCTTTGAGTTTTTGAAGACAGGGATACATCCTTAGGTTATGTATTAGTATTGCGATTTTGACAATTAGGGATTGGGAAAGGGGGAAATACCAAGGATCAAAGTCGCGTGAGTTATCCATCATAGACCAGAAGAGTGCTTCACCGTCAATTTGAGGCATGGGTGGAACAGTGGATGGGAGAGAATGCTTTTCTCGTACGGAGTTGTAGAAGCTAGTCCAGAAAGAAGGGTTGTGGAGGTCGGATGTGAATCCGGTGAAGAAGGTGGAATTTAGTTCTAGTTCGCCGCGTTCTAGACGGTGCCTGGATGAGTGTTAGTGAGTGAGATGAGCAGATGTGGTGGATTTGAAGAATATTATGGTAGGGATAGAGTCTACCGAACAGCTTTGAATGACTTAGATAGAGAGATCGAAGAATGATCTGTAGAACTTGTGCTCACCAGAATCCGTTTGGTTTGTTTTTGGAAAGGGCATAGTTCACCCAGCCTGGAGGTATATTGTTGGATATCTCGAAATCGAGAATTGCTTGCATGGGGGAGAGAACCTGCGAGGAGTTAGATATTGTATGAGATCAGAGCGAATCAGAATAAGTAGAAAAATGGCGTATGGTTGAAGACAGTGAGCCTCGACTAGAGACGCGTCGCTATCCTACCCAAGATACCCTCTCATAGCGTACATAGGCTTCTTTGTAGTAAGTATATCAGACTTTTGGGGATACCAGAGAAACTTCTCGTCAGCTCCTTTTCAGAGAGATACTGTCATCCCAATAGATATTGAAATCCTCTTGCGAACACCCGTCTCGTAATTTCGAGTTAACACTCCAAAAGTTCAGGTGCGGTACCGCGATGAAACATAAAGGAATGATTACTAACGCAGACTCCCCCAATGTCAAACAAAATCACTTTTGGTTGGTTTTCTGAAGTCATTATGGTCTCGATACTCTCTAAAACAAATTCTATAGGATAATCTTCTTGCGACATTGGAAAGGGAGATGTTTTGATGATATACCTACATATTGGTTCACTGAACTCTATCACAGACCTCGGCATCCGGGTGATTTATCTAATCGCCCGTGCCGAAGAATACCCGTGATATCATCCAATCATCGTTGGCTCTTCACAAATCCACAAATTGATATCAATTCGCATCCGTCCATCAAAGCTCAAAGCGCGACCATCTATTAACACTTTCTATCGACAACTACATAATTTCCCATCTACAAGTCCAACTAGATAGGCAACATGCCTCCTGCTTATGATGAAGAGGAAGGGATGGGACCTCTTGAGAAAGGTCGACATCGTTACCAGAAGAAGAACTATCAAGGCGCATTAACTGCATTCACAGAGGTATGTCTCGTTGGCACGTGCCAGTCATCTAGCTCAGTATCAGTATCGATCACTGACTTTATATCATGATATAGGCTGTGAAAATTAGTACTGATTATCTATTGCTCACTGCTTTAGATCATCGCGCTGCTACGTATGAGAAGTTGGATTTATTGCAACCAGCTCTTAAAGATGCGAAAGAAATGCTTGAACTGAAACCAGAACTATCTAAAGTAACTTTTCTTTACCTTGAAAATTGCTGCTCCAAAAGTCCTGATTGAATCTCTAGGGATATCTTCGATGTGGGAAAGCTTTACAGCTTAAAGGGGAGCATCAACTAGCCTTGAAAATCTACGAGCGTGGTCTCAGAAAGGTCAAAATTGATACTGACAAAGATCGTTTGGTAAGTTCTACCATTATTTATGGAATTTTGTTAGTATGTTAACATTGACTCAAGACCCTGCAATCAATGTTCAATAAATTACAAAAGTCACTAGCGCCTAGTAAAACTCTAGATCCGCTCTCGTACCTACCCTTTGAACTGGCAGAAATGATAGCTCAGCAGCTTAGCATACGAGAACGAATGTATGTAAGGAAGACCTTCTTAATTTATACTTGCTAACCACAAGAAGGATTTGTTTGAGCGTGAGCAAGTCATGGAAGCGAGTATTGGAATCTTCTCATAAGCTATGGACTACCTTCGACACTAGCATTACTAGAAGAGGCCTCTCTCAAAAATCTTTGAAGGCATACCTTAGGAGATCAAATTACACTGTCGATGAAGCTGTCCTTAGGTACGATACTATCGATGCCGCAAAATTGCAGTATCTCACCAGGACATGTATAAAGTTGCAACGCCTTACAATATACAACAAAAATATTGCTGTGATTGGAGAGACCTTAACTTCGGCACTTCCCTTTGCAAAGTCATTGCAATATTTGAATGTGCAGATGTTTCGAATCTCTTTTCAGTCCGTCCTCGAATCATTACGGCACGTTCAAGCAACAATTGTTCAGGCAGAGTTTATGGAAGTTCATCATACTTCCCGAGATGCTGGTTGCATTTGGCCAAGGTTAGAAAATTTGCGCGACTTGAAAGTGTGCAATGGATCCCATGGTAGTAGCATGCTATTGGTAATGATACCAAAACAATTTCTTTCATGCAATGATTCTAATACTCCTTACAGGGCAACCTAATCGAATCAATTCCCAACATTCAAACGTTATCATTGTCAAATTTTGACTTACAAAATCTCTCTCCATTGGACTTGGGTGGGCCCCTTAAGAGTCTGGAAGTTATTGAACTCATATCGTGTGGTTTGAGAACGGTTCCATTGCTTCCTTCAACGCTCAAAACCCTTCATCTTCATGACAACCTGCGATTGACAAACCAAAAAAGCGGTAATGTTCTTTTTCCCTTATTGGAAACTCTCACGTGCCAGGATACTGGACTCAGCGATGAATGGATTGTTTCTGTTCTCAAAAACGCCCACAATCTTACGCATCTAAACATTGGAAGTCGCCTGGTCGGAGATTACACTGTCGCACACCAAAATTTTCCTGTATGCGAAAATGTCATGGTATTGTGTGTTAGCTATTTACAGTATGAAGAAAGAGACTTCATCCGTATGGTCGAAAAATGTCCAAATCTGGAAAAGCTAATTATCTGTGGTACAAAGATCACAGGTGTTGCGGTGAAGCATTTTGTTAACCAAGGGGTTAAATTCCTCGACGTAAAGGATTGCCATAAAATCAGTCCGGACGCTATTGAATATGCTCGTGGGAAGGGTGTGGAAGTCAAATTCAATTTTACTGAACGCATAACCACGCCAAACTATAGAGACCGAATGATAGCCTTTTGAAGAGTGGTTAAACTCGAACTGGGTAGGGTAATCTCACAGATTGCTATGTTGACGGGGGCAGAAATTTGCGAAACAATTAAAATCAAAGTAAGGCTCCAACAGCTTGCTAGTTTAGATCACGCTACCTATCAGCACCGACTTACTATCGCATTACAAGTCCATTACTTTCGGGACACATTAATACAGGATTTATATGCATACTCTGCTTTCTTACTGAAAACCCGATATCCCCACAACTTAAATATCCCAAGTTATCAACACCTCTTTCCATTTTACAATCACCTCCTCTCTCCAACCCCACCCCTCC
The DNA here is from genome assembly GCF_014898535.1 of Botrytis deweyae. NCBI lineage: Eukaryota > Fungi > Ascomycota > Leotiomycetes > Helotiales > Sclerotiniaceae > Botrytis > Botrytis deweyae. The sequence continues at coordinate 107,987 of NW_024066238.1, forward strand.
ATTCAAGCAGGCAGCCCAACAAGCAAGCGCCCGAAAAGCAAAACATAGATCCATCTCATCTCATCTCATCTCATCTCATTGTACACAATCCACGGACTTGTAATGTAATCGTTCGTAGCTTAGCTTAGCTCAGCCTATCTTCATCCGCTTCGCTTCGCTTCGGTTTGTAGATTTCCTCGAGGAGGTTTCTCGAACGGGGTGGGGACGGTGATACGATATGATATGATATGATATAATATGCTCCTGAACATCATTATCAACATTCCAGGCATCGATCCCTAGCCAATCTTATTCTTTATCTAGTTACCCAAGTCGAATCTGGCGAGCCACTTTCAAAGTCCCACCTGCATGGAATTTGATTTCTGGAACGATTGGTGATTCGAGGGTTTGGATCTGGAATGGACGGATACGTATTTGTGTATAGCTTTCCATACCTATCTACCTACCTAGGTAAGATTACATGACGATTTTGAAGACCCTTCCCCCTCCCAATATCTTTCCTACATATCTTTTCTTTTCTTTTCTTTGTGCTTAAAATCTCGGAATCTCATAATCGCACAGTCAATTCATTACCTTCGTCTTCCCATTGAGAAATATGTGGTAGTAAGTAACATGTGAAGCGCACACAGTAGAATTTGTTGTTTGAAAGATAGCTAGGTGTCTAGCGAATGATCTCTTGATTTGACTGTGGTTCTCACTTCTAAGTTTTTGGTTGCTTGGTTTTGTTCTATCTAGGTAGGCGTGTAGATATAATGGCGTGCTTGTGTTATACAATGATTGTGATTAGGATTGAAAGTAAATGGCATTAATAGGCTTTTATCTTATGGTTTTGTGAATTGGGTCATAATGTAATGGGATACTTCTTGATTGATACAATCGGGGTTCTGATAGATTGAACGGCAGTCTGAAAATGAGAGATTCGTTGTCACTGAACATGATTGGAATATCTGAAGCGTTTTTGAAATGTGTGAATTGATTTCAATATTTCAGGATGACTTACTTACGTCTAAATAATGGAACTCCGTATCGAGTTTGCTACGCCGAATATCTGTTCATACTGAACTTTACCGCGGCTCCCTCCGATATCTTCACAATCGTAAGCAGAACTAGAGGTACTGATAAAGATGATCCAGCCAAGATACATTTATGCTCTCGTTTCGTCTCCTTCAGTATTTATCATGTTAATATACATATATCTCTGAATCCGACGCTTGTTATTGATTTACTAGCCATTCAATTGACAAAATAGCTACTCGAAGGACTGGTATGGGAGTATATCTCTTCATTCTCGATCTCCCATGCTCGAATCAAGGGGATTCCTAAAGTCAGGTACGAAAGGGAGTATGACATATCTCAATCTTAGCCATCTTATTCATTAACTTTGAGAATCTAGTGGTAGAAAACCTTTTTCAGTTGTCAAGACTTGCGATGTATAAAAATGTGATAAAAATTCTTGGAGGTTTTGGATTAAATACGCTTGCTTCCCCTTTTCAATTGAAGATTTTCGTTGATGAAACATCTTGAAAAGATGTTACGTAACTGCTTTGTCCAGACTCTTCACTTGGATATCTGATCTCAGCTACACGAGGACAGAGTTAAGTTATGTAAAATTGCACTCCTTTAAGCATGGCATCCATGTTGTTCTGATACGTTGATCTTGGGGCTGATAAGTAGAAGCAAGACAGGTATTGCCATAGCACAAGAAAGACGGAAATGGAATGTATTGGAATGGAATTCTCGAAAGAGTAAAAGCAAAGTCTTGAAGACATTGTCCGCACTTGTGTGTGTATGTTTATGATGTAGCATAGGAATTTGTATCGCAGAACTGAAGACTACAGCTAGCTGTCACCTGACTCATAAGGATACGAGCCATTGGAAAGAGCAATTACAACTGCCGATATGGGAACACCTCGGACCGTTGGCATCAGTTATACTCTCTATAGGGAGTATCCGGAGATACAGTACAAAATTAGCTACAAGTAACGAACTAACGTACAAAGAAACTAGGAACTAGCAAGTTGTTATCGACAAGGTGTTCGTAAACAATGCATGGATATCGGATGAATGTGGAACCAAATGAATGACTGATATATCAGTCTTGCATCTCAGCTCGAGAATAGAGTTGAGAAAGCTGAATAGCTGGGCATCCGAATCCGAATACAGGAGACGACCAATATGCACATATGCCTTGATTTAATGCGCGTATGTAACGCTTGGTGCAATGTATCGGGCTTGTCCTCAGAATCAAATTCGGACTTTGACATGTCTGATGTGTTCTAGGCTCGCAACATCTGGCGTCTAGCTTCTGATGGATTTGGAAGTGTGGTAACATGTTCGGATGAGTTTGAATATCAGGCCGAATATCACATATGCGATGTAATGTGATGTGATGCACGACCAGTAGACCGGTTCGATGTAATAATCGGTTCTTTTCCGTTCTAGGATAATGGACTGGGGTATGAAAGATCCCTGATTGAGGACTGTGGCTGAATGCCGGCTCGCCGTTTCTTTCGTTTGAGCTGTCATGTTGTGGATCGCCGGTGGATCGTATTTCGCATGTGGAGGTAGGGATAGTGATAGGGATAGGGATATGCTGTTTGGGGAACGAGATCGTTGGTACAGACAACGGGAGTCAGTAGAGAGAACTTTGGGGAATTGTGCGCGCGAGTGTTGAGCAATCCATCGATGAAACAAACTCGTTCAGTCGTAAGCAATTCGTATCGAAACTACCCGTGGACCACTGACGAAATCTTGTGGCAAGCGACAGAAAACATCAAGACTAGAGTCCAATATGATATCTAGATAGGCAGGTACCTGGGGGTAATCAACCCGATTCCGTGCTCACATGATACCTACGTATACTCGATAAGGTTATCTTCCGTATTAACATTCGAATTATAAATTATCGAGGCAGCAGTTCTCATCTCGTCCAATGTCAATTGATTCCGAATGCACCTTGTCGTCAACTCTTCTCTCGTGACGAAATCTCGGAGTCCCCGTGATACATACATGACCCTAATATTCGTACTCCATACTCGTATCCACCTAGGGGATTTAGATGACATAACAAGTTTGTCTTACTGTACGGTGACGATATCATCATTCTCAAGCTTGGACAATTGAAATGTGGGTGAGAATGTGTGAATGGCTCGACGGGGTGTCTCGAGGGTGTCAAAAAGAGGTGAGCAAACACTAAGTAAGTCACCGGTGAGCCACAATGAGGCAGTGCTAGACTTAGCTTGCCTCGAGCTTGCATTGGTTTGCAGCGGGGATGCAAATGGGGCGCCGCTTCAATAGGTCGCCTTACGAGATTCGGGTTGGTTAGTGCGAGGCTGAATGATGTGGGTGCAGGAGATGGGGTTCTTGCTGTGAGGCAGATTTTGGAAATGTTGATGATGTTTTTAGCTTTCGGAGAGAGCTTTGAAAAGGGTTTAGGAATGGAGAGAATGGGGAATCCCACAAGTTATGCTTGGGTTGATGGAATTGAATGAATTGGATTGGAGGGACTCGGGTGAAAGAAGGAGTTAGAGTTTCATGTCTGGTATCGTTGATGAAGACCTAGATTGGAATGCCATGTTACAGTATCAAAATGCACCCAAGAATCTGCCAATTAATGTTTCAGTCGCAAAAGTGCAATATCGAGCTAAGCAATTGATAAGTTTCAAAAAGAAGCTTTGTGTTTCAATTCGTACTCCACCGTAGCTATTCTAGATTCCAAGATGACTCTTACACCGAAATCCGACGGCCGCAGAAGAATCCTAATGTCACAACCTGTAAGTAGACAGGAAATATCTACTTTGAGTCTTTGGCTGTATAATCTTATTATTGTGCTTGAATGATGGCTTGAAATGTGGTGAGTAAGGGAGCCCCAGTCGAGCTGAGCACAGTGACATTATCCGAATATGGCAGAAGGGGTGATGTAGCTTGCTCCCGTTTCCCCTGTTGCGACGAGAATCCTTCCGATGTAATTCAAGGTTGATGGTCAGATGTGAGGTCGTTGTCGTTAATATCGATTTTGATGAGTGAACAATTTTGCAAGTTTTAAAATGGGGCTTGATATGAGTCCTTAGGTCCTTAGGCACCCTTGAGCGATATAACTTAAAGTGATGGTGATATAAAATTATGAAAGGGGTCGTGGGAGAAGATGGATGGGTAGAGTAGAGACTAGAGAGGGGGTGGTTAGATGATTGGCAATTTTACGGATGTATCATTTCGGTATACGACAGAGGTTCAAAATAGAAATACCTCAAACCGATAGTTACCTAGGTACCAAGGAATAAGACCTGAGTATACTAGAATAACTCGAATGAAAGTTTAAAAAAGGAAACGAGAAAGCGATCAAACTGCATCGCACAGTCAATCCCGTCGACACTACCTACAGATTTTGCTGTACGAGCATCTAGCCGCCTGAAGGGCCATTTTCTTGTTGATTACGTACAGATGCCCATGATCATCTAGTTGAACCGGTTATCATCAAGATACCTATATAGAATGGGGAATCGGGATATCTAATTCTCATTTGTCCGGTAGTTGAAATGATGAAATATTGTTGGATCTGATGGATCAATTATTATTAGCTACCTAGCTAGTACAGACTGTACTTTTCAGTCTCTCAGTCTCTCAGTCTCGCTCTCTCTCAGTCTCTGTGTGTCTCTCTCCAACGGTTTCGATTAGATGATTCCATTTTGTTAAGTATCGGACATTCAACCTTCTTTGGGAATAATAAGAATTAATTGATGATTTATTGGATGGTAAGGATCGTTTTTTAGCCAATGAGATTCTCTATATTTTAAGCGAAGTAAAAAAGACGTAGCCATGAGCCATGAGCCATGTCATAAATTTCCAAGCTAGTGATTTTAGTGGGAAATTAGGAAGAAAAAAAAGCTGAATTTAGATTTGCTAAGCTATGGATAATGGATGGATATGCTGACAATATGATGTTTTTCCCATGGCTCTTGTTTCCCATCACTTCACCTCACCCCACCTCACCAAACCTCACCACACCTTACCACACCTTACCACACCTTACCACACCTTACCACACCTTACCACACCTTACCACACCTTACCACACCTTACCACACCTTACCACACCTTACCACACCTTACCACACCTTACCACACCTTACCACACCTCACCACAGACCTTGAAACGATACTGCACTCCTCCTCCTCATCTGCATAACAGTTTCTATCAATCAAACAACATAATTGATCGACCAATCCCTTTCCAAGAATTGAATCTGGCAGCTCGTACCTTACTTGCAGTAGTGTAACCATGTCATCAACATGGGGTTTCAATAACTCGCGGCAATTTGTTACCTGTACGCGCGATCATCAAACTAGATCCTCATCATCTTCCAAGTTCTTACTCCCTCCCTACTCTCATTGCACTGCTCGGATTTTCTCCCTGGGCATTTTCATGGCCATGAATCTATTTCCACACTCGTCCACCTGCCCACCGCTAACTAATCTATACCTACCTACTGACCTGCGTTTGCATACATGATACATCATTTATCCTGGCAATGCTTACCGACTATTCAATGTTGTTGAATGTCCTTCCCGATTGTTCCGTCTCCGTCCCCTTCTCCATTACATTACAAATTCTGAGCACTAACCTCCGTCACTAACCATTAGCTTCCTCCGGCTAACTTCTATCCTCTCATTGAATGCTAATCCACACTGTCCATTTATTACACTTCGTAGTGGTCAATCCATTGACTAGACAGTTAAGATTCAGAAAAGCCTTCCATGGTACTTACCGTTGTACAGGACCTCTCGACCAAGCCATAGTGGATATCTGTCAATGAACATGGTGGGTTCTGTTTTCCCTACGCCGCCAAGCCTTGAATACACGTTCCACCATCTTATTCCTTCTTTAGCAACCTGCTGCCATATCCCGGTACACCCGTCTTAACCTAAATCGATCTTCCGTAGATCAATAATCCCGACTTTTCGGAACTATCTTAGAAACAAAGTACTTGTTACTTACTCGAGGCTGAGGCTTTACTCAGCGCTCTCAAGGTTTCTATTTCAGCCCATCCATGAGAGGCCCGGTTCCTTTCCAGATACCTTGTCTCCATCGTTGTGATGGTAAGCCACCTCGTGGTAGGAGACCATCCATTTGGGACTTGGTTCGGGATATGACCAGGCATGACTTTCTATTCCTGCAAGTGTGTCTGTACTGAGGCAGGCATGCTTCCAACTCTCCACTGCGCCTACGACTCATCATCTCATCCCATGTATAGGTTTCCTGCATGTTTGTTGACCTGCATACCCTACATGCAGGTTCATACCAGCCCATACCCACTGTTGCCTTATTTTTCCATCACGGCAAGACTCACTCATTCAAGTGGCAGAGTCTATAAGGCAGTCGTGATCCTCCGATCAATGACTCCTACCTTCCTACATCACAAGCTTCATCATCTGTCAAGTTTAGACTTCCTTTGTCCAGGCATCATCTCCTTTCCGTCTGCTCGTTAATATATTTCATTGCCTCATTTCTCGTTGATCTCATATTTTTTATTGTCTCTATACTCAATCTTCGTTACCCCTCCATCTGGAACCAAGACCCCACTACGCTATATAACTTATTCGAATTCGACAACTACCAGGACTATACTCAAATCATTATTCAAGATGTGTTATCTAGTGGTCGAAAGATACTCAGTCTGCCGCTGCCTCTACTACCAGCACAGCGTTGATATGTGCGCCGCATACGGTACACAAGGTCATGGAATTCAAGAGAGAACGGTGTTAGTTGGATATGCTTGCGATAAACATTCAACTCACCAATCCTACCAAGATCCGTATGCGCGGGAAGACTACTCAGACTCTGGCTATCACACAGCTAGTCATAGTTCGCATACCCACTCATCCAGACAACACCGCAGATGAAATATATTGTCTTCGATAACTGGCTATTCATGGCAATCGCGACCTCTTGTACGCTTCGAATTCGATCATTGGATTAAATATCTCTTCTCATTCCGCCGCAGAATTCCTTCTGCTCCACCATCCGAACTCTCACTCCTTTTCATGGGCCACAATCGAACAACCACCACCTCTGCGCCATGACCCAAATCGCATGCGACAATCTCTACTTCTGATACCCACTACCTTATACAACTATATACAATTACGATCGAAGAATTAATACGCGCGATACCTTGCTCTCCACGAAGTTATTGAAGGCACGAAAGAACATATATATAACAAAGAGAACGAGTTTTCATTGACTATAAATGGGGAACCTCTACAATCATTGAAGTCTTTGGCATTGTATAGTGGGCTTAATACGGCATGGCGCGTTGGATCTTTGGGAGATTGGGCATTGCGATTCTACCCAGGCACTCTTGTTGTCTGCGATCATCTATTTCTTTTGTCACGTCGATTTTATGCATTGGGAAAAGGGATATATACCTGGTGTTTGGGAGGGAATTATCATATTGAGCTGGATTGTCTTTTTTGGGGAAAGTTTCTCGAGTCATTCACCGAGTCTTTGGATCTGTGATTCATACTTGGTTGATTTGTCAGCGAGTCTCTTTTATGTTCGATACCTGGGAGCTAGACTCCAAGCTCAGGCAGCAAATCTTGTTCCAATAGATTGGACGAGAAGAATTTGGTCTTAGAGGCTGCGCCTACTTGGCTCATCTATTTGCAATGGGTTTTTCTTACAGTTTTCCTTGGGTTTCTTTTTGTTTGGCTTCTCGCTTTTCGTTGTTGTTTTAGAAAACACGTGTGGATCATGTGTAGAAGTCATGTATTCTACTCACAGCTCAATCCCAGGACGGATCATTCAATACTGGATATTGCAGGTATGAAACTTTTAGAGGGCTGTAGGGAAATTGGGATGTTACAGTAAGAGGAAGAGGAAGAGGGGGATAGTAAACCGGTTTTTACTAGTTCTTGGAGAATTACGGATTTATGCATCATGGATTATGGATAATGTGGATTATAATATCGATAGAAGGTTGGAGGAGTAAGAGAAGGAGAAGGAAGAACAGCGATAGCAATAGCAATAGCAATAGCAATAGCAATAGCAATAGCAATAGCAATAGCAACAGCAATAGCAAAAGAAACAATAATAGAAATAGGAATAGGAATAGAAAGAGAAATGATTTGAAATTGAAATTGAGTTGATTGATTGATTGATGAAGGGTATTCGAAATTCAAGATGAAGATAGATTTTTCAATTCTCATTCTCATTCTCATTCTCATTCTCAATCACTTGTCTACCTGCCTCCCTAGTGGTATATTTCTCGATTCAGTGTTTTGTTTCATGATTTCTCGATTTCGTCATATATATATCTTGATTTTCGGATTTGGATTTGGATTTGGATTTGGATTTGGATTTGGATTTGGATTTGGATTTGAAATTCCCGGTCTGTATGTATGTATGTACCTATGTATGTATGTACCTATGTATGTATGTACCTATGTACCTATGTACCGATGTACGTGTATGTAGGTATGTAGGTAGGTAGGTACGTGGAGGTGCATGCATGCGTGCATGCTTTCTAGCTCATGTGATTTTTATTTGTAATGTATGCACGGGGTTAACCTTATGCAAGTATGGGTGGGTGGGTGGTTGATTGATTGATTGATGATCAATGAGATGAGATGAGATGAGGGATTTGGGGGATTTGGGGGATGCTTTTCTTTCGATTTTCGTTTCTTTCATTTCTTTCGGTTTTTGGGGGGGGAGGGGGGAGGGAGGAGGAGATGCGAGATGGGGTTTGGGAGATGCGAGATGGGAGATGCGAGATGGGTCTTGGGGGCTGTTTCTGGGTGAGAGATTAAGGCTAGATGTGGTGTGGTGTGGTGTGGTGTGGTGTGCTATATACAGTGTAAGGCGGAAGGAAGGAGGGAAGGAGGGAAGGAGGGAGGGAGAGAAGAAAGGAAAGATTTTTATTTACTTAGATTTTTTGAAGGGGAGTTTGATGGGATTTGATTCGATTTGATTTGTTGCAATATATTTTCATGAGGCCGGGGGTTTTTGGAATTTCATATATGTTATTCTTCTTTCTTGTTTTTCTTTTTTTTTGGTTTGTTTTTTGTTTCTGGTGTGTGTTTTCTAGAGTGAAATGGTGATGGTGATGGTGATGGTAGAAAAGGAGGAGGGAAGGAGAGCGGAGGGAGAGAGAAGGGAGAAAGGAGAAAAAAAAAAAGAGACAGGAAGAAGAAAGAAACAGAAGAAAGAAAGAAAGAAAAAGGAAACAGAAAGAAACAGAAGAAAGAAAAGAAAGAAAAAAGGAAAAAGAACGAAAGAAGATAAAGAAAGAAGAAAAGAAAGAAGGAAAAGAAAGAAGAAAGAAAGAAGAAAGACAGCACGAAGAAAGAAAGAGAAGAAGAAGAAAGAAAAAGAAAGAAACAAGAAAGAGACGACAAGACGACGAAAGAAGCAAGCCCGCATCCCGCCAGACAGCCAAAGATAAATCACGCCAATCCCGACCGCAAACATCCCACCGCCAATCCCGAAGCACCGCCCATCCCAAGCCCCCCGCGTCCCCCCCCGACACTCGCCGTGGCGCTCACTCCCGCTCATCCTTAGACTCATACTCCACTAGATGCGTTCTTAATTAATTAATAGGCGTATGTATATATAACTAGTCCATGATATATAGTATCTATATAGTATAATTAATATACAATATATAATAAGTAGTAGATAATAGATAGTAAAGAGTTCTATTAATAGTATTACAACTATATATATAGTAAACAGTAGCTAGTATTAAGTTGATACTATATATAATGATCCATAGGTAGTATATATATATGAAAAATTCAAAAGTTGATAATAATAGAAAACTTGGTATTCTATTCCCTTGAGTATAAAATGATATTTGATAAGACCAACTTACTATTTACATTTCAACAGCGTTCCCAGAATTGTCAACTATCAAACACGATGAGATACAACACAAGTACTTTATGTAAATACAATTAAGATCCAACACATACATAGGTAGTAGGTATAATAACGAGACCATCTATTCATCGATGGTATCCTCGCTTTTTGATCCTCAAATATTCCCCCCGGCCTCAGATTCCTTCCTGTAGGTTTTCCCATTTTCCCTATTAATCCTTCGACTCCCTTTCCCGTGCCGTATCCGTTGCATTCATCCACATTTGATCATTCCTCTCAAGGGTACTTCCCGAAGGAATTTAATCACTCGGGGGCTCCCACAAGGCTGAAAGCTCACCCCAAGAATACCCATAATCGTCTTCTCTTTTCTTTCCTTCCTATCTGACCCAAAAATTATACCTTGGGGAACCAAACCCCAAAATTTATGACCAAAAAGCCATTTCACTTAATTATTATTCTGATCCCCATCAATGCCATGTTTCAAAGTTTTGAACCAATCCGAATTTTGATCCACCATAAAATTCGTGATATTGAATTCATTCGCTCCGTTTCCCATCTCCGGCATCTGTAGATCACCCACTCCGTTCCCATTCCCATTCCCATTTCCACCATTACCATTCGCCTGATTTTCACCTGGAGCAACCGGTAATCTGGGTACATTGAAGAAATCAAAAACATCCAAGTACTCCAACTCATTCGGTGCTGGAGTTCTGGCCGGAGTAATACTTGGCATTCGTGAAAGTCCAACATGCTTCGGTTGTCTCGAGATGAGAAAATCTAAATCATATGCACATCTCCTCATATCCGCAAGTATTTTAACTGAAGAAGGAGTTACACGTTCACCGTGTGTACCAGCAGCATTTTCGCTTTCGCGATGTTCGTCAAGTACCCGTTGAAGTATAGTTGTGTAGCGTTCAGCTACGAGCCAGTAGGTGCCCATGTCTCGCAGTGTGTCAACGAAAAATTGGATCTGAGGACTGAGTTTGTGTTCGATGGTTGAACCATGGACGAGGAGTAAGCGGGCAGCTACCCAGAGGGTGAATGCAAATGGTGGGCCTAATTTTGGGAGCATGCCATTTTGGACCACGTATCTGTAGGGCTGTGTTAGTAAATCTTACTCGAAATTTGCTTTTGTAAAACATCACAATTTACGAGAAGATTGAGTCAATTATTAGAATTTCAAGGGCAGGAGTCAAGGGTAAGATTTAATAAACATAATATACGTACTCTCCTAAAGCTGCAATATTCTCAACAGCACCATGACACCGTTGACTCGCACTATACGATGGGGTAAAAATAGGTGATCGAGTTGTAGGATAAGCAGCCGATGAATGAAGGCGTATTACTGCTGTGTGATATGTCGCGTGTAGCATAACCCAGCCACAATTGATGGATTTATTGCTTCCTGGTTGAAAAAGCTTCGCCATGTTTCCATAATCCCCAGGCAGATTGAATTTCCATGAAGTGAGCATATTATCCAGTTCTCGATATTCGCCTTGCCATTGTTCAACGTCGGACAAAGCACTGATATCTACTGGCTTCTTCAAAAATTTATGAATTCTTGAGAGAATTCCAAGGATTTCGATATAATACGAGAATGCGCCAAGATTCTCTGGTTTGTCAATGTCGTACTCTGTCCTTTCGCTCGTGCGGAACCATCTAGTCTCCACATGCTGGTTTTTATTCCAAAGATCATCTCGACAAGGTAGAGTTCTGTCAATTTCTTTTTCGTCCAGGGCGAATTCAAAAGCTGTGGCAATTGTGGCATATCGATCCAAGAGGTATACCATCCAGAAAAGGCGTCTCCGTGATTCCTCTTCAATCCAATTCTCCGGTTCTGGTAAGACCATTGCTCGAAGTGTATAAATCGAAGGATAGTTTGGCGAGACAGAGAAGGAAGTAGTCTCTACAGCAAGTCCCAATTGAACTACCGAACGTGTAATTAGAGCCAATAGATTCCATCCTGGTGGTCCATTGCTACTACCTACAAGATCCAAAGCCAAAATAACCAGAGCCTGTAGAGCTTTAACCGAGGAATTCTCTAATCCATACAGCAATACCTTCTGTTTAGATATGTCATGATAGTGTCGTCTTCTTTCTTCTGTAAGTCGTTGATCCGTGGAAAACCTCAAGGTAGTGGCTACGATGGCATGTAAAAGTATTTTATCTGCTTCATCTAAAGCAGATGGGCCGAACAATGAATCCAACGTAGATCTTCGATGTAATATTGGACACCAAGTATTGACATACTTAAAGTAGAGATCAACCAATGCATATAGTAAGTCATACGGCGGTAAAGCATGATCGGAAGAGACTTCATTTGGGTTTTGGTTTATGTTTAAGCTAGGTGATTGTAGAGGTGGTTGATTCGTACTATAAAAATCTGGTGCTTGACTAGTTGGGATTGAGTGATTTTGCTGCATATCCATGGAAAGGTGCGATCCTTGTGATACAGGGGTGTGCTGATGGAAGATATCGCCGTGAATAGATGGCATCGAGGGAGTTGGAGGCATTGGATTACCAAAATCCATGGGTGTATTTTGTTGTCCAAATGTAGAAGGCTTTTGAAGAAATAGGGCTGTCTCTGCTCTGGCAACATGCCCTCCACGATGATTAGAGAGCCCCTCATTGTGTCTGAAGCTGTGAATACTTTGTGGTGTACCGTGATCGCTCGGAACGCTATTGGCAACACTATTGCTGTTTTGATTAAAGGATGATTCTAGAATTTGAGCATGCGAGCGTAGAATTTCCTCGAGTCGATCCAATCTTTGTTCCAGTTCTCGACCGTAGCCAGCTCTTAAACCGGGTTTCTTGCGCTCTTTGTATTCACATACAGCACCATTGCGACTACACCATCCACATGATGGTTGACCGCGATCACATTTGACCTGTTCAAGTCAGAATACAATCCATCCAATTTTCGAACGAACAATCTGAAGATTTCGGAAGTGCATCATCAAAGTCATAGTGAGACACATGGAAGATACATTAGCGTCGGGCACATGTAATGTCAGCAATCTTGTGAATGCCGTTGAACCAATGGATACCAGATTGTAGAGATGAATTTGATGAAATTTGATGAAATTTGGAATGAAAAAATGACCTGATACAGACGTACCTTTCTTTGCTTACATAGCTCACACCTTCGACGAAATGTCAGCCAATCATGTCCAACATTTTCCGTATCATTAATTGGGGGATGATCTTCCGATTCCTTGACCGGAATGGAATTGGCAACAGAGGACTCCTCCTCGTCGTTATTGTTGGTATCCGGATCATTTGAGACATCGGGGACATCAGGGACATCAGGGAGAGAAGAATGAGACATGATTCCTTACGAAACTGACATCGGTCGACGCTGCCTTTTGCGAGGACCGTCTCCATTTGCATCAATGCTATCCTCCTCCCCGCTATAATATTGGTCATTGTCTCCATCACTCTCGGGTTGAGTTGCACCAGAACGTAAAGACGTTCTAGGTGATTGTTGGATATCCATAGCAGCCGACATTTGATTCCGATAACAAAATGACAATATTGATAACCCACCTGTTTCGAATCTCGGTGAAGATGGGAACGAAGAAGAAGGACCAGCTCGGTATTAAATGAGCGAGGAGGTGGAGGTGGGGGTTTGATTATTTTTTAGCAATAGCCAAGTGAATGTAAGTCAAGTATGTAAGATTTCCAAGGTCCTAGTGGTAGGTAGGTAGGAGTGGTGGAGTAGGTATGGAGGTATGGTGGTATGGAAAAAAGACAAGACGGGGAAAAAGAAGATGGTGGGGCACGTGTCCATGTACGAAGGACTAGGTATTTCTTCGAATATGAGGTTAATGGGTGATGGATATGGATATGGATATGATTATGGTTATGGTTTAGAGTTCATGGTGTATGGAGTATGGAGTATGAGTATGGAGAAGCGTGTTACTGTCATTACCCGGGAATCCTTGAATTCACGAATCCTTGAAGAGAGAGGGAGAGGGAGAGGGAGAGAGAGAGAGAGAGAGGCATTTGAAAATGGGTTGGTTGAACACAAAGTGCGGACTCTGAAGTAGATATCGTAGATACCTAGTAGATACTAGGTATGTTGTACTGATCAGATACTCTCTCTCTCTCTCTCTCTCACACACACACACACACACACACATACACAATCACTCTCACTCACACTCCTCGTTCTCTCTTCGGTCGTCTCGGTGAATCATGCAATTCAACTCAACCATGAAACCATCGTTTCTATGCGAGACTCTGATTGATCAATTCAACATCACACAAGAATCATGAAAACTGCAGACTGCAGACTGCAAACTTTATCGTGTAATTCCTTCAATGCCATCAATTACAAGGGATTGATTGATTGATTGATTCAATGCAACGGCTTGACTCCGAGACTCCACCACTCCCAGGGTTGGAACTGCGTTTTGTGGGGTAACTTGGGGTTAATGCACCTCCCGTCACCCGTCACCAGCTGACTCGTTCATTGATCAATCAATCCATTGGGTGATTTGGGCGGCTTACTGAGTAACTTGAACCCATGGGCAATGGGCAATGGGCAATACCGTAAAAACTCGATAAACTGAGATCCTACTTAACCACATTTAGCTTAGTATAAACGCCTTACCCTACAAACTAAATCAATTTGTAAACAAAAAATATTTTTTTAAAGAATTTCAATAAATTATTATTGAATCAATAATCAATATTTTGCTTTCAAATTGAAGATCTTATTAATGATTAATAATAAAAAGAAATCAAAATCAATTTTTTTTTTAATTTCCAATTTCGAAAAATAATTCATATACTTTAAATATATAAATGATTAGAAAAAGTGGAAAAAATATCGGATTTCAATAAATCCAGCTAGGGAGATCAACAATATGCTAAGCTAAATGTGGTTAAGTAGAATCTCAGTTTGTTGAGTTTTTACAGTAGATGTTGTATTGCGGACAGATGAGCAATGATTGGCATGTGAGAGAACTTGGTGAGAGTACTTCTACCGAGTACTTCTACCTCTGTACAAAGTACTCGGCCTCTTATCAAGTATGGAAGAGTACATCTGTGATAAATATACCAAAGTACCGGTAGATAAAATGATATGAGTAATAAAGTAGTATGTGGAAGTCATAGAATATATTTGTTTTGCTGGGAATACAAAACACCTTGTACTCGCAAACCCCATTCATCCATACTCATAGCTCTACAAGAAAAACTTCCAAACTTCGCAACCTTCATCCTCATCTACAACATCTACAACATCTACAACACACAATGACCGGAAGAAACTACATCACCCACAACAATTGATGTCTCATACGCCAAGAATCTTCCAATCCTTTAATAGGCCCAGATCTATCTATGCTCGCTCAAAAATTATGAATTCGTCTTTACATTCCGTTTCAAAAATAGCTCGGTCGATATTCTCCCGGCTCAATTTGGATTGAACAATCCCCCCCGCCAAGGTGTTTCTCATGAAATCTACAAAGTAGCCTCCCTGCCCATCAATCATAAGTAGACAATAGTAAAATCCCGACTTTTCTCTTCACTTCCATCTGTTGGTCTTTCTGCTACAGTCAGTACTGTTATTCCTCTCTGCCAAATCACAATGGCTTCTTCATCAGCTCGCAGTTTCCCCTCCATCAAAGCTATCCGAACTTTTGTTGTGGATGGTGTTGGATCTGGAGGTGATTATCACAATGTTAAAGGCGGTCATTGGTAAGTTTGATCAAGATACACACCTTGTGACTTGTACTAATTCACATCAGGTTGATTGATACACCAATTTCCACACCCATGTCAAGATGGGAAAACTACAGAGCTTCAAGAACTAGTTGGGGTATCAATGTGCTAGGCTCATTCTGCGTCGAGATAGAAGGTTCAGATGGCACAATTGGATTTGCTACAGGATTTGGAGGTAATTGTTAATATCTCCTGTCTCACCGATCAAAACTCACCATATGTTTGCAGGTCCACCAGCATGTTGGTTAGTTCACCAGCATTTCGAAAGATTCCTTATCGGTGCCGATCCAAGAGATACCAATCATCTCTTCGAACAAATGTATCGAGGTTCAATGTTTTATGGTCGAAAGGGTCTTCCCGTTGCTGTCATCTCAGTGATTGATTTAGCAATCTGGGATTTACTCGGAAAGATCAGAGGAGAGCCAGTATACAAGTTGATTGGAGGAGCTACAAGGGAGAGGCTAGACTTTTATTGCACAGGACCAGAACCTACTGCCGCAAAGGCCATGGGGTTCTGGGGTGCTAAAGTTCCACTGCCATATTGTCCAGAAGAGGGTCACAAGGGACTCCAAAAGAACGTTGAATTCCTCAGAAAACATAGAGAAAGTGTGGGCCCTGATTTCCCACTTATGGTCGATTGTTACATGAGTCTCAACGTTCCATACACTATTCAAATTGCTGCAGCTTGCAAAGATTTAAATATCAATTGGTGGGAAGAGTGTTTGTCTCCAGATGACACTGATGGATTTGCACAAATCAAACAAGCTCATCCACAACTCAAGTTCACCACAGGTGAGCATGAGTACTCGAGATATGGATTTAGAAAACTTATCGAAGGTCGAAACCTCGATATTATTCAACCCGATGTTATGTGGCTGGGAGGAATGACGGAATTGCTCAAAGTTGCAGCAATGGCAGCCGCTTATGATATCCCGGTGGTACCACATGCAAGTGGACCTTACAGTTACCATTTTGTGGTTTCTCAAACAAATTGTCCATTCCAAGAGTACCTTGCAAATTCACCAGATGGAAAGAGTGTCTTACCTGTCTTTGGAGATTTATTCTTGGATGAACCAATTCCAGTGAAAGGATACCTGGATGTTTCACAACTCGACAAGCCAGGTTTTGGTTTGACCCTCAACCCAGCTGCACGACTTATTCCCGCACAGTACCTCTTAACACCAAACCCAGAGAGACCTCTTGGTCAACCAGCAGTTGAGCAAAAGAAGTCTGACAATCAGGGGGTTGTGAATGGAGTGGTGGAAGAAATCAAGAACTTGTCAAGTTCATAGTTTGAATCATAGCCAATTTGTTTTATTAGCCTTTTAATTTACTTATACAATGCAATGCAATGTTATCTATTTCCGTAGGATCATGATCCAAGACTTTTTCGAGTTCCGTTTACAAATTTGCATAAATATTATAATACCTTGTGAGCGAGCACATGTGGACGGCCAACTTGCCCCACGTTTTATTTACATGCCACTTCGGCTTCGGTGGTCTTTAACTCGAGAACCGAATCGCGGGGTTCTTCCACTATTGACAAGGGCCTAATTTTTGGAGCTATTGATTCACTTACAATACCACACCAATTGATACTAAAATTATTTGATACTTCTTACATATTACCTATCTATGTACTTTTCGAAGTCACTTTGTATCTACTCTTTACATTACACCAATTGATATACTCTACCATCTTTAAAGAATAACAATCATTTTGTATACTCATCACGAACTTTATTCCCCAGATACCCCGCCATTTCAGTGAAGAACATAAGATTCATTTCACCCTACGCGTACCTATAGATTCTACACATCTACACCGTTTTAAGCTCTACATCCAAACCATGAGTCTCAAAGGCGTTCACCTTCTCGCCGGCAAAACCGCCGCTATAACCGGTGGAACCACAGGAAGTTCGTTCCCCTAATTGCCCAAAATCCCCTCTCTTACACGCCTCAACTAACACTATTCGTTCTCCTGCAGTCGGCCGCGCAATTGCTCTCCTTTATCTTCGTCAAGGTTGTAATGTAGCAGTCAATCATCTCGGTCTCGACTCCGATATCCCACATCTGGAATCGCTACATGCGGAAGCCAAAGCTCTGGCGCGAGAAAATGCGAAGGCGGGGAAATTATTAGATGTACCAGGAGATGTTAGTAAACCGGAGACGGGGAAGGAATTGGTGGAGAAGGCAGTGGAGAAATGGGGACGATTGGATGTTTTTGTTAGTAATGCGGGAGTTTGTCGGTTTGCAGAGTTTTTGGAGTGAGTTTTGTTGATTTATTAATTTATTTGTTTGTTTGGGAGTATTTAGGAGGAGATGAGAAGGAGAAAAAGTGAAGAAAAAGAAATTGACAAAACAAATAGACTAGAACCCGATCTCTTTTCCCACACCGTCCGCACCAATCTCGACGGCGCCTTCTACACCTCCCAAGCCGCCGCCCGTCAAATGTCCTCTCAATCTCCTCCCGGCGGCTCCATCATCGCCATCTCCTCCATCTCCGCTCTCGTAGGCGGCGCACAACAAACCCATTATACACCCACCAAAGCCGGTGTTCTATCACTCATGCAAAGTATGGCGTGTGCGCTGGGTAAATACGGTATTAGATGTAATGCACTCCTACCCGGAACGATCAGGACGCAGTTGAATGAGGAGGATTTGAAAGATGAGGAGAAGAGGAAATATATGGAAGGAAGGATTCCGTTGGGGAGAACGGGGGTTCCGGGAGATTTGGCGGGGCCGGCGGTATTTTTGGCAAGCGAGGAATTGAGCGGGTATGTGAATGGGAGTGGACTTTTGGTGGATGGGGGACTGTTTGTTAATTTGCAGTGAGGGGGTGTGAAGACGGGAAAAAGAATGTACATAGATAGATTAGATACTCGGACTCGCATCGATTCTCGAAAGGTCGAGAAACTTTTGTATCTCACCGTATTGGATATGGTATGCATTTCTCGCCGAGGTGAAAAGCTTGACGTCTTTCGGCTATGTATTAAACACTCTTGTTTCTTCTCGGCATACGGAATAAATGCTGGTTTCACAACTATGCATGTACAAGTGTCGAAATTGTCAATAGGATAAAGTTGAACGTTCACTGAGCTCCTAGGTAAATATGGATTACAGGAGGAAGATTGAAGCTCATCGATTGGGAGATCAAGGAGTTCGCTTCCGGTGGCTGTTTTAAAAATCTTTCTAATCAACTTAACTATAAGATTTCTCCTGCAGTACGCGCTTCTAACGTCTCTTGAATACGCTGACGTGGGAGTCATCGTTCAGCCGGAGTAACCCACCAAGAAATCAACGCCAAGATAGTTGTCGCAACCATGTTCACAGGTGCATAGTTGAGTGTATCTGCTTCTACAGGCCAAACATACGGCGAGTATAAAATAGCCAGTACCCATGCATTCCAAAGCACGGCAATTGCCTGAAACGGCTTACTAAGTCTACCTAGACTCCAAGCCGGTTTTGGAAAGGTCAGAAAAGATGACCGAGACAAATGAGATTGTAGGTAGCTGTTGATGGTACTCCCGCAGCAGAAACGAGAGAGATAAAGGCTAAAGTGGAAGGTAGGATGGTACAATTTATGATAGCTGATACGCCTCAGACCACCAGAATTGCGTTTCTGGGCTGGCCATTGACGATTTTGGATACCCAGCTAGAAAAAGGCAAGACTCTATCGCGAGCAACAGCAAATACTAAGCGAGATGCTGCTAACACTGCAATGGCAGTATTGAGCCAAAGGGCCACGATAAAGATGATGTTCATGAAGATGTGCCCGTCATCTTCGAGAATCACAGCATACAGTGGAACGAATGGCTGTGGACCACCAAAGGAAAAGAATGTATCGGGGTCAGGCAGTGGAAATATCAGAATCCTCGAGTCATACTGAAAGAATAGTGGAGATACATACCACGCAAAAGAGAAAAAGAATCACAACAGCAAACCCACCAATACCACTAATAATCGTGCTCCATAATATACCACGTGCAGCTGTGACTGCTGCATTTTTCGTCTCCTCAGCTACATGACCCGAAGCATCAAAACCGATCAAGATTCCTGCCGTGGCTAAACATGAAAGACACCAATGCCACGCATCCGGAGCACCTGTACCGTTATAGGTAGTTATAAACGCATCATGAGGAGATCTAATACCGATTGTCCGCGCCGTTGCGAGAGGTAGCCAAATGATATTCAAGAGGAAACCGAGGATAACGAATGAAGTCGATAGATAAAATATCCATTTGAAGTAACGAGCTTTTTTTTTTTTTTTTTTTTTTCTTCAGAATTTACTATGTGATTTGATTGTTGCATCGGACAATTACGTACGAGGTAGGAGATTCCATGTTGCAGCTAAGGCTGACATGATCTCGGTTGTGAACCACTGCAGCGCGCGAAACTTGACGTCGGAACTCTCGGATGGGAAGTGTATGTTGAATACTAAGATTTCCTGGGAAGAGATCAGATTTGTAGAGAAGCAGAGAGGTTTTCTACTCTTACAGAGAGCAAATAGTTGACCGCACCCTGAGCGTTACCTACGCAACCCGATTAGCAGGGACGTACAAGCGTCGACTAGCTAGTCCACTTACTCGCACAGAAACTTGTCCAAGCAGTTGTGCTCCACCACGCGACCACAAAGCCAAACAGTCGACCCAAGCGAGGGCCGCAAGCTTCGGTCGCTCATAGATAAATGGATCTGGTAAGTGCTAACGATGAGCATATCTCTGCGATGACAGCCGCAGTGATGAAGGTGAAACACAGCTGGTGATGAAATTTGTCCAGTAGGCTCGATTGTCGCCCGCGGCTATACCAGTCGAAAAGGTAACACGAACACCGCGACGAAGTAAAGAGTGGTTTTTTGAGGTGTGAGTAGTCTGAGTATTTGGATGGCGGGATGGATTGGAGATACACACCGAATGAGGTTGAAAAGTTGTGGAATAAACTGAAGGATCGATGGAGAACCTAAAATACTGGTTTAGTTTGATGGTAGAGACACATCGCCAATCACGTTTTCCTACAGGTTTGTAGCCGAGATTTTCCTGTTTCGTGATTAGCTTTGTGATAGGGATCAGAGAAGGTTCGTTTTACTAAGACGATGGCATCTTCGGTATTACTACTGGGTTCTCCTGGATTATTCACCAGGCCTTTGTCGATAGACTTCTCGATAGATATATGTTTCCCCATCGTGTAAACTCTCAGAAATCTCGATTCCGTGACTCAGACTGCGCCAAAGTGACTGTATCTCAATGATGTGTCGTCTTAATTAGACCACCAGACTGCGACTGTTTATTGTATAGTTGGATAACAGCCGCGGGATATCATCGATACGAGTGTAGTCTGCAATTGATGGGTTTGAGTATTTTCAGTCAAGCTCGTATATTCACCGGTTATTACTAGTAAGCCTCAATAGCACGTCATTATGCCCTCGTAATTGTGCTATGGGTGGTTCTCGCTCATAACTTCAATTTGACTAAGATAAATACATCCCACCTTTCGCCATTTTATAAACTACACTCGACAGAGACATCTCCCGTTCTTGATAGATCAATCAATCTTTTTGAGAGTGTGGAAGCGTTTCGTGCTTTAAAGTAACCACTGTGGAAATCGGCACACATCGCTTATTTGGTGGCAGGGATGATATGACGGCATGTGAGAAGAAAATGTGTTGATCGTGATGGTGGATCCTCAAGATATATGATCTAGTATTCTTCCCCATACTTCCTTGCACATGGTACTCGCGAGATATGCCGCAGTGACTTTAGAGAGTCCAGTCAGATGAGTTGCACTTTACGTCTAGATTATCCAGGAGATGAACCAATAAAATTTCAATCGCTTGTATCCTTGATGACTTGCGCTCCTTATCTGCTCATATGGACTGGACGGGACTGAGAGTCTAGCTGAAAGCATAAATTCTCCCGAAGCTACATCAATCACGCAACTACCGGTCTCGACAATGTGATGCCATCCCCACTACTAGCACGGAGTGCGGCGCCTAGGTGCAGACGCGGCTCCTCTTAACAAAATCTCATGGGTATTTGTGATTCTTCACATCTGATGTCGCTCCCTCTGAGCTTTTTGAAAAGAGATCAGAATACTTGGGACGAGCAATGATGTCGCTGCCGCTCTCTCTCCTTGCTGAATGCACGACATTTATCCTTGTCGGACTTTGTCTCATCGTAAGTTACACAATTTTCGTCCCTGTGATAGCTTGCAATGCCTAAACTCCGAATTAGAGAATTGTTCGCGAATACTTCTCGCCGTTATCATCTATTCCCAGTGCAGGAGTAGGTGCAGCGTACTCTCGCCTATTATGGGCTTTCCCCACAGAATTCAGAGGACGCATAACCTTGGATCTGCCTAAACTTCATGAGAAGCTCGGTATGCTGAAGCATAATAGTTTGGACAGATCATATGAATGACATTTTCATAGGTCCTCTGGTTCGTATCGGCCCAAATGAAGTTTCATTTTACTCCATGGAAATGTATGATGCCGTTCACAAGGTGAATAGCAGATTCAAGAAAGATCCGCGGGTGTATGGAGAGTTTGTACAAGGGGGCAGTCCTGCTTTATTCTCAATAATGTATGGTTCTTTTGAACTCAATGACCGGGTATCAACTAATCTTCTCAGTGACTCTGTGGAACATTCGAAACGTAGGAGACTCATGGGTCAATTGTTTAACCGCAGCCAAATGTATAAATTAGAAGGACTGATGCTGCATCATATCGATCAGTTTGTGCAAACTGTTGCATCAAGTAGAGATAGGGTGAATTTGTTGCCAGTATGTCGCGCACTCGAAGCGGATATTATGTGTATTACTGCCTGTGGAAGTCTTTTGGTGAAAACATGCTGATGGAAACTTTCTAGCCCATTTCTCATTTGGTCATACGATCGGTGCTCTAGATGCATACTCTCAAGGAGCTGAACTTGACATGATAGCAAAAAATGATGAAAAAGCAACTTGGATGCCTCTGGTAAGCTCGAGTTAAGCCAGCCCAACAAGTTCTCATACTAACTTTTCGGATAGTTGACTAGTTTTCCGGGGTTGTGCAATATGTGGGAATGGGTGGAACAAATTATTTCCTCGAAAACAGGATACAGGACTCCATACAACAAAGCAATACACGATTTTCATCAGGTAAGTATTCTTCCATGGGTAAGATTTCAGTCTATCAATGACTAACTTCTGTTAGTGGGCGGAGAGAAGTTGGCGCACAACGCTTTCAGACAACGCAAATCAGGAAAAATCGGCTTCGCCCTTCCCAAATCTGGTCCAGACCATGGTCAATTCAAACCTACCTTCTTCCACAGCTTTGTCGGAAGCGACAGAAAATTTGGGTCCAGGTACGGATACAACCTCAGCAACTTTAGCTCACATTTTGTGGGCTTTAGGAAGTAATCCTGATTTTCAAGAAGAGCTGCTCCAGGATCTTGCCGCGGTGAGCTTTCCCACGGATATGACAACCTTAGAGAGTATACCCAGATTGCGGGCGTGCGTAAAAGAAGGTATTCGATGGACCGGTGCAGCTGCCGCCATGCTTCCTCGTCTTGTACCCGAGGGCGGGGCAGAATTCTATGGATACTTTTTACCGGAAAATGTAAGTACTCCTGCTTTCCTTTCTTGCTGATAAGTTCTCAACATACGCTAACCCAGATTTCTGTTGTAGACAGTAATCAGCTCATCGCCAATTTGGTATCTTCACGACTCAGTCGCATTTCCAAGGCCAAAAGAATTTGATCCGTACCGATGGCTTACATCTGATGGGCAGAAGATTAGAGATGATCCTCTACGGGATAAGTTCTACATACCATTCTCCAAGGGTGCAAATATTTGTATGGGCGCACAGTAAGTCTATCGCTCTTCGTTTGATACCGCCTGAATTGGAGACTTACATAAATTTGTTACAAAGCTTTGCATATCTAGAACTGTTCCTATCGATTTCCCAAATAATCCGCAACTTTCGCGTACACATGCATCCTTTACCTCATCATCGATCATATTCGGATGAAGAGAAAAGGTCTAGCCCTGGAGTGTTCCGGCATGTCGAATTACCAAATCGAAGAGAGTGGGTTGCGGCTGTACCTACTGAACGTTTGACGGTAGCGCTTGAACCAAGGTTATAAATTTAAGCTAGACTTACAGAGCCGGTCTTGGGCATGTGATCCTTCATAGAGGAAGAGCCTATTATTCTGCTACGACTGGTACCCCAATCGTAGGAGACAAAAGATGTCTACTATATTTAATTTAAGATCAAAATGTCTTAATATGGTGTGTATATTTGGGCCCTCATGCAATCATTCTCAGTCTGTACTTGTGGAGATGCCCTAGATTATTGCTCACATTACCTTGATTATTTATGAAGAAGTAAATAACTGCCGATTTGATAAACGTTTTCTTCCTCTTTTCTCCGTATTTATTGTAAGTGTGAGTTGATATATGTGGGTATTTCAAGTTGAGCGAAATTCAGAGGGGGTGCGCGTGAGCTGTTAGGCTCATCTGTAGTAGTGCCGTGATTTTTTTTTCATCAGTGGATTTCGTTCCAGGGTCAATACAGTGCTGCGCAACGGAACAGTTTTGTTTGGGACTCTCGCAGGATTACTTCCGATTGTAAGTAAATGCGCCACATCGATGCGGCAAAGCACAGCACAGCACGGTGCGGCGCGGTGTGATATCTAAATAGTAACACATGCGAAGCTGGTTTCGTTCTGTTCTAATTTTCAACCACTAACGATAATCATGATATCATGTGGAATGATCATCAATCGCTACCAATACACTTCATGTACTCTAGTTCTACATCTGTGCCTGAATGTTCGTCCACATTTTCTCCATGGCCTCGGCTACGTTCGAAGGCAGAGGCCCCTTCGCAATATCAGCAGCGTTAAGAGAGATTTGCGCTGGGTTACTAGCTCCTAGTATCACACCGTCACCTTCCTGGAGAGCTGAATGGTGGTAAATCCATCTCAGGGCTGCTTCTGAGGGAGTGATATCGTAGGGCTGAAGCAAAGCAATAAATTCCTTCATGGTCGAGTGTGTAGGTTCATTGTCATACCTTCTCTTAAAGAAATCTCCCTTTGGATTACCGTCCTCGAATCGAGTTCCAGTGACGTCTGTGCCCAATGTGAATATTCCCGTCAAAAACCCTCCTGCAAGCGGACTATATTGTTCAAGACATGTTAGTTAACCGGATATATTATGAGGTCTGGAGTGCCTTGTACCTATGAGCAATATATGATATCTTTTGCTGGCGTAAGATCGGAAGGAGTTGCGTTTCTGCTTCACGGCAAAGTGCATTGTATTGTCCTTGGTAGTAACTAGGCTTCGGGTAGCCTTCTTTTTCACATGCTTCAAGAAGCTCTTGGAGTTGTGCGACAGAAAAGTTGGATATTCCAAGCTATCTTGTGTTGGCTATTGTTTGAGGTCTAGGTGGTCTAGGGTAGCCCAACTTTCTGGAACTTATCCTGCTGATGAAGTTCATGGAGAGCAGCAAGCGTTTCGCTGATCGGGGTTGATGCATCGGGCATGTGGCAATACAATACATTGATCTAATATGATTGAGTGGGTGAGCATATTGCGGGCTATGGTGAATGATTGACGGAAAAAACAGGGCTTTTACCTTTGCTTTAATACGAGACAAACTTTCCGCGACACTTTCATTGATTGCCGATGTCGTCAATGAGCCCTTACCAGAGAAATCCGCAAGCTTGATCTTAGTATCGATAGCAAAGCTAAGATGGGCATGGTTTTCACTGAGAAGCTGTTCCGACTTTCCCTGCGAGCTAAGAGGGTAGATGGCTGCAGTATCGATGTGTCCAATTTTCAAGGTGACCAAAAGAGCCAGTAGCTGTTGAAGTTCTTCTGCTGTTGCAAAAAGACCTTCTCCAAAAGAAGCGCCACCAAAAAGAGTAAAAGGTGGTGTACCTGGCATGTTTAATATTATAATGGGGTGGGAAAAAATAGAGATTTTGAAGATGGCAATTGGAGAGCAAAAGTAGTAGGATTAGATTATTTGTAGAAATTGGTCTATATAAGTAGCCAGTTCTGACTATGATCCGTGTGGACACCACGATGTCATTAATCATCAGTTAGGCTCGCGCAGTCGACATAAGGCGTTGTAATCTACAACTGTTAGAAGCATTTGCTAGGTGCTGGAAGTAATAACACTTGCTACTAATTTCTACACTAGTATAGAACTCCTAGCCTTCGCTCAATGTCTCCATAGTACTATCAAGCACTTGATCCACCTCCAACAACTATCTTACCAACATGCTTGAGCAAAGTCATGAGCATATGGTTTAATCTGTAGTTGTAGCCCACAGAACTTATGTAATTTATCGGAACACTAGATCCGTATACAGGGAGTAGAACATCCATGAATGGATTAGAGTGTGGATGAAAGTCCGATTGTATCCGTACTGCATAGGCCAATCTTTCAATACCTGGATACTGTGAAGTCAAATTTGATTCAAGTAGAATGGAGTTTTGAACCCAATCGATCTTGGACGAGATTAGAAACCTTCGCAGCAACAAGTTCAACTTGGTATTGGCCAATACCACCAACGCTCATAGCGTCTTCTCACTGATGTGCTTGCAACTAGCAATCAACACACAAGAGTTACTCATTCCAATTCGACGCAGGAACTTAGCTCCCTGATCCCTCCCGTCAGAGGAGAGCTCGCATCTGCCCCCAAGAAAGGGTTTCTTCGTTGTGACAATTAATGGAAAACCACTGAGATCTGTAAAGTTCTCAGACATATTGTCTTCCGGACATCTGCTCGAGTATTTGGTGGTCCAGATCTTTGCTGTAATGGGAATTGGCTCTATGCCATGATACTTCTTCAATCAGAGATGTACCATGTTCAGCGGCCATGTATACGCAGTATACCGGATATGTCGTATACTGTGGCTTTAAAGTATATTGTGAAGTAGGATTTTTCACTAGCAGAAATTCAATATTCAGTCACGTGCAGATGTGTATTATTGCATCACATTCCTCCAATTTATGGGAATAATAATAAACAATAGAGTACCTACAAGTAGTAGCCATACCATTCATTGCCTAGCAACGTAGATAGGCAATGTGGGATAGGTACCGACCCATATTGAGTGAATATTGCAAGGCTATGTACGCTTGAACCGTAGAACCGTACCTTTCTGTCATTGGAGTAAAGACCTAATTTGATACAATGATTGTATACAATTACCTAGGTAATCCATGGATTGTACAGCACTCATCCGTTGATTGGATTCGATTTGACCGTTCCAGGTCGTTGTAGTTGTTGCAGTAGTATGGAAACGTAAGCAGATTGAATGCCTCAGGAATCAAACAAATCAAATTTCTCTTCTGCCGCTAAACATCGCGCTGTACGGACATCAATTTATTTACATAGTCGCCATTTTCTTTACAACTCGAGTCTCTTCTATTCTATCCCCATTCTATTCACAATTATTTCGACAATCACGATAAAAACGCGACGTCTCATTTTTCAATCAATATTAGATTTGAAGAATAATGCATACTTAGATAAATTACTCCAAGTCTTTGCAGTCGATCCCACATTTTTCGCATGCGACATCCCTAAATACTCAATACTCATTTGATGACAACTTCTTCATCTCGAGTTTGCGCATTATTCTGACAACAATTCCAACAATCTTGTTTCACTGGCGATTCAAGATTTATCGACTCGATCCGAGAGGACGCGACAATCATTGTAATCATTGATCCTCGGTCCTGTCGATCACCAAGTCGCGTCATCTAAATTCTGAGCCTTACCTTCGCGATGAATTCACCGCAACAAGCAAATGCTGCTCAGCTGGCAGCACGCAGCATCAAAGCGAAACCTAGAGGCAGATTGGCAGGCCAAAAAAGTAGCGGCTTCCCACCCTTACAAAACAACAACCCTAATAATAATGCTGCCGTTGGCGGTGGAAGCGGTGGTGGTCTGTTTGGTGGAAGTGTAGCTGCGCCCGGTTCATTCAACTTTTCAGCGCCGGCTGGAACACCATCTTTCAGTCCTTCATTTGGAGAATCGACGCCAAATCCGTTCGCACAATCCGCTGCATCAACCAACCACGATGACCCACGTGCAGATACAACAGGTGAAGAAGCTCTAAGAAAAAGCAAGGTATTCAGCGGTGGCTTTAGAGCAGCTGGTGAAAATGAGGAAGCCTTATTTGCTTCGCACTCTCCATTCCATCATAATAATCAACAACAGCAATCCAATACTTTAGGTTCTTCCAATAATACACAACCACAAAATATGTTCGGTGCAACAAACGCGACGCAGTCGAACGCAGGTGGATTCCAGTTTGGATCTTCAACTTCGCAGAATCAAACATCAACTTCAGGTTTCGGTGGCTTCAATTTTACACCTACATCTCAAGCGGCAGATAACAATAGTAGTTCTACTTTTGCCTTTGGTTCCTCGTCACAAGCTCCACCTGCAGTGAATAATAGCACCCCAGCCTTCAATTTTGGCGCGACAAATTCAGGTTCGGCAGAAAATTCTTTGAATTTTGGTGCAAATTCACTTTCAAAGGCACCAAATCCTCTCACCCTTGAAAATCAAAAAGCAAGTAATGTTTATTCTGATCCATCTCAAATTCTCTTTGGTTCCAATAACTCCCCAACAGCCTTTTCTAATTACCAACCCGGCAATTCAACCTTTGACCAACAGTTCTTTCATTCAAACGAAGACGCCGGAAACATGTTTGGCAACCACAAAGTCGAGTATCCTCCAGAAGCTGGGCAAGCGCCGGTACAACCTTCTCAAATTCAACATCCAATGGGCCAACTAGGATTGTCCGCCGACTTTAATTATCGTGGAAGTTTCTTAGCCAGACCAACGGAGTCCCTCTTTGGCAATGGCCATATGCTTACGGACTATCGTGCTAACCAAAATCAATTTGTACAGGAAAATTCGAGTACCTCATTCGGACAGAACAATACCAACAATTCTTTTGGTGCGCAAAATAACTCATTTGGCGGTTCCTTTGGTGGTGGCTTCGGTAATCAAGCCAATACGAGTTTTACTGGTCTCAGTTCTACCAATGCTGCACCTTCAAGCTCTCAGAACTTGTTCGGCAACACTACTGCAACCACATCTGCTCCGTCTTCCTCTTTCACCTCATCCTTCCCTGCAACTTCAGCTGCTCCAAGTACCACGAATTTGTTTGGAAGCACTTCTGCCTCATTCCCCACTACATCAGCACCAACCACTACCAATTTGTTTGGCAGTGTTAACTCGTCATTTCCTCCTGCGACTGCTTCGAGCACTCCACTTTTTGGTGCTGCTAAGCCTGCCGAGGCTACCCCAGCTGCTTCGAGCAACTCATTTTTCGGTAGTGCTAAACCTGCAGAGTCGACGCCATCTACTTCAAGCACTTCCTTCTTCGGTAGTGTCAAACCTGCCGAGTCAGCTCCAACAGCTCCAAGCAACTCATTGTTTGGTAGCCCTAAGCCTGCCGAGTCAACTGCGTCAACTTCAAGTAATTCACTGTTTGGTGGGTTCAAGCCTACTGATTCGACTCCAACTTCTTCAAGCACGTCGAATATCTTCGGCAAACCCCCAGCAACGCCTGCCTCTTCAACACCTTTCACCGGCTTTGGCAAACAAGCAGAATCAACTCCAAATCTGTTCAACCCTAATAACCAGATCAATGGCCAAAGCAACAATCTATTTGGATCAAAATCTGCAGAAGAGCCAAAAGACAAGCAAACTCTTGATCTGTTCAGTCCGAACAGACCAGCCGGCCAACAACTGTTCGAGTCAAATGCAACGAACAGTTCGCCAGAGAAGGCATCTGCCCAGACCCCAAATGCTCTCTTCGCAAGCTTTGGCAAGTCAAATTCTTCAACAGAACATCAACTGGGTGGTGCAGCCAAAGAACAAGCTGTAAGTTTCTTTCCTGATTCGTCGAATGACGAAGCACATCAAGCTAACATTCCACAGTCCGCTGCTCCATCCACCAGCCAATCTGAATCTTCATTCAAGATTCGCGGTACTGCTGAGGCGTCTAGTTTCAACAAAGCTTCTTCTCCTTTCAAATCAGTTGACACCCCAACAGACGCAGCACAACCCGTTACAAGCAACCTATTTGGTGGCTTCTCTTCTAAAATACAAGATTCTCAGCCCTCTAACGGATCTTTGAGCAACGGCTCCGATTCATATTCAATGGCTCTCACTGCTCCTACAGACTCATCTTCGCAATCTCCACCATCCAATAGCAAAGCGCTTGCTCCTGTTAAGAGAGCACTTGCTCCTGGTAGATTGTCCGATTTTGAGTTCCAAGTTTCTGAACCCACAGACATGGAGATGGATACCAATATGCCTGTTAACTTCAACACGGTTCAAAGAAGAGAATTCAAGGCCCTTTGGCGCATTGCATCTGTGCAAAGATCAATGGCAGCTTACTTCCAGCATTTGCCTCCTGGGGCAGACCCATCTAAAGGATTAGCATGGATGGAAGCCAAAAAGAGAGAGATTCTTGCAGAATATAACATTGATCATATTTCCAACAAGCGAGACAGGGCAGCGGCTGATCTTGAGAATGATGAGAATCAAGAAAACAGGAGCCCTCAAAAGCGAGTTAGACAAGATAGAGAACGCTCACATCGTATTCCCAGCCCAGAAAAGCGATCGCGAAGTACTCGTAGTCCAGAAAGACAACGCTCACGTGCGACACATGATTCCGAGTCTGAGATCAATGGCAATTCGGTATTGAAAGCACCAAAACTTCAGCCTGGCCGTTCATCCAGTCCAAGTAAATCGCCTTCGAGAAGTGCAGCTCCAGAACCAACTCCAAGTAAGAAGAGAAGAAGTGAAACTCAATCGGAAATTGGTGGAGAAAGTAGCGGACACAAGAAGAGAAGACCTGAACAGTCGAATAACAACGAAGGAATTGACAGTGGTAACAGCAAGAAGAACGAGGAAGTTGACACTGGTAGCAGCAAGAAGAGAAGAGCTGAGGTTTACTTGACTCAAAATGATCCTGAAGGTATTGAAGATGGCAAGAACAGCAACAAGAAAACTTTAAACGGTTCTAGTTCAAGCACTTCTAACATGTTCAAGAACATTTTGGACAGCCCAGATAAATCAACAAGATCGGTCAGCCCAGAGAGAAAGACCCGGGCATTGCCTGGAGCTACTAAGGAAGCTGCATCAGTACCAGCAGCAGCACCTGTTACAAATCCATTTGGAAATTTGGCAGGTGCTTCTCCCATCAAGTCGAATACCGCTGCAACCTCTACTACGCCAAGCAAGCCTCCAGTCTTCACCTTCGCACCTACATCTACCACGCCTACTACCTCCCCAACCAAACCACCTACATTTACTGGTACTAGCGGTATTAAACCACCTACCTTTGCCGGCGCTCCTACTGGTGGTATCAAGCCACCAACTTTTGGCAGTGCACCCGTCAATTTTATGGCTCAATTTGGAAAAAAGGCTGTTGAATATGCTGAAGATAACGAAAAGATTTTGATGCAAAAAGCTAAGGATGAAGATTTTGATTCTGAGGACGACGACGAGGCTGAGTGGGAGGCTAAGTACAAGGAGAAGAGAGCTGCGGAGCTTAAAGAATTGGAAGAGCTTGCAAAGGCCAAGGCTCCTTCTTTCCTCGTCAAATCGACCGAAACCCCAAAAGCCACCGAGCCAAAAGAGACTGTAAAACCAGCGGCTACAAACATGTTCGGATCAGTCGCCCCCACTACTTCTACCACATTATTCGGACAAGCTAAACCTGCTACCGGCGCTGCTGAGAGTATTTTCAATTCGGCAAATACCTCGAGAGCATCAACTCCTAACTTGTTCTCGAGCACTGGATCCGTCCTTGATGGTGCTGCAAGTGCTCCAGGAAAGACCCCTTCATTTTCTGGTAACCCATTTGCGCATCTTTCTGATGCAGAATCCAAGAATCAGAATGATGAGGACGATGGAAGTTCTGATGGCGGTTCTAACAGCGACGGAGAGGGTGAAAAGAAAGATCCAAGTTACCAACCAAAGCCAAGCAAGACCAATACAAGTACACCTGGTACTCCAGTTGATGAGAACGGCTCTAACATTTTCTCAAAAAAAGCACCTACTGAACCACCAACGTTCAATTTGTTTGGCTCGGCTGCTAAGACTGATGCAGCCAAACCCACCCCTGGTACTGGTGGAAGTCTTTCTAGTCGTATGAGTTTTGGTGCTGCTCCAGAAGAGAAAGACGATTTGGCACCAAAGCCAGCTACAAATATATTCGGTAACTCTTTTGGCGCAACTTCTAGCACTCCCGAAGATAAAACCTGGAAGCCAAATACACCAATTAAATTTGGTAGTGATGCACCATCTGCGCCAGTTTTCAACTTCACTAGTGCTACACCATCCTCCTCTACCCCAACTAAGCCATCAACTAACCCATCGGGGGGATTGTTTGGTAGTTCTGGAACTTCGGCTTCTACTCTCTTTGGTGGATCTACCACTACCACAGGATTCCAGTTCGGCGGTCCACCATCTGCTCCAGCTTCTTCATTCCCTTCAGCAGATGCATCTCGGGCCAATTCACCTGGTGCGACTACCGATGGTGCTGATGACAACGATCCCGAAAAGGTTCATGCTCAGGTGAACCTTTTGGAATCTAGTCCAGGCGAAGAACATGAAGACGCTGTCTACTCTGTTCGAACTAGAGCTTTGAAGTTCAATCCAGCAAAGGCCGGTGAAGAAAAATCTAGTCCATGGGATACCAAAGGTGTTGGACCATTGAAAGTACTTTGCCACAAGGAGACGAAGGCTACTCGAATTGTTTTGCGAAGTGACCCATCAGGATCTATCATCATCAATAGATCACTTCTTTCGCAATTCAAATACGAGGCCAGTGGCAAGACTGTCAAGCTTAATACAGTCGGTGATGATGGAAAGTTGGAAACATGGGTTCTTCAACTCAAAAATGTTGAATTGGCGGAAGAATTTGCCAAGTCGTTGGAGGAAAACAAGATCAACAACAAGTAAGGGTCACTTACATCACTTTATATCATACTTTTTTCAGCGGGAAACGATAACATGTTCATGGAAATAATTTTGGCGTTTGTATTGCATAGCGCGGAATGGGAAAAAGAAGATAACGATTGTACTTGTATTGCGACTTTGATTGTGTTTTTATCTTTTTCCTTTCAAGATTCTCAATGTTAATGGAGATGGAAGGAGGAGTATTTTATGAGCATACTATTCAGTGGCTCCAGCCTATTCGAATTGCTTTACACATTTTCGTACAATAGATAACATCACTTTGTGGGTGGGGAACTACGACTGTGGGATTTTGATAAGGGTTGTATATTGATTGGGCTGTGACCCCTTCTCTTTTCAAAATTTCCATGGGGCATATAGAACCTTGATATTGATGAATGTGTGGTTTAGGAACTCGAATCTGGTCGGAAAGGATTGTAGATAGTATAGGGTCATCCTTCGGTACATTTGTACGAGCATATAACGAAAACATTAAAAATTATTTATTCATTGCGTTTGTTGTATGTGTGAGATGGTTGTTTTCAATTCGGTATGAACGTGATAGGTATATGGTCTATAATTACTCCCTCCAGGGAACTTCTCTCCGTCCCTTAAGATTGGAGAAAATGATAATACAACTTGAGTGTGTTTGTCAAAATAGAGGCCTGTATTGAAGTTTCAGCTCGAGGTAGGTCCTGGAAATCTCTCACTGGTTCAATAATTTGTTTTCCCTTTGCTTTTTTTTTAACACCTAGATACTTCTTGTCCTCCACCATCAAATCGTTGTGGGCACCACTTCCTAGGACTATCCTATTACACTTTTGTCTTTAACTGATTCCTTTATCTTTTTTACTGTATTTTTCATATCAAGGAGCATAAGCTCCGTACTTACTAGGTATCTAACTCACGAAATATCAAAGCACCACCACGACTAATAAGTTCGCAACATCGCGTGGGGGCATAGCACGTGCCGTAAGTTGTAACACACAAAGTCCTCCTTCATCATAATCCTCTCTAGTCGAATACTATCCCCTAGACTGCCAGCTAGCGGCGCCGTAAGTGGTCCGTGTATTAAGCAAGAATATCAATAATTTCATTAACAATATTATATATAAAGACTTCGATATTATATATAAAGATTATAATTTAATAAAAAAATAATAATAAATATATCAATTATATATATAAAGTTTTTTAATTATAAAATAATAATTAAATAATTTTATAAATATTATTATATCTTATCTTAGAATAAAGAAAATATTTTCTAGTGATTTTTATATAATATATACTTATAAAAATATATTAAATCAAAAACTTAATATTTATTAAAAAAAAAGAAAGAAATGAAATATTATATAAAGAATTGAAAGGTGTATTATTTATTTTTATCAAAATAGTAATCGTTGAATAATTATTATAAGAAAACGTATCAAAATAATAAGAAACCTCAAAATCCTGATGTTTTAATTGGTCAATAAGTGCTCATTAAGCGACGGCGCCGCTAGTTGGCAGACAACCCAAATCGGCCTTCCAGATAATTCCAACATCATATGTTCAATCAAGAATGCACAATCTCCACTCTCCTAGAATTGTTACACAGTGGCTTGCTCTCGCATGCAAAAGCGATGCACCAATGTCGTCGTCGCTCTGCGGTAGAAATTTCTCGAAATGTCGCGAATTTTTTTGTCCCACCTGTTTTTGGATCCCCACATCTTGAGGCTTCGTGTGTTCCGTGAGAATGGATTGTGCTGTGCCCCCCTTTTTTTTCTTGCTATATATAAAGAGACGAGCTCCGATGGATTGGGATGTATTATGTATGGTATTGATCGGCGAGAAGGTTATTAATTTTATTGGTTTATACTGATTTTTAGTCGTCGGCGACTAATTACTTGTTTCTATGATCTTTTGTTGCAAGTGGTAGTCGGTGGCTGTGTTGCATATCAGCGACTGGACGATCTTCCATATTCTTCTTCGTATATTTACTGGCTGAGATATAATTTGTATATTTTGTTTATTGCTGGAGAGAGAAACAATGTCTTCAGCACCGTCGGATCTCTCTCTAAACCCGGATCAGAGATACGATAATGATCAAATGATCATGGCTTGGATAGCGGCTTTGGTCGCTGCGGGATGTCCTCCTTTTGCAATGGCTTATGATACGACATCTTCGATTTATATGTCAAGTGCCGAGGGAGAGGAGACGGTGTAGATTACCCTGAAAGGTGGGCTTTGTGTGAGTATGATATTAGATGTTAGGGTTTGTGTGGGTTGAATCGGTACGCTTACGGAAATCCGGTCGAGGAATTCTGTAGCGCTATTCTTGATTATCGCAATTCCCTTTGTTGGCGTCGGTTTGGATTGGAGTTTAATATGGAGGCCAACTTCGCTTGGTCTATTACGCACTTTCTTATTTCTCCTATTCTATCGGCTTTCGTATGGATGTGCCGGCACTGCAGCACTTGGTTGCACTAACGCAAAAATCATCACGACTTATGAATCTACATACCTCCACTTTCGCATTTCGGCATCTGGGAAAAGAGAGATTGGTCGGAGGCTGATTCCCTATCGCTGTATCCCGGTCGAAATCCACAAACGAGCGAGTGGACAAAGCATCTTGACTTCAGATTTACGTCTCGACATCTCAGAGGAGGACCCCTGTATGGGGAGAAGTACAATGATTGTGGATGCTGCCATCCGATTAACACCCTTGAATGGAAGAAGGGTAATGCGTATGCCAACTTCAGTTTATTGATATATTAGTAGTACTAAAGAGAACAGGGCTTTGTGATTTCCCCCCGTCGAATACGGAAGATGCTACGGTATCGACTTGGACTTGGAGGGCGGAATCTAGCTACCAATTGAGCATTCTCGAGAGTTGTCCAGGACTTTCGGGAAATCTTGGAAACGAATTGAATTTCTTAGTTGGTGTGCACAAACCTTTCTTGCTCAACAACCGCACACGTAAATACCTAGGTATGAATCTCATCTGTCTCATCTATGCAGAAAAAAGGGAAACATGGTAATGAATGGTAGACGCAGCACGGTGGCATCCTTTACACTTCACATTTCATCATCCAAACCCGAATTCTTTCATCCATATCAATATTCATTCATGTACTATACATAATCATATTTCTCCATGCACTCACTATTCAAGTAACCATACAATTCAATACAATAAAATAAAATACACCATGACACTTAACACTTAACACCTCCGACCTAAACCCTGTCCCCGCCTACTTCAGAAACGATCATTGGATATCAAGTAAGTTGACTAGGTATACAAAATGAACACCTATCTCTTCTCACAAGACACATGCTATATCTAAATTTCGCTAAGGTAACCCACCCCTTATCAGCGAAAATGAAGAGTTGGTCGTCCGTCCATCCATTCCTTAATCCATGTCAAATCTAGAATCTAGATAGAGCAATACCAAATACAATGTACGCCGAGGAATTATCTCTTGTATCCCCTTTCCTTCCCGTGTTGGTGAGATCCTAGATACCTGAGAAGCTGTTGGCGAGCTATAAATATGATAGTTAGTGGGACTACAGATGCCGTTGGGTGTATGGCGAGGAAGAGAGTAGGATGTTTAAGAGTGGATGTTTAAGAGTGGATGTTTAAGAGTGGATGTTTAAGAGTGGATGTTTAAGAGTGGATGTTTAAGAGTGGATGTTTAAGAGTGGATGACTGTATGACTTTGCGAGCTAGGAGCGGAGAGGAACGAGGATTTGTCTTTGATAGTGGTGATGTGAGGAGATTTTGATATGGATGTGCTGGATTAGTAGATAGATAGATAGATAGATAGACCTGATTTGATTTTTTGATACTGGCTTTGCAATAATATACACGGTGTAGTAATACAAGATCACGCTTATTCAGACTATCCTACTTAATCATAATGTGATGATCAAGATTCTCAATAATTGAAGAGAAACCGCAATGAGGAATATGGATCCTTACGATGACGGCGTGTTAGATAAAATGACAATTTGATAAATACTCAAGAGATCAGATGTGTATATTTTGTATGTATTTGGTTTGAGTACATGGATAGCGCTAGTGCTAGTGATTCAGGTGTTCAGATAGAGAGAATGCAAGCAAGCCTTCAAGCAAATGCAGATACGACATGTCTATCCATAAATCCTTAATCTCGTAGTATACAGTTTCTGCCGATCAAACGTTGTATACTAGATACGAGCACTGTATCCAGAGTTCCTGGGATTTAAGAACCTTTCTATTTGCACATTTTTATTAGCCAGCGTTCTTTCCACTTCCTCAATTTCCCCCACACAAACCAACAAATCAACAAACAGAAAAGGGGTAAACGATAAAGAAAAGGAAAAAAAGAAACTCACTCCACCCCTCTCATCCTCCATCCCAATAACCGGACCCATCTTCGCTCCCTCTGGAAACTCCACCTGCACCTTCTTCTTCGCATCCTTACTCTGTCCACTGGGCTTCTCCTCCAAGCCCGCACTGCCACTCTCCCCCTTCATTTTCTCCTCCTTGCTCTTCTGCGACTGATCATGCTGCACATTATGTTTCTCCGTCGGGGCATCCGTGCCTGCGTTTTCGGACGCGGGACGCCCTGTCCAGGGGGTGCGGTAGGCGGTACTGGTGGAGTAAGAGCGGCGGCGTTGGAGAGGAGAGGCGGCTCGTTGGATGGAGGGTGCTTGGCTGTGAGGGGTGCTGGGGGTGTTGCGAAAGAATTGGAGATGGAGACGGGGGTTGGGGGTTAGGTGACGGATGCGCGAGGCGGGGGAGGTGGAGAGCGCGGGGGACATGGTGGTGTGGGTGGTGGTGATTGTGGTTGAGAGAGTTGGGGATTAGGATTATGGATTGATTGATTGATTTGTGTAATAAGTATTGCACGTATGAACCAGGTACGTGTATTTCTTTGTCTCGAGAATGTCGAAAGAAAATCCGAAAGGAATACTCGAAAGGAATACACGAAGAGAAATCAAAATCAAAAGATATCCAGAATGCGATTGTGCGAGAACCATATAGCTAGCGAGAAGAAAAAGGCTATTACATAGCTTCCAGAGCTTAGATCAATAGTTCACTATGAAACTTTCTCCTTCCTTAGCTTCCTTAGCTAATCGTTCAATTCTGCATTAGTGGTTACTTGGCAGACGGTAATTGTATTGGATGGGATGGGATTGGATTTGATGGATCGATCAATTCAATCGATGTCGTCACAACTCCATATCGAGATCTAAAATGCGGGGAATGTGTTGTGGGAATGTTCGCCTCCCTTTTACCGGATGAACTACTGTATGACGATTGAGGGTGAATGATTGGTCAATTCGTGTTTGTGCTATGTATTATTAATGCCCTGAGATTGGAGCATACTAAAGCAGAAGAATATATCAGAAGTTTTAAGCGACTGTTTTCTAGCATGTCTCTACGTAACCGAAAAAAGCGGCGCAAATTGAGTACCCTTTCACAGATCTTTTTTAATAGATTATAAATTCATTTCAAATTAAATATTGAAATTTGAAAAAATTGAACAAAAATTTGAGTCATTTTTATATTAGTAACAAGTGTTTTTTTTATTTGATGTTATATCGAGAAGAGATTTTAATTATTGAAATTCTTTTGAATGGTGGTCAATTTCCGCCGCTTTTTTCGGTTACGTAGAGCATGTATACTAGAGTGAGAGTTTAAGCTAGGTAATGTGTGCTCTTTCTTGATTGTGCTAAGAAATATCGTGGAAAGGTAGAAAGGATCAATCGGTAATAACCCATTCGCTTATTGTTGAGATATTTACTGCTAAAGGAAATCTGCGGGGATATAATCTCATGACAACAATAATTTGGCACAAATTTAAAACCGGTACCTGAACGAAAGAACATATTTGATGTATGTCAATAACACATAACTCAAGTAAATCTCGAAGATATTTAATCCTGAATAGGACCTCATGAACGCCATGTGCTATGCTAAATCCTTCTTCCTAAAACGCCAGGTCCATAGCATCATAAATGCATTTTGAAATGAAGATTGTAAGCTTCTCATGCTCTACCAACTCTGAAAGAGAGGATCTGGTAGTTGTTAGTAGAGTTTCGTCCAGCATGAAAGGGAATTATACGCACATCATTATGACCAACAGAAACAATAGCATCCTCTGAAACTCTTACTCCACCAGCACCTTCAACATAAGCCAAAGGAGCGTCTCCCATAACCTTTCTCGCGCACTCCGCGACTGTAGTATTTTTCTTCACCAATACACAATCCCTGAATACCTTCTCACTTCCAGATCCACCACTTCCTGCTATTAAACTTCCTACGTTCCTTACAGGAAATACTGGTACTAACCCTAGCAATTCTGCTGCTCGAGAAAGTACTTGTACTACTCCCGTACTTCCAAATCTGTAAAGAACCATATCCTTTAAATTCTCAATTCTGTTTTTGAGCTTTTCGTCCAATTCTTTCAGACCTCCTCCAGTTTCATCGCCATCAGCAATTAAATCCTCCCTCGTATCCACAAACTCACTTCCCTCAGTGTATTTCACAAAGCCTTGCTTAGCCAATCTCCTCAAGAAAACCTCCGACACAGCACTGCATAGCACTATACTCTTTGGATCCTGCATCTTTGCAATCTTGCTTATG
Organism: Botrytis deweyae; assembly: GCF_014898535.1. Taxonomy (NCBI): domain Eukaryota; kingdom Fungi; phylum Ascomycota; class Leotiomycetes; order Helotiales; family Sclerotiniaceae; genus Botrytis; species Botrytis deweyae. The sequence continues at coordinate 147,195 of NW_024066238.1, forward strand.
TTCTTATCCGCATCCGCATGATCAATCTTATTGAGCGCAATGACCGTTGGGAACTTCTCATCCGTAAAAGCATTCACCACCAAGTCAATTGTTTCATCAGACCAATGCTCCAAAGGCTCCTTTAACGCCAATTTATCCAGCGTCCGCGCAACAACCACACTTGTACTTCCATATCCAGAAAATTGGCCCTGTAATGTCTCAACAGCTGTAGCTTTCACAGCTACGTGTCTCCGTTTTATCGATCCCCATTTTTGCATCAAATTTCCTCGAATCCATGCTACTATCTCTGAACGTAACCAAACAATGTCATAACTAGGATCATAGCCTCTTGTTGCTTTTCCTTCCGCATCGGTTGTACCACTTACGTCTACGACATGAATGAGTGCATCTGCATGACGTAAATCGTCAAGAAACTTATTTCCGAGACCTTTTCCTTCGTGTGCGCCAGGGACGAGACCAGCTACATCGAGGAGTTCGATAGGAACAGAGCGACGACCATCGATACAAGAGCCGTAGTTGGGTTTGCAACGGGATTGAAGATTATAGCGAGCGCAGGCGCAGTCGATTTGTAGATATCCAATTGCGCGTTGAGGGTCGATGGTTGTGAATCTGGAAGTGGCTCAGTATTTTGTCTTTATCTCTCTGATCTTGTGCGATTGCTCCAGTTTCTTGTATGAGACGGTGGGTATTTGCGCAAATAGTTAATAGAGTGAGTGCTTACGGAAAATTGCCTATATGAGAGAAGATGTAAGTAAATGGAGGGGTAATTTTGGGTCGGATGCAATGATATGGGGGATATTTACGTACCAACTTTGGAGGTAGCATCTGTAAGACTGTTAAGTGTTGTACTTTTCCCTGAAGAGGGTTTGCCTACGAGGCCGATGAGAGGATCTCGTGGCATATCGTGTGGTGGTTATGAGATGGGTTGGAGAGGATGTTCTTTGGACGTGCATAAACATAAAATTTGTGTATGGATGCGCTGAGCATTGGGCATGGAGGCATGGTGGGGTTGATACCTGAGGCATCATAAAAAGGTCAATTGTCTATCAATTCGACTGGTCGAGGTCACCTCGTCACTGGGAGCTCTCGGAATTTGTATATTATTATCTATAATTGCCACTCATCTGTACACTAGAACTTCTAGAACTTCTGACAAAGCTTTGCGGATTCGGTTTTTTTCTCTCAGATTCAAAGCCTGTTTAAGTCTAGGCAATTGGCGAGCTACTATCGTAGGTAGACATTGATTGTCATTTGAAGATTCGACGTTCTTAGAGTTCAGTCAGTCCAGCCAGAGTTCGGATGAGCATCTGTAAAAAACAAGATCTTGAATTTCCAACGAGGTTGTATTGGTGTCCCCCAAGTGTGAGCAGCTAATTAGGATTAGACGCGCGCTGATTGTGTATTCCAATCTTCACTTGATAGACTGATATCTCCGGACCATATATTCATCCATAATCCAGCATCGGAAATGATGTGTGTGCTCAATACCCTTTCAGCCCCAAATTGGTACATAGCAGATGTCTCATGCGAAACTTTACCTACTCAGATCAAGAAATATAGCCCTTCTTCGTTTGAATGTGCAGTACAATTAAGTTAGTCATGAGCTTCTCAATGCATTCGTTCATAAGCTAAACGGTCGAGATTCTTCTAGAACAGTACCCTATGTAACGATATGGTCTTAGGGGGGTAACTTCGACTACCTACGTGTAATAAGTACAGTCAAGCTACCTACAATGAAATGTGAATCAACGTATCTTCTCACAAACCTATTATGTGCGATCTTTTGTGCTGATACCGTGACACCGTTTGTACCAATACTCAGCCACATGGCAGATCAAAATAGACCAAGCTTTCTAAATGCAGGATCTAGAGTCTAGACGTCGCTTTGACTCGTGTAGCCTTATACAGCACCAATACGCACCAGTACGCACCAATACGCGTTTACCCAAGAAATACTAGGATCCTTTCTGTGCAGTACACAACCCAACCTCGTCATTTCATCGTGGCTTTGAATTTGGAAAGATTCGGGATTCGGAACGTCGAGATAATCAATTGGAAGAAATGATCTCGAGATGATCAATCACACGATGAAGTTGACAGCCAAGAATTCCGAATGTTCCATGTACATATCCTTTGCCGTGTATGCGGCTTAGCAAAGTGTAGATTAAAGCGAGAGACGAATAAGATATTGAATTTACAATCACATGAAGTTATTCCCCGAACCGCCACAACTCAGCCACAGAGCCACACCTGAAGGTCCCCGCAGCAGAAAAGAAACCAATCGGGATGCATGCGGCACTGAGAAAAGTCAATTTCCGACACTCCCGGCAATTACCATGATGTGATGCTACTTCACATTTTGTACTCGTTCCATTTTATTGTTGAATCGTCGCAAAATCGGCGAGAACCATACAAACAAGGAGAATTTATTTGTTGTACACAAGAATTCTAATATCATGCAGGTTGCTAGATGTGCATTTATCATGCTTCGGATTTAATTATTTCAATAGGTAAGATTGGCTGACTGATGTTGTAATTTCCCTTGGAAGATAAATCTAAAAACATGATGGCGGAAGCAAGTGAAGGGAGAAATGGGAAAAGATATCATGACGTAATGTGGCTTAACCATTTACTGGTCACCGTGGTTGGTCTTGTCAATATCGTAGAATTTCTTGGTTGGGCCACACTTCACCACAATTCCAAACGATCTAATCTATTTTCGGCCATGATAGTGCCAACTCTTTTCTTGCGGGTTAATAATAAGAGATGAAATAAGGTAAATTAGTGACGTTGTACTTCCGACTCAAGCAAAATCGGGAAATCGTACCATTCAAGTTCCACACGTCCAAAGCCCAAACTTCTTCTCGGTGCTCATACATAAAGGTCCACTTTCCCTTGGGTTAGCTACTTACTTTTGCAAACATACATTCCAATCTTTTTGCAAACATACATTCCAATCTTCTCTACATCAAACATCAAACATCGAACATCAAGACAAAGAACAAGAACTCTTCCTTTCCACGACACCCATCAATCCATCAACCAACAACACACGTCAAATAAACCTTTTACCAAATAAATCCAACATCATGCCTTTCACAGCAAGGTAAGAATCACTCTCCATCCCAATCCAATCACTTTAGACTTTGTCGCACGGCAGTAGAGTCAATCAAACCAAAGAGTATCGCATACTGACATTTCACAATAGCGATATCTGCAAGATTATTCTCGCCGTCATCTTACCACCTCTTGGTGTTTTCCTTGAGAGAGGTTGCGGTGCCGATTTGCTCATTAACAGTAGGACTATCCACACGTTGCTACTCGCAAATGATCAAAATACTAACATGCTTCATAGTCCTTCTCACCATCCTTGGATATATCCCCGGTATCATCCACGCTCTATACATCATTCTGAAGTATTAAGCTTCTCATGACAACGACTTTCCTCAAGCTCAAAAATAAACGATATACCACACTCGACTTCGATCATACGATACCTCCAATCATCTTCCTACCTCTTTTACATCTTCTCGAAATCAGGCCTGACCAATGCGGTTCATGCTCAGACATATTAATGAATAATTAACCTCTTGGCATCGGAAGAGTCGGCTGAACAACATTTCTCGGCTTGAAATTATGATGGCTCGGGAGTTAGACATAAACATGCATGGACATGGGTCATTTGGGACGATTATGATTTTCTGATTTTATACTTTTTCTTGCGCATTTCATACATGGGTTTTTTATGTAATGGTTCTTTTCGTTGGGTTTTTTTGGCAGCATGTCTACGGACTTGCGGTGCGATATGGGTCTTCAGGGGGGGAATTGTACAGAGGAATAGGTGGATGGATAATATAATGAATGATTACAATCCGATTACAATTATCTTTTAGAACATGAAACATTTGGGAATATGCACGTTGTGATTATTGCTGTGTTGTCAATTTTTCAATACAATCATGTACCCGTTGACCGATTGAGCTATACAGAGTACAAAGGTGGATTGAATGTTTTGTATTGCCCTCACCGACATGAAAAATGCAGTAGCCAAGCCGTTGTAGAAAATTGAAGCTTCCCGCTCTTGGAGAGATCGACTTCATGAATACTTACTCGTACTCAATACCTAGCTGGCCTAGCTGGTTCTTCCTGCATGATGAACAACAAATGCCGAACCTGAGTAAACAAACTATTGAAGCTTTTGTTCCCCACTTTCAGCCCTCTCAAATTGATGCCTTTTAATTAAGGCACATATCCACGGAACTCAGCTCCGAATTACATAATCGATAAGCGACTCAAACTCTTGGCGGCCCACACAGAAAATTTCAGATTTTCGAACCTCCTACTTCAATCTCCATCAACATTCAACTCGGCGTAGGATAACCATTTCTTTGCGACCACACGGAAATCAATCAAAATGCCTGCCAAAGTACGTCCATGAATAAGAATCGCTTTGCTGTTGGCCCGCTCTACCGCAGAGTTATGGCGTGATACAGTAGGCTAACTTATTTTCTTTCAAATAGGCCGGAAACAAGAAGGGACCAGTCGTCAAGCGCAAGTTTGTTATCGACTGCAAGCAACCTGCCAACGACAAGATCTTCGATACCGCTGCATTCGAGAAGTTTCTCCAAGACAACCTTAAGGTCGATGGATTGAAGAGCAACTTGGGCGACAAGGTCACCATCGCTAAGGAGGGAGAGAGCATCAAGATCGAGACCTCTGTCAACTCTGGTCACTACCTCAAGTACTTGTAAGTTTTTTCCCATGAAATTCTACTTCACATTTCTATTGGCATGAGAATATATGCTAATTCGTGGCGATAATAGGACCAAGAAGTTCCTCAAGAAGAACCAATTGAGAGATTGGCTCCGTGTTGTTTCCACCTCCAAGGGCGTTTACGAATTGAGATTCTTCAACGTTGTTGGTGATGAGGCTGAGGAGGATGACGAATAGATGGTTACATATAACATCTAAGATTGATAAATGATACCCATGATGGACTGGACTACGGACTAGAAGATCGTGAGGAGGGTTGGGATCTAGCAGTGGTAGAAATAATCAATGCTATATTACTGCTCTCTCAATTTGTTTGACTTTGGATATTGATGTGTGACCGTGAAGTTGTTAATGTTGCTATTCGATTTTGGTTAATTTACATGCGCAGCTTCGGGTTTATCGCAGAATTAAAGTCCATAGCGGAGCAGTGTTTTCTTCCTCGCAACATCCCTTACAACATGCCCCTCTCTTTCACGGAAAGTTCCAGTGTATAATACACGACAAAGTAAAAATGAGACACAAGTCAAATGACATACACGAAGATGCCTTTTCAGCCGCTCGGAAGTATTTTTCTTATCAAGCCAAAAAAAAAAAAAAGACGTTTCCTTCTCTGATGCAGATTTTATGCCTATCAAACATTCTCACATCCCACAAAGCGCTTTTCCTAGAGACGGTCCTTGTTCATTGCTACAGCCTCTTGCAGTGAAACTCCCATCTATCCGTTTCGGCTTCCACTATCCGCATGAATTACAAGTCGTGCCATTTGCGGATCTGGGAAAATGGCCTCGTATCTTGGAATGATCAATATCACAGCGTCTTCTACTACTGGTGTGGAAAGGCTGGTAGGTATGAGCTTTGTGGGATTGATCTGTGGGCTGGGAATAACGCAAGTAGCGAATGTGCAAAGAAAGGTAGGTAGCATCTAGTATGTTGTATGGTTATTTGTGAAAAGTCTAGCGGCCATGTTATTGAAGGTGTTATTGATGATGGTTGGGGAATGTGCTGTGAAATGTTTTATATCGAGTTTTTGTGTTGGCGCGTTGTGCCTCACACTCACATTCTTTCTTCTTTCTTCTGTCCCTAATCTAGGCCCGGCCTCAGCATTGTGTTGAGAGTGTGAGAGATTGATGTCCTCGGAACAGGTCTTGTTACAAGGGTATTAGTAAACCTGGTGATGGCTATCGTTTTTGGTATCGGCATGTTTTGTTAGAATAGCAGTCAGATCGTTACACTTTCAGTTTACCACGGAGTTTTGTGGACTTTTTTGATTCTCCAATAAGCGTCGGGCATACCCGCAATTCAGGGATTTCGTTTTTTCATGAATAATCAAAAGAGTGGGAATTATTTCAGAGCAACAGATTTTCCTAGACTACCGAAAACCCCACAGTCCATAGTATGATCTATTCAGTGCATGTGCACGGTCAAAGTCACTCCAGCATCAATGATGATTCCCGTGCCCGTTACACAACTTGCAGAAGGGCTACATCAGAAAACAATCACTCACATCAGCGATCTCTTCCAGCTCAGCCATTCTTTTCAACGAAACTATGACTCCCCCATCTGCATCACGGTTGGGTTTCTTCTGCACTCCTCTTCAACCATAGGAGTACGAACCCAGGTGGGACACGCGGCATTGACGCGAATTCCATCGGCAGCATGGTCGAGTGCTAAGGCAAAGTCGGTTTCAGGATGAAGCATACATTATATGAACAGCACCTGATGTTATTCATATGCGACCAGTCAACTCACCAGCTATCTTCGTGAGTCCCATCACCGCGTGTTTGGACACCGTATACGCCGTCTTTGCCGGCAGCCCCGCATACGAATCTGCAGAGCCCACGTTCAAAATGACTCCGCGAGCATGGCGTTGATTTCGGCCCGCACGCAGAGCATGAGGCCTTTGGTATTGACACGCATCACTTTATCGAAGTCTGCGATTGATACTTCTGCGAATGGTTTGTTGGGGGGATGATCGATTTTGTGGGTTTGGGAGTCGTTAGTTCATATATACATGTATATATATATATATATGAGTTTCTTTGTTTCCACACTGCATGAAATCGAGAAAGTACCAAAAAAGAATAGGGAAGAAGAACTTTGTACCCCAGCCCCATTCACAGCATAATCAATGCGTCCCAACTCTTTCGCCGTCACATCAATCATCTTCTGCACACTCTCTGCATCTGCAACATCGACTCCGATGATCAAAGTTCGGAAATTAGGATGGGTCGCATATTTTCTGGCAGTCTCTGCAGCTTTTTGGGCATTTTCTTCATTGATGTCCGCGAGAGCTACGGCACGGTCTCCTGCTTCCGCAAAGGAGCATACGGCTTGTTGGCCGATTCCTCAGTCAGCCTGTGGGAAGGGGTGGATGGGTTAGCTTGGTGATTGTGATTGATGATTGATATTCGCAATGATGAGATGATGAGACGAGGAGATGAGAAAGTTGCTTACCCCGGTAATGAGAACTACGCCATCGATTGAAATTTTTGCCATGGTGGGAAATTTGAATATTTGGATTGGGAAGGGTGGGAAGTGAAGTGCTTCCTTCTGCCTTTGACGATGGGGAACAAAATGGGACGACGTCTGAGAAGCACAGAGATATATCTAGCACGTTTGAAGCCCTGGGTCAAGTTTACAAGTCGAGACTGTGCCGCTCGTCAGGTGTGAAGCTAGCTCATCCCGCACCGGGTCGCTATCCCGCATGGAATGCCTGTCATGTTGCATGGAACTACCTAGTGGATTTTGCGGTAGATGCCTGCGCGTATGTGGCATGGAGTTGCGGGTGTGCATTGCATGTGGAGATTAAGGTTGGAGATGAATTTCTGCGGTTGTGAGGCGCGGCTGGGGTTGTGCTTTTGGGGTTTTGGGTGGAATTGGTTGGGTGTGTGGTGGGTGGGATATATACGCATGGTATTATTTGCTCTTTGGGTTGCTTTTGAAGAAGTGTTGATTTAGAATGCGTTAATAGTCAAGGTGGAAATGGGGAGGCAATAATTGGATCAAAGTTTGATATACCTAATTAGTTAATTTTCTGATATGATGGCACAATAAAAGACTCGAGCAACAAGGTGATGCCGGGAGGGGGTTTGAATGGAGAAGAGACGCTTTTAACTTTGTTATTCTCGATGTTTCCCCAACTCTTCTCTGTATCAATGATAGTTCTGATGATCCATGTTCCAGTACTGAAGTACAGAAGTCGTAATAACTAGAAATTCAAGGGAACATGTTTATTCAGCTTTTACCAGCGGAATGTCAAATATTATTGTCAATTTTCTTACTCTTTTTATACCCATGCCTTTCTATGCTTTAGAGACCTAAAATGCGCATGCTGCAGAAAGTTCCAGTCTCACTTATTAAGTATATTTTTTCCCGCATTTTATTTTTCGCCAGGAGACATTGCGAGAGAATGCTTTTCATGCATGTTTAATTCTCGTGTCAGTTCGCGGACGAAACTTACGAGCGCGATTCGAGAAGTCGAGGGACGGACTAGCTACTCGCCAAGAGATCTAGTGAAATTTCTCCATTAAATTGATTAAGAATGTCATGTTAGGTCTACGTCAGGATATGCGAGATCTGGCTGGCAGATGGAATTTTCAGATTCTATCAGCCAAACTTTGGGCTTTGAAGCTTCGATTTACTCATCAGATGAAGCAGAGTTTTATGTTAGAAGGAAACTAATGTTGGTTATCACTAGGGTGCGTGTTGTACTGCTTGTTTGGGGTGCGAGTGCAAAAAATCTGGTTATGATGGATAAAAAACTGAGAGGTGTCTGTAGTTATTCATGAATGCCAAGTCAACCTTCTTTTTTCCTTCGAAAAGCTGGTGTTTTAGCAAGATTGGCATTCCTTGATGCTTTACCTTCTCACCCGCTTGTTTAATTGTGTAATATATGTGTTCATGATGGGTAATGGAAGAAGAATATAGGGTGACATTTGCATCTTTCCTTGGACGCAGCAAATGCGCTCGGCTCGGGGGTTGACTAGAGTTCGAAGTATTGCATTGAAATATTTCTTTCGGCAAAAGGTTATTGCTATGAAAAACTGCCGTAAGGCTCTCAATGCTCACAGAAATGTGGCTATTACTTAAAATCAATATCAAAGATCTTTTCCTGTGGAAACATTTGCAGCTCAAATGGCTGAAATATGTGAATATATTGGGTACTCAAAATCAATTGTAGTGCAAAATTTGAGGATAAAATATAATTGATACTAACTCAACTTAACGCATTAGATGGGATGATAATCGTCTCCATTAGATTCGTTGAACAATCTGCTGGCTCTTCATACATTTGCCATCTAGACGTCGTGAGGCTAGTAATGCGGCGACGTTGACCGCACCACACTGAGAAATCAAATTCCGTACTTCAATAACTCACGCCCAGTACTACCTAGGCATCATAAAAACAACAATAAATCTTCATCTCGAAAAGTGGATACAAAACAAGTGAATCCAATATTCATCGCATCGCGCACCAAAAAATCTCAAGATCAAAAATGAATCAATCCCAAACCAGACCCATCAACTCTCCAACTACACCACCCCATCACTCACCTTCCACTTCATATACCCTCCTGCGCATCGGTCTTCAACACAATGTGTCCAACCGGTCTTCTGGCCGAGTTGGTGGGAAAGCATAACGCACTGGCGAGTCCGAGAATGTAGGACGGACCTTTGCGGGCCTTCATACAGGTAGACTGGGGAAACTGTAACGACTCAAGAGTTAGACCACGGCGCCCCGGGGGAACTTGATCGCTATGACTACCATTTTTTGCCATTTTGTTTGTTGGGTGGGAGGTGAGTTGAGGCGAGGCGCGGCTTTGGTGGGTCAAGGGAATTGATAGAGGAAGTGAATTGTTATTATTTATTTTGAGGCTTTGGGATGAATGAAGTTGACACTGACATAGCTTAATTGCGCGCTCTCGCGCAATGGCGCATCAAATCTCCAAGTCTTCAACTTAAGTAAAATAAAGAGTGAGCAAGCCTCTCATCTGAAAATTAACTCAACTCAACTCAAGGTTCTTGTTTCATTGCTTTGGATCAGATATACTTCTCACATCAAGCGCGCACTCACTTCACACAGGAAATTGAATAGACAAGAGCAAAATATAAGTTTTGTAGGAACTGGAGAGGAAAGAGGTCGTTGTAGGCAGGGGTTTGCGCGCGCCGCGCGGTAATCAGAAAGCGCTTCCTAGTGTTTAAGTGGGGAACTTCATTAACGGTGCAAAAATTTGGAAGCAAAAATAAAGCTGAACTGGCTGTTTGATGATATCTTCATCACTTTTTATCCCACCGCGGATCTAGGTCGCTACTGAATGAAAGATTATCTCACTTGTTACCGCCTTGAACTTAGCTTTCCATCAACTGATCCGATTGGCATGGCTAATAATACTTATTATATTGTTGAAGTTCATCAATATGAAGAAGTAGATGATTATAACAATGAATCAAGTATTAAGTTATTTGTATAAAGCTTTGGAGCTTGTTTCGAAATATAATATCTATCAAGAAATCTCAAGGTTTTATTTTATTAATTGATATAATACGAGAAGTCGTTGAAAATCTTAGCTTTTAGAGATATGGGATATTGTAATTGGGATGCTATGAATGTGATATAGAAAACTAACAAACTCAAAGAATCATTCCGAGCTCTGATGGATTCTTTATTTATCAAACAAGCAATACCGACACCGATACCATCAAATTGTAACGCTCGCGATTACCTACAGGCGACAGTGTATGTCCTTGAAGCCAAATGTGATGAAGATACTAGCAAAACTGATACCCTTTTACTCACTCTCAAAGGACAATTTGAATAAAGTTATGATAATAAAAATTATATTAAAATAATAAGAAAATCTATTTGTATATATTGATTCTATACTAACTTGATACAATCGTTGAATGATTTATAACTTTTAATTGAAAATTTGAAAAATAACGAACTATTAGTTTTTATATCAAAATTGAAATCAAATAGTTTCAAATCCTATAGTAAACCTTCGGGAAGCCCTGTCTCGAAATCAAGACCGACATTATATAATCACTATAGGTCTGAGGATGAGATAATGAAATTGAAATGTTTTTCAATAAAAATTACAAAATCTAAACTCAAATCTCACAGGGACAATTCGCTTTCCAGGGATATTCGATTTCCCCAACTAGGAACTAGTCGGCCGCTTAGTATTTTATTAAATTAAATTAAATATTCAATCTTTTAAAATCCAATAACTATTATTTCTTTCAATTAATCAAAACATATTCTAAAAATCTCCTAATAAATTTGATTGTTAATATATATATAAACCCTTCAAAAAGGATTAAGATTACTGATTTTGAAAAGATTGAATACTTTTAGTCCTAAAATTCAATTTTCATTTGAAATCTAAATGTTTTAAACTTAAAGTATTTAGTATTAAAATTTAATAATGTTATTATGAATAATATTTCTACTAATAATATAGTTCTAGTGATATTACTAGTCGTCGGGGAAAAAGAATTTTCAAACTACGGATTCGTAGAATTTTTTTTTTCTTTTTAATTATTATAATAATTTTGAAACCCTAGGAATTCGTAGACTTTTTTTCCGATAGCTAGTATTAATATAATATATAGATTCTAATTCTAATTCTATAATATATACGAGGGCCAGCCCCTAATCCTCCGATTCTCGCTACGCTCGAGTTCAAATTTATTATTATTATTATTATTATTATAATTGATTTATTAGATTTATTAGATTTACTATTGAACCTTTATCTCTTTCGAAATAATATCCTTTAATTTCTAATATTATAAATCATTCAATTCTTTTATTAATTCTCAAAACAAAATTTTTTTTACGATCAAAAATAAAAAACATATAATTAAATTTACTTCTAAAAAACTATCATTCACTAATTACCTTATTTAAATTATTCAGAATAATTTATTTCGACTTGCTATCACACTAATCAACAATCTCACTTTTAAAGCTCACTTTCAAATCTCACTTTCAAATCTCACTTTCAAATCTCACTTTTCAATCTCACTTTTCAATCTCACTTTTCAAGCTCACTTTTCAACATCACTTTCAAGCCTACTTTAAACTAGCTTAATCCTTCTAATAAAAACCCTTCCGCCTTCGTTTCTTGTTGTAAACTTTCTTCCCCTCTACACAAACAAACACCAATTCAGAAATCCAACTGATTGTGGTTTGTATGTACAATTCATACATCTTTTATTAGCTCAAGATCTCAAGATCGAATAAGAAGCCCTAGAACAATTGAGCTCTTCTTCCTTTCATTCAAGACTCGAAACGGAAAAAACGATCTCTCAAAACCTCTTTCTTGAGCCTAATATCAAGCTTCAAGACAGAAAAAGGCGCAACAGGTCATCCAAAGAGTTCTCCCTCCCTGTTTTGCCTCTGTATCGAGGTTCCACAATTCAAAACTTTCTTCCAGTCTTCCAAACACGTTAAAAATAGTAAGTAATTCTTTTGTTTCTTGCGATATCACAGACACTCTATTGCTAGCGCTACGCCTTCTTGAGTGTATATGAATCCAGAGCATTCAGTCCTCTTCTCACATGTCCTTTGTTCACTGAATACTAACTTATAAAGATCCGATACAATGGACGCCCCATTATTATTCGGACAATACCAAAGCTTTTGGACAGTCTTCCTGTTACGAACGGCGGTCGACAAGCTGGCCAGAAAGAACTACAACATCGCTCGAGCCAGACCAGCGGAGAGTAAGCAAAGCCTCATCTTTCGACTCGGAGCTCTGCAACGAGAACTTACGCAAGAACAACTTGCTTCTATCATTGCAGAATTCCTGGCCTGCCAGTACGGACCTGCAGATATGCAATGTGCCCCACAGCAAGAATGCAATCCGCAGGGCCAGCAGCAACAACAACCCCCACCACCGAATGCGGGAATTGTTGCGAGGAATGATGAGGCACTGGATGATGATTCTAGAGACCGTATCTTAAGGCTGGAACTGATGGCTGGAGATTTTCAAGCACTCTACAATCAGTGTCAAGCACTCTACAATCAGTCTCAAGCACTCTACAATCAGTCTCAAGCACTCTACAATGGATCTCAAGCACTCCACAATGAGTCTCAAGCATTTTACAATGAGTCTCAGAATCGCAACACAGAACTGAGAATGCAAAGCGATAACTCCGAGGCCCGCATCACAGCGCTAGAAGCAAATGCTACCCGCCAAAACGCTCGTCTCGCTAGGCGAAGGGTCCAACGTAGAGTTCTGTCCAATAGGGAAAGAGCTCGCTTGAGAAGAGCTGATCAAAGAATTAGACGACGGAGCCAACGGTTGTTGGAAGCGGTGCAAGATGTCCACGGCTTGGCTGATGGATGGAGGTGGATTTGATCACATGACCACACGGTAATTTGAGAGATGATGGGAGCGCGGGGAGAATGAGTTATAACGGGGTGGAATAGAAGCATTACGTGGAAATGGTGGAGCATTGGCGGGTTTTTCAATTGCGAGATGCGAAGGTCAAGAAAGTATCGATGCCGGAAGGAGAGTATCTATCATACGATGGGTGAATCGATCGTGCGATGATTCAATGGGTATCTACATCAATGAGTTAACTCATATATTAGTTTAGCGTGCAATCACAATCAAAAGTGCTTTTTTATCGATAATTGAAAGTCCATTGCGTGTATAAAAGGGATGTCCGTGTATCACGTAACCGCTTAGCAGACTCCACTATAAATTCTGCGCTTCTGATCTGGCCAATGATACTGTTTTTATGTACTACTGCCGCTTTAAGATCGCTTAGATTTAGCTCTGATTCTCTTAAAACAGCGGTGGTAGATAAAAACCTCCGAGGTTTTTATATGCACTTGTCGCTATAACATCTCTGTACCGAACCGAAGTTCATTCATATCAACAACGTCAACACTCCCAACATCTCGATATAGGATTATTTCGAAATCCAATACTGATTCTAATTAAAAGCTCTAGTTTAGCATATTTTGAAAATATTGGTTGAGCTAGGAAGTAACTCGACATTCCTATCTCATTTGTTTTAGTGAAGTCAATATACAGAACTAATTAACTGCTATCTGTACCTATATAGATGAATGACCATTGATTAATCGAAGCATCCGTGAGTATTCACGAGTACTTTCAATAATGAATAAATCAAATGAATCATTGTATCTTCACACAAAGTCCCCTCATATATCTGTGTATAACTTTCCAAGGTTGTGTTTCATCAAAGCACTTGGAACAAATAATTGCTTCTATTAAGAAACCGCATGATTCAAAATATAACTCCTCTGAGCTTGATATTATTTCTATTGCACGAGTAGAAATAAATTTAAGACTCATGCTGGGTTCAAATATCTATATATGCTCTTGCAATTCTATCTTTGGATGAATCTAATACATCTATGGCCACCCCAAGAAGGTTTCGTTTGACTCTGGCATTTTCATCTAATATAGAGATTGCCAAACCACTGGCTAGTTCCGGTCGTCACAAGAAATCTGAGATGCGACGCCGCTGCATAACTGGCACCCTCTTCTTCTGGGCGATCATGCCATCCATAATTTTGCGATGGGAGTTTTGGAATCCGTATAGTGATCGAAAGGGCAAAGTCACGGTGTAGCTCCAGTATTCTCCAGTTCTTACAGTCTTTCCGATCCTGATAGATTTCACATCGAACTTCGGAACCATTTTCGACCACTTGTGTTACTGGAGTCACAATGATATTATCAATGACTAGAGACATCACTGTCTCAATCAACCGCTTCTAAGTCAAAAACTCAAAAATTGATCTAGTTCTTTCCGGCTGCTTGAATCCTAGAGAATAACTATTTCCGAAGAAGACTGGTTGCGTGCATGTGAAATCTCCATCATTCAACGAACCCAACATAACATGAGAGGAAGCATCCAAGGAGAACGAAGCAACAAGAAACACCCACATCTCATCCACTTGAATCACTTGGAAATATCTCGATCTCCCGATATCCCTTGATAGGTACCAACCCTAATACAAAATGAACACCTAAACAGACGACTTTGCAGCGAGCCAAAAGATGCAACTTCGATTTTTGAGAGTGCAAAAACACGTATGTAATACGGAGATGTCTAGACATGACAATAAGATAACTTTGCAGTATTTGACCAGATTAGTGATAGGTACGTTGCTGAAAAGTACTTCCTTCATTAAAGCAGGCAATAGGTTTGAGAGAAGTAGGGACGGAGGAGGTTTGATCATTTCTCATCGAATAGAAATCAGGAGAGAGTAGAGATTTCTGCCATGAAACAGAAATCGACGATGAGATCGGATACTGAAATTCAGCGGTTAAATTGAATGGGAGAACTCGATTGGATTTTATCCAGGATTTCATCGCTGCATGAGTTCCGTAGTTGAGTTGCAACTAATGGAGTGAGCCACAAATGAGCAGACATAAACCAAAGGATACAAGACGGTTCTCCTTTTCAATCCAAGGTAGGTAAACAAATGTGTGAAGTTGAGATGTACTTAGTTGAATAGGAGACACGATTTCATGGACTTACCATATTTCAAGGTAGATACATGTATAGAAGAAGCAAACTATGCAAAATTCAACGCATCGACTTTCAGTGCCATCCAAAAGGATCGTATACAATAGTAAAATAACAAAATATAAATGACAATGCATCTTTCATTCCTTGTCTGAAGATATCAAAACAAACACGGTTCCACTAGCCAGGTCTTCTCCCCCGGCAGATCCGCACGCATTCTATCCTGCTATCAGAAGCAAAAAATAATCTATCCAAGCCGATTCTCGTTTCTTCCGGTCGAAAGGTACCCAAGAATATCACTCCACATCAGATCTATCGACTCGACATCTAAACCCCCCATTACAAAGCGCAGCAAACCCACCCTCTCATTCCCTTTCCCCTTCCCCTTCCACACACGGATCCACCCATCTACAACTTCGCCTTCACACCTCCTTGCGCCTTCTTCAAAATCGGTTCCATCTTCGTCGCCTTCATCACATCTCCCTTAACCTTCAACTTTCCTCCCATAAACAGTCTCTGAGCATTCGCCTTTCCCGCTACCAGTTTTCCGAAATCCTCATCACTCAGACTCAACGTTACTGTTGGTTTTTCTCCAAGCCCTGTTCCGACCTTCCCTTCCTTCTTCAAATCGATGTGCCAATCGGCTGTTTCGCCCGCTTTGTTCTTGAGAGTGAAGGCGAAGACGGCGTTGCCTTGTTTGATGGCGTCGGCGCGGTCGGTGGGGGATGATTCGAGGGAAGAGGCGATAGCGTCGAAGGCTGCAGAGGAAGGGAATGCGTCTGCGGGTTGATGGGTTAGTAAAAGGATGGTGTGGAATGGGAAGGTCCGGAAATGGAGGAGCTTACCATTCTTGAGAGACATGATTGTAATTGCTGTATTGATAGGCTTGCTTTAGTTTTGACTTGTTTCAACTACACGATGTAATATGTATCATTCGATAAATTTCAACAGATTTGCAGATTCGCCGAGTGGTAAATGATATAATTGTATTCGACAAATTCAGGTACGGGAGTAAGGTACTTATTAAATGAAGTCCGCAAGCAGTAACGGCTGTTCACGAGTCGCAGGGTCGCATCCACACTAGCATGTGATAATGACCGAGGTCCGGTGAATGACACTAGTCTTGTTTCGGTAAAATCCGGGGAAGCTCATGACATGCGCAATATTCACGAGGAAATTTATGATTTGAGATTCCGGTTGGGACTGTGGAGAAATGAATTGGACTATTTAGGAAAGTAGAAACGTTTAGTGTCATAGACTTTTCGTGGGTAATATATGTAGGGCCAAGGTGCATGTATCATTCATGTTAGAGAATTGAGCCATTAGACATTTCAAGGAACACATTAAATTTTAGCGAGCTTGGTTTGAATTTTAGTTTTGATGTTTTTTTCTAATTTCTAGGTACCAATCCATCAAAGTTGAAATAAGCATATAGTGCAAGTAGACCCGAACCAAGTGCGTCAAGTGATACAAGTACGCCAGATAGTAACGAACGAAAGTGTCAACCATCCAACGCCTTAACAACCACCAATTCTTGCCCAGGCCACGCCAGCCCATTCATAGGATCAAATTGCAAATCTCGCACCTCCCAGTATTGAACGCCGATCTCACACTCATATGGGTATTCTCAAGACACGACACAGCATAACCTCTCCCATAACCCATAATAAGATTCACAAGACGCCAAGGGCATTTAAAAAAGACGAATGTTTAAGAATAACGCATGAGCTGAAGCATGTAATCATCACAATGTGGTAATGACTCATGTAGGTACTGCGTGTTCCCGTTCATTCCAAGATCACTAGTGGATAGTTCGTCACCGGAACTATGACTCTCCCCACTAAAACTCAATACACTCTGTGCAGCTCCGGGATTTGCCAAGGGATCGTGAATATTTGCAGAAGTCATATCGTCCCAAAAGGTAGTTGAAGACCAATCCTCATAACTCGCATTTGAAGGAGCACTTTGAGTTGTTTCTGTAAGACTAGGCGGTGGCCCACCATAGATAGCACTGTGTATGTTGCTTTCACCACTTTCTAAGGAAGCGAGTATAGCCCATTCGTTTGGTTGATTATCAATCCTGCTGTACATAAGCTGACAGCTATGAGAACTTGGTCCTGGAGGAGCAGTGCGCGAAATCGTTGGTGAAGACTGTTGTGAAGTAATTGGCGTATTGCTCAAGGATAAATAGTCCAGATTCGGTGGTTTTGGAATTGTGTTATATCGAGGCTTTGATAGTTGGGAGAGGGAGCTGCGATTTTCGCGCTTGGTCATCGGAGAATCGGTCCTTGTTCCGTCATAGGATGATCGAGCCGATGTCTGGTTTTGTGAAGTGTGGTTGAATAAATTTGGTAACGTAGCTCGTCGAATCTTCTCTTGTTGAGCTAATATGTCATTTTCGCTCATGCTAGCACTAATATGCGTATATGGATGTTGTTGTTGGTTATTTTTTCTTGGAACGACGGAGGAGGATGGCGTTGGCTTTGAAATTTTTCGAGCAGACATGGTCGAAGAAGTGCGTAATAGTGCCGACTTAGTTCTACAGTCTAGACTCTGACTGTCCAAATTAATCAGAGATGACGCAAGTCTCTTGAAGTCGGTTGCACCAGGAGCATTGGCCTTTTCTAGGAATCTGATAACGGTTTTGACGAGTCGTTGACTTTCTTGCATCAACTTACCTTCCTGTTTAATATCGAGACCTTGATACAGAAGGCTTAGGCCACACAACGTGAGCATTGCGTTTTTATTTATGCAGAATGAGAAAGTCATATTTCTTTCTTCAAGGAGCTGTGTGATTTGTATGAGATGTTTGCTGGAATCAGCCAAGGCAATGACGGATGGTGAAGTTTTAGATCCGAGGGAGGAACCAATAGCAGGGCGGTGAATCAATGATCGAATATAGTAAAATGCAAGAGACTATGATTCGGTTAGAGTAGAGCTAAAATCCACGCGCCATTGTTTGACTTACCAATAAAGCTGATCGACTACCTGTAACGTCCGTTGATGGCTTATCTTGAACGAATGTAAGCTTCAAATGAGTTGGTAAATTATCAGACCATTCGTTCAATTCGGCCACCAGAGCAAATAGCGTTTGCAACGATAAGTCGTGAGTTGCAGCTGAGGGATAAATTTGCTCCAAGACTTTAGACAGGATGCGTGAGCATCGAAACAGAGCAAGAGCACTAGAGATTCTGGTAGGTTCCCCTGGGAGCATGGGTTGATATCCTTTCTCATTCATATGTTCATCATCTATATCCGAGGGATACTCCGCGTAGATATCATCTTCCCTTAATAATTTAGGGAGGCCAAGGAGGGAAGCAGAAAAACTATAGAAGATTAGCTTTGCGATACAACCTCTAGCACATTTCTTACCAATCAACAGTATACAAAGTCCAAAACACCCTTTTCCTCGTCTCAGCAGCCAATAAATTAAAAGGGAATCGCTTCTGACTTTGATGTAAACCAAGTCTGTGAGACAGACCAACAGCAATTCCTTTGTAATGCTGTAGGCTATTGTAGTCCCCCTTTTGAATGCAATAAATAAGCGCTAAAATCAAACACTGCAGTGTCGATATGTTGTTCTCCATCAAAATAATGTTGAGAGCTGTGCGCCATTGGTTCTCACATAATGATATTTGTTCCTTATCGGGGCAATCGGTGGAGAGTCCAGCGATACTAAAGACAAGGTGTAACTGAGCCAATTTATGCTGATCTTCCACTTGATGCGGATTTGATGAGTATTCATCGTATAGAGTCAAGAAACTCTGTTTGTGTATGACGGGAAATAATGGTGCCCATTCTTGGAAAAAGATATTTAGACATTTGTCTGAAAATAAGCGTGGGGGTGCGAAACTTGAGGCAGGTGTAATCGTTGATAACGAGGTGGATTCATTTTGGGGGTTCAAAAATGTTTCTGTATCAAACCCTACGGAAGACTTGCCGCTGTCTTGGATTTTACGCTTGCAGATATCTAGAAAGATATTAGCGAGGTAAACCTTAAAAGATTTTTTTTTATGATTTCCTACCGACAAAAGTTCTCCCACTTGATGCTCCCATGAAATACAAGTTGGAATGATCGCCTTCCAATAGATGGGGTGGAGCTTGGACCTTAAACATGTCTTCCTTCGGAGGTGATGACTCTTTTCGACTTTCGACAGCAGGCGAAGTTGACGTTGAAGACAGTGAAGGACGTCGATTGTCGTGCATCTTCGAGAGCATATCTATCTTCTCATCCTTTCCATCAAGCAACTCTCTCATCTCCCTCATCTCCCCCTCTAATGTACGAACTCTCTCCTCTAAAGACTCAGTACTACAAGACAGCATGTTAGCAATTGTGGACGGAAGATTGTTCATAGAGAACGAGGAACCAATACTATGCTAGACAATCGAATACCGATGTGTAACGACTGTAGGTATAAAAGAGCGTTAAACTCACTATCCTCTAGGAAATGCTCGTCGACTCAATTTATCGCTTGTTTTGCATTCGAACCCAACACCAGAACATTGTGAACAACATGGTCGAATGCCATCGCATCGTATCTTTTTGCTTCGACATCTATCGCAGGCTTGGGCAATCCGACTTTGTGAACTCGACGAGCCCACCTTGATGATCTTCATGGGTAAGATTCCGGGCATTTCGAAGATAATTTTCCGTCCTCTTTCAATGTTGTGTCGTTCAACAAGAAGTGGTAAATGTTATTTGCGTCTTGAAGTATAGGTTTCGGTGCGTTTCGGCGAAGCCGGTATGCTCAGCGTTGGTATGTTCAGCTTATCTTTTTTGCGATCGTGGGTCAATTATTCTATGTAACATTGAGCGGCTTCGTGATAAACCTTACCATTCATTGAGAGGACTGATTTGCCAATCGCGAATGGAGTGGAGATAGTGGAGATGTGATACCTGTATGTGATGTTCTAGGTATGTTCTATGTCGTTAGATGAAGAAATATTCGCTCGGATAAGAGGGTGAAGGGGTTGCATATAAACGTGTTTGAAGGCAACTAAACTGAAAGGGCCGGATCCTTATAACAAATGGGCATGGAGAAGGGATCTGGGGGAAGGTACTTTGGTACATTGTCGGTGTTCATTCACCCATCCAATAACAAACTACTTTATTGACGGCGGTATGATTGTGATTGGGTGGTAAAATGATTGACTGCATAACCGGCCGGTGGCTTATCCACAAAACCAGAAACCCTCAGACTAGAGAGAAAGTTTATTGCGGGGATGATCTGGAGGAAGGCACGCACAGAGGCACGGTACCTACAGGGTGTACAGGGAACACGATGGGTCACCTTGGCTATCACCAAAGCGGCCAAACGAGCATGATGATTCCCTCAGATCTGGGTAGGTGACCTATTTTGGATGTGTTGGTTTTGCATGGCTTGCGGTTTTTGTACAATCTTGAAGATTTGCAAGAGGCATCGATATAGATACCAATCTCTACATACATTTATCAACTTTCTTCTTGGCGATCGTTGCACCACAACGACTTGAGTACTTAGCAGTCACTATCGAAACTTAGTTATACCGGTACGTCAACAAGAGCACATATCGGTTGAAGGTAGAGAAAAGTATTTGAATTCAGACTTTTCATGGTGGACTAAAGTATTGCCATCGGTCAAAACTACCTACGTGAGGTTAGTAAGTTACCCCAGAAAAGGTTATTCGATTAGTGTTATAGCTCTCATGTTATATCTCCTCGTAACTTTCCTTGCGGGGTTTATAGAAAGATCTCAATGCGAGGGTTCCGAAGACCATACATAGTACATACAGACCTTCGCTAGCAAGATTATGTAAGATTTACTACATAACGTCGACATCAACACCCAAATTTCGGACCTCATCACCCTATCTATATATTGAATATCAAGAGGCGGTTGATTACACCTTGATATAAAATAACAATAATATAGAATCATTAGCATCCTCCCCCATATTCTCTAATTAGGCTAATTGCGTCATATCTCAAACTCCGAAAATGTTAAATACCTGTTAAATGAACAGCGTCATGTGAACCTGTTGTTGACCCTTCATTTGTATTTGAACTTGGCTAGTAAGAAAAGATCAGCAATGCCCAAACCCTTGGGAACATCATTAATGGTACTAGCTTTTACTTGTTGAACAATTGGCAGATTGGCAGGCTAGCAAGGAGGCACAGAGGAAATAGTCGCACACGCACGCTTATCTTATACGCTTTACAGATGCCGTCTTGGTCCAACAACTATACGAGTAGATGTCCGCATGTATCTCTTGGTCGAGCATTAAACAAATACTCTCGTAATGATTGCCGACGCCTTGACTCGTGCTAATGTTAGTTTTATTCGGCGATAAACGGAATTGATTGCGCCTCAAATCTCACTAATCTCACTAGTATTCAAATCATAGGTCAACTGGTGCTCCCCGAGTTCGAGGTTCTGGAATTCTTCTCTGATAATTGGTACAAAAATGCGGTGTATTTACCGCATTTTACTGCTAGTGTACATATTTGATACGAATGCTTGACCCCTCCGGACATTATCCAGAATCCGAACCATAATCGTATATTCATCCTTCGCGCATAAACGTATGTCGTTCCGAAAGGTCAGTGATAACTAATTGTATTTCTATCCAATAAAAGATGTCCCTATCTCATATCGGTTGTCGAATTCACGGGCCCTTCCAGGATATCTCTATAAGCATACGGGAGAACTGTAGTTGAGAGACAATGTGTAACTTTCTCAACTAAAGTCGTCCTCTTCGTTACTTTCTGCGCTGGGATCATCATGTTTCGCATCAACTGCCACTGATGTCAGAAGTTTAGAAATACTTGAGACTTTGGAAAGATTCGATATCTATGAGCACTATTAGCATATCTAGAAGACAAAATTCACAAACACAACAGACCTCTTCATTGATAGCCCCATAAGCCACCCCTAACACGTCAGTCTCTATCTGTCTCAACTCTAATGCATTAGCTTGAGTATTGGGGTCGACCGTCTCCCCGTCCAATAATATTTCCACTATTTCTTCGCTTGCTTGAAGACGCTCTAGTTGCAATTCAATCCTATCTCGCATCAAATTCAATGCTCGAAACTTGAGAATATCCTCGCGTTCGTGACCACTGATTAATCTCTCAAATTGATCGGTAGATTCTGTGACGTCTACATCTTGCCAGAAAACTTTCAATGATTGAGAGCCATCGACTCTTTGCACAGTTTTGAACTCCAAGCCGTCTTCTTCGTTCAAACACGCAAAGTAAACAAATGGACAATCCCATGAAGTTTCTCCGTTCGAATGGCCAAAGATACGAACGGATGGACGTTTTCCAAATGCAGCAACCTTCGCTACACGCAAAGGGTCAGTTGCTATTGGCTCTACCTCCAAAATCAATGATGTCAAGGGAACTTCTGCATCGATGAAACCATAATTGAAGAGATTCTCGGCATCACTCTTAACTCCATAACTAATGGTTATTTCACTTCCTTCATCCAAGAGTATATCTGGTACAAGGACAAGTAAGGCATTGCCATTCGACGTGTGTTCCCAATGTGCATTGGGTGTGAATGAGTGATTGACCATGTCAAGAACAGGCACCATCACTTCTTCACCATTTTCTATTTCTAGACTTCTTGATCTGTACCAAGCATCGACTAGTATCCAGTCTGACAGTAGTAATGGTTGTAATGGACCATCTTCTTTCCACCAACACGAGTGACACCACGGTATTTGTATGGTCTTCTCATGCAAATTTTCGAAATCTCGTGATAACGCGACCATCTTATTAGCAAGAGAATTCTGAAAAAATAATTAGCAAGTCCCACAGTGGCAATCAGTGTTCACTTTATCATACTTCTAGAGACGTCCCACTCAAAAGAGTTTTCTCTTCTTCAGTCCACATTGTTGGAACTGGAATTTTCTCTGGTAAAAATCGTACATACTCTGACCACGGATTGTTCACCCCGATGTTGAGGGCAATTTCTGGCTGTACATTCGTATTATTCCTTGCAATAGTCATCTGCAGCAATAAGAATAACTTGGCATCTTCTCTAATCGACTTTCCCCCAACTGCTTCTCTCAACTGTTTGAAATGAGAATCTACCCTCTCCATCTCTAACAGAAAATCTCTACCTAGGATAAGGTCACTAGGGATGTCGAGTAATGTGGGCAGATCATGCGCATCCACCGAGCTCAACGTTTTTGTAGTGATAATACCATTTGGAAGGCTGGTGTTTTCTCCTTGTAGACATATCTTAGATGAGGAAACAACTGTATCGAGGAAATCTACATTGTTCAACTTGCACCAGGCAGGTAAGGAAGAAAGAGGAAGAGGAGCAAAACGCATTTTCGCCAGATGTGTATTTAACGCAGTGGTGAAGTTATTTGATATCAATTTACTTGAATATCTTTCATTCGATTTCTGAAACAATGAAGGACAATAGTTTAGTGCTTGTTTGTTTGTTATAGTATTGCATTTTCCATCATTAAGGTGTTCCTGCCGCCAAAATATTAATTGTTCTGCCAGAAGGCGGTGAAATGATATGTTCCTATTCCTCTACTCCAGACTGGGACGATTGATCGACTCTCCGCCGCTCATCATTTTCGACGAGACCTCGTAGGTAGAAGGTATTCAACACCGTCTATATCGATCAGCTATCATTAAATTCTCCTACTGATACATCTCATTATGCATCCAATCATCCCAACCTCCTCATCCAAGCTCATCCAGCATCTCTACTCCCAAAACACGATAATCTACCGTATTCTTTTGGAATATTGGCAATGCACTAGTAAGGATTAGTATTTTTAGGGCCAATTAGAGGCCTTTTATAGGCTCGTGGGTTAGGGTTATTGAGTAATTACTAATCAATATTTTCAACCTCATCTTCGCCCCCTCTTTTTTTTAATTATATTATTAATATCAATAAAATCGAATTTTATTAATAAAAGCTTTATAAATTCATTAATATAAATTACCCAAAAAATCTCCTTCTAATAATTAATATAATCTGATTTATAAATATTAAAATCTGAAATATATAATTATTTGATTTAATATATATAATAAATATCAATACAAATTTTATTATAACAAATAAACTCTTTTCAAAAACTAAAATTTATAAACTATCAATACAAACTCCTGAATCACCAAATATCAGACTTGAAATAACTCTATACTCTAAGAACAATTAATATCACTATAATTGAATTTATATATACTCTCTTCTATCTATTAAATACTAATTAAAACATAAAACCAATATTTATATATATATAATATCGATTTAGATTATAAATAAAAAAACAAAAATAATTTTAAATAATCTACTAAATAAACAAAAGAATATAGATCCTAAAATACTAAACACTCCTTTACACATTCATCTAATCATTTACTATCACCACCAAAACACTTTACCTATATATACTATATTTAAAAACATAATCACAATATTAATTCATTACCTCTATAACAATCCTATTAACAAGCTAATTAACATATAGAAAACCCTAAATAAATAATATATTATACTATAAATAAAATTGAAGTATATAAAAAATATAATATTAATAAATTAGAAAAGGAATAGAAAATAAAATATAATTTAGAGAATTATATCAAAAAGAAATCTAATTTCAATCTTAATTCTAATAAAAAGTATTAAATTAAAAGATTAAATTATATATTTCAAATTTAAATCTTTATTTATAACTCTTGATTTCTTAAAAGCTTTATTTTTAATATTTATATTACATCCTCTTTTAATAATAAAACTAAAAATTCTGGTTTTTTATTATTATTTAAACTTTTAATTTTTAATTAATTTAATATATTTTTAAGCTCAAATATAATATATCTATTATAATTAGAAATAATTATTATTTTATTATTATTTTAATATATTAATATATTATTATTAAATATTAATACATACTAATATATATTAATATCTTAATCTTATATATTCTAATCCTTTATCTTTAAATTAATAATAAAATATTCTTTAATCTTTAATAAATAATTCTTTATACTATTATATACTAAATTCAAATCTATATTCTAAAAAAAGTATTTTATTATTTTAATTTTAGTTTTTTTGATATATAAATAATTCTATATTATTTTTATTACTTATATAATCATAATATACTTTTTAAAAATATTTCAATTAATTTCATTTCTTCACTCTTACATTATACATTTTATCTATATCTCAATTACCTTTTATAAAAACTCTTTAAAAAGTTTATTTATATATATATCAAAAAATTATAATATACCTGTACAACCTAATAATATCATAATAATACAAATATCATACTCTTTTAAAAGAACTAGAATAATAGATATTTTATAAAAAGTAGTATAATCGAAAACTAAAAGAAATAGGTTTTCCAATTTAATACTAATAAAAAATACTAGTTCATTTTTAATAAAAAATAATAATAATTTCTTATTATTATATACAGATTTATTGAAATATACAATAATTCCTAATACATACTCTTCTTTTTCAAGCTCTTCAATTCTACCCCCCTTTTCCATAAATATCCCATAAAATATAAACTTAAAAGGAATTCTGCCCACTCCATTAGCAAATATATATAATATTAGAATAGCTTAACATTTATCCCACCCACTACAATCTAATTTGCCTAATACTTCTTTCACCCCTTTAGTATTATAAATTCTACCCACAATATATTCAAAAGGAATAAATATTTCATTGAAATTCATAATCATACTCTCTTTAAATCGATTCTTCCTTACTTTATTATATATTAATTAATAAATCAAATAAGAATCAATACATAAAGGATAGGGATATTGAATATCCTCAACTTCCATTAACTCTTATAACTCTTTTTGAATAAATATTATAGAAATAAAAAAAGAAAGAAAAGGAGAATCGATATTTTAGAACTTTCTTTGAATAAAGTATAAGAAATTAAATACATATCAAATATATTCTATAGATAGTTTTGATACCTATTAGAGAATATATAAATTAATATATTATATAATATTTTAAAGCTATATTAATCAAATTAAAGAGATAATACTATATAAATAATATATTAAAAAGATATCTCTTTTCTTTTCAAAAAGTCTCTAAACTACCCCTCAGAAAAGGTAAATAAGGTTTCGCATTCAGAATTAACTTCTTTCCAAAATCTCCTAAAATGATATTTAAACCATACCTATCAAATAAACTTGCCTAAAACTCTAGCTTCTAAAAAGTATACATATAATTAATCTTCAAACTCAGATTAATAAAGCTTATAATAATACTATATACCTCTAGCATCTCTTTTAAAACTTATTATAATATCTTTATCTCGAATTCAATTATATCAAGGAGGTAATAGCTTATATCTAATAGTCACTTTGATCTGGGAATAAGTATGTAGAGTAATAATAAACTAGATTGACTTGAGGTATAATCCTAATGATTATATCTGCTTTATATATTCTAATTGAACAAGGTATTCGTTTAATTAGATATATAGGGTACACAAATGAAATAAATGAAATAATATTAGTAATCATGAAAATGAGTACTTTAAAGGAATACCAGGATTAGTGTTTGTAAGGTTACATTATATAGTGAATTTCGTGATACACCCCCCAGATTGCTAGATGCTTTGATGGTTATACCAAATGATCTGTATAGTAAATAAACGAAAAATTCTTAGATAGTAAATAATATAAATATTGATAAGCATTTTATTCGAATAGTTATTGTGAATTTATTTATCGGGCAGGCTTATTTATCAAACAAAGGAATGTAAGGTATATAAATATATAGAGTTTTTTATAAAAGAAAAGAATAAGTTGTATTGTTTATTTAAGTAATTTGTGAGAAAATAATAATATTAGAGTAAGGAAATTAATCCTTTAAATTGATGTATGTTAGGAGGTTTGAGTTATATTAATTGTTATTAGCTAGGTATTTGTATTAATTGATTTGATTGATTTGTATATATAATGCTTTTATAGCAGCAATAGAATTAAATAGAAACCAATAGATTTTAAGGGATATAATAAATCGAAATAATTATAAAAAGAAAACAGTTTTTCTTTTTTAATCTTTATATTCGATAGTTTAATATATTCTTTAAATATACTTTTTCTTTTCAGAAAGTTCTTTGATTTTATTGATATTTCTGATTGATATATAACTATCTTTTTGTATAATATACCAAAAAATAATATTTAATCTAATAAATTAAATATTTAGCGTATTTCTATTTAATTATTATTTTCTATTAAGATTCAATTATTTTTTAACAAAAGAATTTTACAAATAAAGCCTTTTTTTGATGAATTTCAATAAAATCTCAATAATAACTTTTTGAAAAAGATTGAAATTGTTTGTGATTGTTGGGCTAAAGCAAATAAATATTGTATAATAATTATTTCTATAGAACACAGTGATTTCTTTATCGATAGTATAAACAAAGATTATCTTTTCAACCTTTTTTCCAATAATAAGAATTCTTTATTGAAAATCCCTTCCTTTTCGAATAAATCCATTCTCATATTTAAATCAAGTAAGCTCTAGATATCTATTCGCAAAGCTTATAGTAAATATAAGCAAAAAGGTTCTAGATATAATTTTAGAAATAAGGGTATACAAAACTCTATTCTCTATACGGAGTATATTTGTTCTCTTCTCTCTGATTATTATAAGGAGTATAGCAAATATTTCAAATGAAGAAATGCTTCTTTTTTTTGGTACTGGAAGTGTATTATATATATTTATACATCTCTCCTAATGTATTTGAGACTTTTGGCTATCCGATTATTGGAACTTTGTGATTCTAAGTTTGTAATGCTTTTTGAAAAGATATATTTTAATTTTTTTATATTATTATAATTTACTAATATACTCTTTAAAGGATTATTCCAAATCAGAAATCAGCTTGTATTGCAATAACAATTATATTAGTAATAACTAAAAAGAATAACAAGTTTATTGATCTTAACTTTTTTTTATTATTAATATAAATTATATCTCTTCCCCCTACTTAATTATTACGATTATCCATTTGTCTATCCCCCTTATCAAAATTATTATCTCCTTTTTTGATTAAAAAACAAAGACTTTTTCCTGTTTCTAAATCCTTTACAACTAAGCATACAAAAATCAAAATACAGAGCCTTATAGCAAATTCAAAGGCTTAATTATAGTCTATTTATTCTGCTTCAAAAAATAAAGATAAGATAGTATTTGATATTAATAATGATAATAATTTTGATAATAAATATAATATTATTAACCAAAATAATATAATTAATTCTAGTAACAAACTAATTAATAAGAAAAAATAGATTGATTTGATAAATTTCGATTTCGAATATACTGAAAGAAAATATATACTGAAAGGAAAAGTTTCTATTTAATCTTATTAATTCTAATACTTATATTTTGTAGGTTTAAAAGGGATATAAAGTAATTAAATTTTTGTTATAATAAATTCTTAATTAATCTATCTATTATTATTTCTTTTATAAATAAATATATAAAATAAAAACTCCCCTTTGAATATTCCTAATATAATTATATATTCTATATATCAAAATATCTCAATTTAATAGTGATCCTTTCATTTTCTCTTACTATTAATCTAATTGTTTACTGATTATCATAAAAGATTATAACTAATTACTTGATTATAAGATTAATCTTCTTGAGGAATTATAATATAATTAATGTTTTTTTCGATATATATTTAATATCAAGTAATTTGGCTTTAATAATAAATATAATAATTGTATCTTGCCTTAAAGTTTTTTATATTATTAATTTATCAAACAATAAGATTATAAAACCTTGAGATAATCTTTGTAATTTTTTATTATCAGTAAATGAGATATCTGAAAAGAATAAAAACTATAAAATCTATTCTTAATTATATTTAATTGAGTAGTATTTTATGTTCTAGAGATACTATATACAATAATCAATTGCTTTTATATAATCCGAAGATAGGTTAATTAGAAAATAATTGAATTGCAAAACTATAAATATAATATCTACTTTAACTGTAATTATAGTGTATAGTACTAATTCTACCTTCTCTTAATAAATTCATATAAATGTAATAATTATAGTTTTATTATATTTTACAAATTCTATTATTAATAAAGGTATATATATATTATTATTATTGAAATTGAACTTTTTTGTAATCTTCTTAATATAAATATTATATACTAATCAAAATTTTCTTATTTTCTGATTATAAATAATCCAGATATTCAAAAACTACTTTATATTACCTAAATCTCTTAATTTATAGGTAGTCTTGATACTAAAGATAATGTTATTAATTATTGATACGTTCTTATAGTAATATATAATTTATATATTATTTATAAAGAATAATATCAAAACAATTTAATTTAGATTTGTGAAAAGATAGAGTTTCTCTTTATATTGATTTAAATCTAGATTTTTAAATATCTTATTAAAATCTTTGAATTATAATGTAAAGAAATCTTGGAGATTATATAATATATAATTAAAAACTATATATTTATTTGATTTCTTGAATTTATTTAATAAATAACAAATTATAGATATATCTAATAAATTCTTATAAGTATTAATAAATATATTAACAATATCAAATTACTTTGTTTTTAGGTTGTATTTTATTATTAGTATTATTATAATTCTGAATAATCTTTTGATAAATATTATAGTATAAATTGATTCAATAATATTCTTCACTTAAAGATTATTATGAATAATTAATCTTATTTAATATTGTATTAAGAATTTCTATTTATTATATTTATATATGAATACTTATTATAATAGTATCAAAATAATTAGTATATCTTGTATATTAATTTTATACTATATTTTACAATCTTTTAGATTATTGATTTCAATCTCATACTTATATTTAAATCATTTTCTCAAAAAATAATCCTTGAATTGGTAATAGTATTAAAATGGTTTAGATAATCTTAATAGATATAGATTGAATAGCTTTTTTAAGGCTCCTTTTTCAAATGTATTAGAAGAGCTTGGTTTTGTTTGTATAGCGAAGGTAATCACGTTGTATATAGTAATAAATGAATGGATATTCCTCTGTATATTCATATTTAAATAGTTAGACCAAAATATTGAATAGAAATCTTCGATATAGGAATTATTTTCTAGTAATAAGTTTGCAATAAGAGTATTTATAAATATATAATCATTTATAAAAGAATTGTTTTGTAATCTCTTTTGTTATTAGATTTGATAATAGTGATCTATAGATATATTGATATCAGAAGTTGTATTGTTAAAAGCAAAGAATTAATATTTAAATGGATTGAGAATTAAATAAGGGATTTCAATCTTTATAGTTTTTTGTTTTTTGAATTCTCGATTAAGAAGAAATAGAATTTCATTTTTCTTGAATTAATCAATTATATATATTGAAAAAGATAATCTTTTTAGTGATATTATTTCCTCTACAATATAAGCATTTATAGTATTAGTAGAATGAGTATCTGAATTGCTCTCATACTTCCTATATATAACTTAAATAGCACTATTAATATACTTATATTCTATATTTTCAGATTGATTATTATAATTACTTGATATCAGAATAAAACTTATAAATTTTTGTAATTAATTAGTAATAATTATTCGTTTTTGAATTTAGTTTTTTATTTCTAAGATTTCTTTAAAATACAGAACCTTGTGTATATTACTACTTTTGGTGTTTCTATATAAACTTCTACCCCCCAAAGATATTCTCGAGTTTTGCTTATATTGAAATATATCTGAAGTACATATAATAATATTAATAGAATTAATAATAATATATAAAAAAGTTATTATATTATCCTTTTAATCAATAATTATATTATCAATATCAATTGTCTATTAAATATCAAAAACTAATATAAATTGTTATAGCTTTTGATTTATATATATATTGATAATTTTGTTTAATTGATTTATTTTATATATCCTTTCCTTAAAGAAAATAATATTTTGAATAATAATAATTTATTTAAACTTGAATATCTAAATACAATAGATTAGGAAATCTGATATATATTTGATAAAATATCCAATATTTATTTTAGGATTAGTTTTATAAATTCTTTTATTTATATCTAATTCTTTTTCTTTATTCAAAAAGTATACCCTATACCCGTATCGATATATTCTATTCCAATTTGAATAGAGATTAATAATTAAATGATTTATAATTATTAGAACAAATAATTATAGATATTTATAGAATTAAATATTCAGTACTTTATTTAAGGATTTAAATAATTAAGTTTTGAAAAGATTAATATTATATAAATAAGTAACAGTTTGTACTACTTTAATTTATAAAAAATCAGGTATATCTATAGAGATTTATATTTTAATCTATTTAATAATTATCTTTTATCCTGCTCGTTTCAATTCATTATTTGATTTATATATATTTAATAGGAATAACTTAAATTCTATATCTTCAGTTTTGATTTAATTTTTGAATATAGTATTTCCTATAATACTAATAACTAAAGTATTATTATTCTATTTGATATAAACTATTAAAAGATTATATTTTCTGAATACTTAAACAAAGAAATTCTGGATTATATCGAATATTTCAAAATGAATCTTTTGATATAATAGAAAATTAAAGATTTTTTTATTAAATATATTTTTAATAACTAAAAACCAGAATATTTCTGTATATATATATAAGAAATTGAATAAATCCTATTATATTTTGTAAAAGGGATATAGTAATTGGGATTTATTAGGAGCTTGTAATATTATTTACTTTGTATATGTATATAAGTAATCAATATATTCAATTCTAGAGAGTTCTTTAATCTTTATATTTCTTATTAAGAAGATGAGATATTCGAAAGTTTTTTTATTCAAATATTTTGATTACTTATATCAAAGTTGTATAAAATCCTTTTAAAATTTAGATAAATCTTTTGATTAACGAAATAATCTTTTGATATTGAAATTGAGTGTGGGATATATCAAAAGATTTAGATTTATAGGTATTATATTTAGATTAATTAAATAGAAGGAAAATGGTTTGTATTTTAGGAGTAAGAGATTATCTTTATAAATATAATAAATAATAATATAATTATTTTTAAAATTGCTTTTTGTAATGTAGAATTTATTTCTAAAAATTATATTTCAGTATTTAAAAGTTTTGTTTTCGAAATAATATTAATCTAAAATCTAGAAATATATACAATATTAGAAAAAACTAGATTATCTTTTGAATCTTAAGATCTTTAAAGGATATTCTTGATTATACAAGTGCTTTATTCAACAATCTGTATTTTTGATATTCCTGTTTTAATGTAATCTGATATTAGTAAAGATATATATTCGTATTTATCAAAAAAATCGATATTATTAATAAAACATATTGTATTATTGTTATTTAATATAATACTGTTAAAAAGTTAATAGAGTAAATTAGAAATAATAATATAAATTCTATAACTAATAAAATCTTAAATAAGATAGATAATTATTCTTAATCCAAAATCTTGTAAATTATAGGATTGAAAATTATTACTTTTTGAATTGATTTATTCTTTTTATTTCTATACTTTATATATATTCAATTATTAATTGTCCTTAATTCTTTTTTATATATCATTATATTTCTTTTCTATTAATAAGATTGAATTCTGGAAATTATATTTCCTAATAAATACAAACTCTATTATTCAATATATCTTGAAATAATAACTCCTATTTGCTTTTCTATTCTTTTAATTAAATTCTGATTTGTAAGGATATTTGTATTAACTATTTACCTTTTTAAAACCTCTTTTTCAAATATTACTTTACTTTTCTTATAGATTGCTAGGATTCTATTTAGATTTAGAATTGATAATCGAGAGTATACTTTTGCCTTTAAGAATTAAAGAGTTTTAATAAACTAAACTATTAAAAATATTCCCAAATTATTTTAAAAAATAATTGGGAATTCCGAGTTGATTATTAGTTTTAATTTGAATAAGTATAGTGTTTGTTTAAATAAGGAGTATATATGTTTTTATAATTTATAAAAAATTGATGATTGTTAAGTTATTTTTCATTTTGATATAATATAATTTTATGGTTGTATAAGTTTTGGTTTATTTATTATATTACTTGATTGGATTAATTTGATTTATAATTGTTTATTAAAGAATATTTCGATATTCTTGAATAATAATAGATTTTGTAATTGTTGTAATAGGTGTAAGCTTATCTTGTAGTTTTTAAATAATTGTTTTGAGTGGTAAGATTTTAGTATTATTGTTTTCAAGAGTGAGTTCTATAAAGTGGGATATATTCATTATTTCTGTAATCCATTTGTAGATATTCTGATACGATTTATATATAATGTTGTATTTATCTCTCTAATATCAGTATTCTCTTTGAAGTATAGAGTGTTTGATTAAAATGTTTTGAAAGGTAATTGTTTTAGACTTTACAAACTTAAGTATTGGTTTTTTAGAAGATAGTGATAGAGTTATTTTAATATCTTCTTTTAAATTCTTCTATTGAGATTATTTATAGGTATCAAGATTAGAAAAATACTTTGCTTGATTATTCAAATTGTATTTTCTCATAAAATCGATGATCGTAATGAATTCAGGTGAGTTCTTGATAAGCCAATCTTCATTGTAAATATAAATCAATTAATAAAAAGTTTTTCTATTTTCTAAGGATTTTCCAAAACTAATTAAAATAATTGGAATAGATTTAAAATCAGATAGTTTGATATCCTTTCAAATACCTTTCGATATACAAAAGTATTATAGATTTAAAAACTATCTTGATCAATATCTACAAATAACAAATCAAATAACTTTTGAAGAATTGGATTTCGATATAATAAAATTATAAAAAGGTATAGGAGAAAGTATATATAAATCAGAGTAATCAAAAGATATATATATATAATGAGAATACAATATAAATGTCAATCGGGCTTATAACTATCAAGAAAATAATAGCTTATATCTAATAATCACTTTGATCTAGGAATAAATATATAAAATAATAATAAACTAGATTGACTTGAAATATAATCCTAATAATCATACCTGCTTTATATACCCTAATCGAACAAGGTACTCGTCTAATTAGATATATAGAGCACACAAATAAAATGAATAAAATAATATTAGTAATCATAAAAGTAAGTACTCCGAAGGAGTACCAGGATTAGTACTTGTAAGGTTACACTATACGGTGAATTCCGTGACAAATTATATATAGTCTTTAAAGGAATATTAAAATATACTCCTATCTCTTTATATATAGAATAACAATATTAATTAATTTGAAGTGTTTCTAAATTGAATATAGGAATTCAATAATAATAATGAAATATAATAATCTTTCATTTAATTCTTATAAATCTATAATATATAAAATATAATATAGAAAATAATAGAACCTATATTGATACTCTCTATTCGAAGGTTTTATTATATTTGCCTCTTTTTGTAGGTTTTATTGAATTTAGAAATAATATAGTAACATTTGTATCGATTTTATTTAATATACATCTACTAAATAATGAAAATATATTGAATAATAATTTTTATAATCAATTGATAAAATATAATTGATTTATTAATATAAATTGAATATATCAAGCAGAACTGGGAAAATGACTCAAATAAGGAGTTGATATTATATACGACTAAAATTAGAAAAAAGCCTCAACCTAATTGGTTTTAAATTAATCTTAAAGTATTAATCCTTACTAGCGCATTACCAATATTCCAAAAGAATACGGTATATCCCCTTAGGTGCGTTAAATGGGCTCCGAAGATAGTCTGTGCGATATACCTTGAATAATAAATCCTGATTGAATAGAATAGCTATTTTAATGGTTTTTTAGTTATACTATTTATAATATAAAATTTTGACTTTCGTTTTCGATTTTTTTAAATTTAAAAAAATTCTAGAGATTAGAAATTAGTATATAGTATTATATTCGAAATTTTAATATGAAAATAACATTAATTAATTTTTATATTAAAGATTGAGTTTAAATATTAGATTAAATCAAGGAATTCTGATGATATAATTAGTTGATACACCCCTGTTAAGCGACGGAGCCTATTTAATACACCTAAGGGGACTCTATATAATCGAAAAAAGCAGTACAAATTGAGTACAAATGAACCTAAATATAAGAACCTCAAAATTTCGAGGTCTAAATACCCGTATATAGGGGTTTCTCATATATATAATTTTAGTCTCAACATTTAGCCTTGTTTTATACCTTTAGCTTTGTTTTATATCTTTAGTCTTTCTATTTTTATTAAATTTATTATATGAGTTTATAAATTCATTATATAATAAATAAAAACTTAAACTACTACCACTAATTTTTATAAAAGTATTAAAAAAATTAAAATCATATACTCTTATATAAAAATATACTCATATAAATCAATTTTACCATACAAATTTTTTTAAGGTTAAAAAATATACTCATATAAAAAGGATTTCTATATAACCCCTGCCCGTATATTCAGGTTCATCTATACTCTTTCAAAGGACTTTTTTAATAGATTATAAATCTATTTCAAATCAAATGTTAAAATTTGAAAAAAGCAAAGAAAAATTTGAGTCTTCTTTGTATTGATTCTAAGTGGTTTCATTATTTAATATTATATCCAAAAGAGATCTTAGTTGTTGAAGGTCTTTCGAGTGATGGTCAATTTCCGCCTGTTTTTTTGCTTATGTAGAGGGGGATACCTGATATCAAACAACCTCAAGCTCAAATCCTTTCAATCAAGCACGTCACTCTACAACACTCTTCTCATAATGAATCGTCCAAAGAATGAAACGACAATCACTTCCCCCCGTCTAGTCTACCCCCCGTCGGCTCCCTTCACAGCAATACCCATGCACCTTTTCCCTCCCCCTTTACCAGTTCACTACCTAATCAATCTAATCCAAAATCATCTCATCCATCCCCAACTCCAAGCCTCTCAATAAGTGACCTTCCACGACGAGCCCAGCTCTACCCCTCATCAACAAGCCCGCCACTCCCTTAGCGTACTTCACCATTTCACAATTTTGGGCTCCACAACCATCATCACCCAACCGAACTCTTCGTCCAAGACAAAGCCACCCGCCCAGCCCTCAACGGGATCATCATGACGGAGAATCTCCTTCTCGCTAGGCCTTTCCTTCCCCGTTCCGCTTCCCATGCAGGACTCGGATTGAAATGCAGTGTCGCGTAGAAGATGACGAGATGTTGAGGTAGATGATGCCAATCAAGTAGAAAAAGAAATCATACGTATCTTCACAACTCTACTATATTGATTATCCCCCAGTGCTGCAATCAGGACTTTCCCCCCTACAGAACGAAGACCCAGATGTGAGGAATTCGTAGCCCTTTCCGAACGTCTTGCCATCGCACCTCAAATAAGGTTCCCTTCCCTCCTCACCCCTCCCAAGCCCAAGCCCAGGTCCAAGCCCAAGCCAAGCAATGCCATTCACAAGTCTAAGTTCACAATACCAGGCAGAAGCTTTAACACACATGAATTTCCGCTTTACCCGACTCTTGAATGACTTATCCCGCGATACTATATGCAATGTAACAGCACTGAATATGCCAAGAAAAATGACAGGGAGAAGATAATATAAGGTATGATAAGCGCAACAGGGTTAGTGACAATGGGGAATAGACGATGCGTGGAAATATAGACTATGATACAGAAACGACATTCAAATGGACGCGTGAGTAGTTTAAGATAATGATCAATAGTGTATGAACTAGACCAGTGCAAAGAGCAAGAATGCTTCAGGTCTGAGTGCTTCACTAACCATTGCAAGGTGCAACGGTCTACTCAGCATTGATGGTAGATATGGACCCCTCAAACCGTATCCAGCAACCAAATACCCAAATCAAATTCTCGTGCCAGATCAAGCCAGATCTCCTATTCAAAGCATCTAAATTGTATTTTCTTCCATTTCTTTTCCATACGCCCATGTAAATGCGAAAATATCCTAAATCTCTCTATCCATCATCATCATATCCCAAGCGCCGCCCCTTGTATTATATAATGCACCTTCCTATTACCCCTACCTCTTGCCCTCACCCTCACCCCCACCCTCACCCCCTACTCCAACTCAATTCTCTTTCCCCTCAGCCCCGCAAACCCTCCAACAAACTTCCCAACTACATACCCCCCAAATGCTCCAGTAACAACCGTAACAGGCCATTTCTGCCATTCCCTATCCCAATCCAAAGGAATAGGTACTGCGCCCAACCAAGCACCAAGCGCACAGCCTAATGCCGCACCGAAAACTTCATCAATTGGCGCATACAATGATGCTACTTCGAGCCATCGAACTGAATCCACACCATGGATATAGAAGAGGGGGAAGAGTGCTAGAAGCGAGATGTGGGCGGAAGAAAGAAGTGTATGTTCGATGTGGGTGGTGAAGGGAGCGCCAAAGAGGATTTGAAGGGCTGTGACGGCAGGGACGGTTGTGCCGGTCAGAATGAGGGCGAATATGGTAGTCTATTAGGCAAGAATATTAGTAATTGCACAATCATAACACTTGCAGGCAATATCCAAAAGGAAAGACGTACAAATATTTTATGATTATACTCTCCCCCCTCCAATCCCTTCCGCTTCTCGCCCGGCTTCAATTTCTTCGCCATGTTTGATCCAGCAGCTGGTAAACATACAACTGCATAGGCTACCTGCAACAATGCGACAGGCAACAACGAGTGTAATAAGGTGTGTACCGGGTTTGCGACCAAAGCATTGAATCGGAAATAATATGCAGATAAAAGGATAGCTGGCTGGATGTGCGTGACGATCCGAGCCATATCGGAAGAGAGGAACTCTGTGGGAAATGATTTGGATTTGGAGGTATCTCCAGATACTGAGCTGATTCCGGACATGGTGACGGGATCGATCAATGGCATTTCTGGTGTTGTCAATTTCGAGATGTAATTTATTTTTGGGATTACGAGCTTCGTGTTTTAGAGCTCCGTCACTAGCGTCGGCATTTTTCGGTGGGGTGCCGAAGAAGTTTGATATTGGAATTTAAATGCATCATGATTCATAGAGTACTAGGTAGCTTGGAGATATTGTAATTTGAGAATGTTCATGATTTATTCGGGCCATTTTGTAAGGCTTTGGAGCCAATGCTGCAATACTCAAGCAACCCTTTGCCTTTTGTCACAGCTCGTAACATTCGTAATGGCATTAATTTACCCAGCTCCTCTCATGACATTGCAGAACCTTCCAAGTAATCTTTCAGTCCTTCTTCCCACTCTCAAGATCCAGTCCATGCATAGCAACTTCTTAGTAGCAAAAATCTTCAGATCTGCCTTCTTCTTATGATATCGAGGAACCATCCAAGCAACATTCCAACCGATCATCCATCACTCAAGATGAAGATTCAGGTCTAGCTACCAAATTCCTCAACGAAAGATCATACACAATATCCTCAATCTTCTTCACATTGTACTTGATACCATCACTTCTTCTCCTCAGAACATCATTCTTCAAATTAAGAATCTGGAACCCTGCATGTAAATCCTTGACGAATTGACTGATTTGTAGAGGTCTCTGGTAGTCTCCGAGAGTAACGGAATTGATAGCCAGTCGTGAAAGCTCTTCGATCAAGGAAATGAGGGAGAGGAGGTATTCTTCGATACTGATGTGGAATGCGTCTCGGTCTTTGAGGTTGACGGGGACTATTATCTCGTTAGCTGTGCCATTCGTAGAGAATCTGTGTGCAAAGTACCTTGGAGAATCTCTCCTACTTCCTCAATAGTGAGAAGTCTTCCTGATTGAGCAGGCTTTCCATCTTTGTTCAAACCCCCCAGCCA
This sequence comes from Botrytis deweyae, assembly GCF_014898535.1. Lineage (NCBI taxonomy): Eukaryota > Fungi > Ascomycota > Leotiomycetes > Helotiales > Sclerotiniaceae > Botrytis > Botrytis deweyae. Next base: position 186,339 of record NW_024066238.1, read on the forward strand.
TCCGCAGAGAAGAATGGCAAAGATCACATTCTGCACATCTCTTGTCCAGATCCCATTATATCTATTCTTATTAGTGAGGCATTTCTACGTAGAATCCACAGCGCATACTTGTAATATGGATGGTTTGAAGCAATGCCCGCAAGCTTTTGAATGCTTTCAGCTTCTTCCTTTATAGCATTCTCTGCAGAGACAAGCACAGGCTGCACTATGAAATGTTAGATGGCGGTTTCTAAGACAGCTAGCCTTGGGAGACTTACAGTGAGAAGCTGGTGTGGAATGAGCTCGAGATAAAACCGACTGAGCATTTCGGCACTGCCTCTCCAATGTTTGTAGAATAGCTTTCAGTTGATCTCTTACTTCCGCATCTTCATCAATCTTAGTTTGTAGATCTTCAAAGATCTTTGGGTCAACCATTCCATTGGGATCCGACATTTTACTTGAAGGTAATTTGAGGGGTAATGTGGTGGGGGTGTTTAATTTGTAGATTTGCTCAAAGGTTGAGCTTTGAAGAATAAATTTCACGTCACACAAGCAAAATATTTTACCATCAATACGAAAAGTACATTTCAATTTCACAACGCGTCATGGCATCAATATCGCGCACGCGGTTTTGAATGCAACGCATGGAGATGGAAAGGTTCAAATTGGGATTTATCATGATTCGTGATGATATTAGATTTCACATGCAACTACAGCTACAAGATACAACTCATGCCAGTTTGGAGAACAGCATCTACACCCACATCAATGATGAGCAGCGGTACCTACCTAGCAATCGTTTCATTGCCGCGACACTCAACAGAAAGCATCCTATCCTATCCAAAGATTTCTGTTCCAAGCCACTTCCCAAAACACAACAAAAAACAAAATCGCCAAAAGACTCTTCTTCACAATCCAGGCAAGCCCAGATCCGTAATGAAAAGAAGTTGTTCGCTTCACCTGGAGGCAGTGTAATACCAGGGAAACTGTGGGAATGATCATGCGCAAGCACAGCGGACCAATCCCGAGGGACAAAAATAAGTATAATCAATGTGACCGTCTATGACGATCTTTCAGAGATTAAACTGAAAAGAACAGATACTACACTTGATCTAAGCCTGTAGAGAGAAAGTCTTGTTAGCAAAAGACTCAAGAAGATGAAGAAGAGAGTGAAAAGTAGGGGGGAACTTACCAATAGGCAAAGAGAGCTAAAGAGAAAAGAAGTCAGGAATGGGGGAGCGAGAAGATGTTTATATAGATGTTGGGTAATGGCCTGTGCGCACCAAGGAAGAGGCCAGTTGGTGCAAACATGTTTGACGAAGAAACAAATGTGACAAACTGCCTTGACCGCCCATTCTGCCGTATATGTAAGTATGATGCACGTACTGACTACCTACCTAGTACTCGTAGGCAACAAAATATAATTCTTTCTGTCAACACCTGCAACCTCTGGTCAACCTCAGGTCAACTTCTCCATTAGAAATGATCCACTTCGGATTTTGTGTAATGAGGAAGTTGCAACTTGCACTGTACGGAGTACCTAATGTGCATACCTAGATACTTATAGTCCAGCTACAAAGTCTAATCTCACAATGAAGCTGAAGCTCGCAGTACATATTTGGCTGCAGAAAATTTCGAATGCGCATCCCCAGTTAGATGATAAATGAGGTTCACGTGATTAAGATCAATGGAGTCTGGAGTCTGCATCTACAACAACCATGGCATGCAGACTTTGTACACTTCTCACATAAGTTACTTATGGATTTCAATTTGAATGCCATGTGTATGAAGTTGATCTGCTTCCGTAATGTTGCTCGCCGGGAGGCTGCCCAGGCTGATATCATTGGCGTAAGGCATAGGTAATATTTATTGGATTTGCAGACACCATAATAAGAAACCAATCTCTGCCTCAATTGCTCGTTGCTATAAGCATACAGATACCCAAGTGTGGTGATGAAGGTTGGCATCAAAGGTTGCTGGTCACGTTGTTTGCTCCTACGTTCAACAACTATCGTATCTCAATGTCAGAATGCATTTGGTGTTTCGTTCGATCTGAATATTGGAATTGGACTCAAACATTGAAAGTTGTTGATTGCCGGAATGCAGTCTAGACCCTGCTTACACAATCGCTGCAGTGGTTCTTGCATCTCCCTCTATATCATTAAAAATACCGAGACGTTGTTGGAATTGATTTTACAATCTCTGTCTCTTCGTTTCATATCATCGTATGACCAGCCATGGCAACACCCTTTCTAAACTTCCCATGCTTTCGTTCCAAATCTTGGTTCCTTTCTTTCCCATTATCTGGCTCCTTCTCAATTTCACTTTTTACATCTCTCGCTTTCATAGATTCACTGTGTTCAAGTGTTATCAAGGGTTTCTGTCAAATCAGTTTTTGGTATGATGCCAGATGTAGTACTCATTCAAGAAATTGCAGTTTCTTCACTATCAAACCTTCAGCTCTTCCAAGATAGCATCTTGTGTTTCCAGTGCTATGAGGCATTATGTTCTTCTGTCAATTCTAGAAGCATAGTTTCATCTACAACCAAAAGTGAAAAATGCATGATTATGTTTACTTCTGAGGGACAATCATTCACTAATTATCTTATTTAGATTATTCGGAATAATTTATTTCGACTTGTTATCTCATTGGTCGACACCGAGTCCGATTGTAATTTCCAGGCCTGCAAGATTCACTTTTGCTCAAATGAAAATCTGTAGAGCTCTTGCGGTTGACGGGGTTGATCAATAGTACTATAAACCCAATTAAATCGAAAATCATTCTCTTCGTCTTCAATTCCTTTCGCTCGAGGTCTACATGATTAATATATCATCAGAGCAAAATTGTTTGGTTTATTCCTTACACTATATAAGTTATAGCATGAATTTTTGAATAAGTTTTAAAACACAAATCATTAATATTAAATCTGCTAGTGTAAATGATGAGTTTTGGTTTGAAAAGACGTTTGAGTTGATAGGCGTTTTTTGACAACCTAGGCGGAACTAACTAGGCTTCGAGTAGCTGTAAAGTAGAATTTCATGAAGAATTGAGAAGAACCCTAAAGATCGTCGACCTCAAACACTATACGCTAGGAGTGGCATCTGACATCATGCTACCTGAGAGGCCTCGCTTCCTGATGCGTCTCGGATGATAGCAGGTCTGATCGAGTGGAGTACAGGTGAAATAGCACCTACGATGTAGGTTTTAAATGTCAATGTGGTATTCTGTCTAGAGAGCTAATCTATGAATGTGTAGGATTAAGCAACCCTGGCCTAGCGCTCTCGCTTAGCCCACTGAATCAATGTAGAGAGGTGTTACGCATTGGTCAATTCCGGCCTGTTTTTTCTCCTACGAATAGAATGACTCAAGGTCATTTACTCACCTATGACACGATGGTTTTCTCGCTACCACTAGAGCATTTTACATTCAAAGTGAACCTGAATATCAGATTTGATCAAATTTCACTTTCAATTATCACTTTCAATCAACTCATCTTTCAATCATGAGATACCCCTCATTAGTGAATGCATCTACAAATTTTTCATGAGAAGTGAATTTGAATGTCACTTTCAATCATCACTTCGGTTAACCCGATTTTCCTGCTCATAAAAAGGCTTCCCTTCTTGATTTCTTTTCACAAAATTTCTTCTCCTCTACACAAACAACCATCGATCCATCAGTTCAACTGATCGTGGTTTACATATACAACTCATACATCTTTCACCAATTCGAGATTGAAAGAGAAGCTCTTGATCATCTAAACCTTTCTCCAATTCGATTCAAGATTTTTCTACAATCAGGACCTCTCCCTTTCCTCGCAATTTTACCTCAGTAGTAAAATTAAACCTCGAAGAAGGCTCCTCGATAGTCTCCACTTTCTTTCAGTTGTCAAGCAAGAGAAAGATACATCCAGTAAGTGTCTCTTGAATTTCTTATAACCAACACACTTCAAGTGGCGCTATGCGTTAGTGAGGACGTTGGAGTCTCGAATTTTCTACCTTATCCTCATTGCTTGTTCATTGCATACTAATATTGGAAACGTGATAGACAACATGGCTTCACAAAGTCCGTTATTGCTCGGCCTCAATCGAAGACGGTGGACTCTCAACCTTTTAAGAGGCACTATTCAGGAGTTAGTCAGAGAGAATTACCGTATCGAGATACATCAGCCAGGGGAAACGAGACCCGTCCTTATGCGTCGGCTAGACGACCTGCTGCACGGACTTTCACCAGAGACTGTCAATATGCTCACCGAAAGACATAGGCAAAGAAACTGGCGTCAGGAAGATATCGTCAGATATAGCCATGCCGCACGACCTATTGCTAGAAGAGTAGTACGTTGTCGTTGTGCTGCAGTTAGGGCCAACGGAGTTCAACCGCGAATCAGATCGAACCTTAGAAATTCGGAGCTGTCTATAGACGCACAAGCAGCGCGCAATTCACAAATATTACGGGCTGTTAGCGGACTGACCGATGAATGGAGGAGACGCATTTTAGAGCTGGAAGCGGCGAATAATGGATTGATGACTCAGGTCTCAGAGTTTTTGGAGGCTGAGGCAAGACGAGGAATAGAGGCGGAGGCCAGACGAGGAATAGAGGCCGACGAATTGAGGGGACGCAATTTACAGTTGGAGATGGCGAATACTGAATTGACGACCAAGTTACGCGAGCTCGAGCGCGCTGCAACTGCTCAAGAAATAGAGAAGTTGATTTTGAAAGATCGCACTGAAAATTTGGAGGCAACCCTAGCCCCCAGAAACAGACGCGTTTCCATGCTAGAGGCTCCTATAATTCATATGTAGGAAGAGAACACGCGGTTTGATGAGGGGACTGTCGATAGTTCGGAATCTGCGGTGAGGGAATTGGTTGAAATCCATGGGGAGAAGAACGACAGATGGGCATCGGCTTGAGATATATTGCATGGGCTTCTTAATAGTGATCACAGAAAAGTGCAATTGCTAGATGATATAGTCCGAGGATGGGATAGGGATATTGCTAGGAGAAATGAACGGAGACAGAGGGGACGCCAGTAGTGGATGGGTCACGGAGAGCGACTCGGTTCAGTTTATGAAGCTTTGGCAAGATTATTTCGGCATTCATAGAGTTTTTCATTTTTGCATGGCTGATCACTATGGTTGTTTATTAGGAATAACAGCAATGACTAGCTGGATATATCACGTGGTTCGGTTCGCTGGGTGGAATTTCTGCATTCTGTCCCCTCAAGGACTGCAAAGGTTACGACAATATTATACACAGGAAGGAGAGTTTTTATCATACGATGGATGAATCGTATCGACGATTCATCTATGGGGAGTCTATATCAATGAATTAGCTCATCTATTAGTTTAGCTTGCAAGTTTAATAAAAGTGCTTTTATCGTTAACCGAAGTTTCGAGATCCATTACAAATTTTGCAAGTCCGGCTTGAAGATTCGGGTTTACCCCTAGCTTACTCATTTTGAGCGGAAGAAACAGTATTATTGCGTCAACTACGATATATCAGAATATAGAAATAACCAGACTATCTGGCTCATCGATAATAGAAGCCTGGCAAGTCATCCCAGAGTGTCCGTAGATCTTCTACACTTTATCAAAAGATAGAGTACAACAGCCTACCTGGGCGTTCGAACACAGCACAGATCCTAAGTTTGTTTCACGCTCGGGTAGTACAACTAATATCAAGCTTGGCGAGATTGTAGATTCACGCAACTAGGTACTTAATGGAGGTAATTATTCATTCTAAGCATTTCAAGGAAACTCGGAGTTCTACACCGATGAATTATAAGACTTTGTTTGTTTGAAGGCACAAAGATTTGTTTGATTCATCCACCATTGGATTTACTTGTAGAATCTTCTGGAAGCTCCAATTGGTCTCCGGTCCAACCCATCTTCGCGTAATCCAGCTTCCTCGATTGTCGAGCTTGGATACCCTATTTATGATTAGTCATTTAGTAATTATTGAGGATGCAGATATTGTGGTTAACGAACCTTTTCCACGGTATCCTCTACAATATATCTGAAAATCTTGACGTCCCTGTTCTGACCAATTCTTTGGACCCGGGCGATCGCTTGAGCTTCTACCATTGGATTCCATTGTGGCTCCAGTATGTATACATAATTGGCGACTGTAATATTGAGACTATGGATGTTAGTCTGCTGAATTTACTCGGGAACCCAGAGAAACATACCCCTCCGCCCCTGTCCCAGTTGTCATTATGAGTATCCGTATATTTTCATCTGTGGTGTATTTTTGTAAGATGTCATATCTTTGCGCACGGGTGCAACTCCCATCTATTCGTTCAAAGGGCAGCCCGCAGAGCTTCAGATGATGCCCAACAAGGTCCAGCGATGTAGTCCAACATGAAAATATGATACTGATGTTGTGTTAGTTCTGTATTTATACTGGGCTAGATTCATATTTCATACCTCTTGCCTCCTGTCTGATTTCGGTTTATATCCTTCAGCAGTTCCTTCATTTTGGATGCGATTCCAGTGCTCTCGAATTTGCTTGATGTTGTCAATGAATGAGCCTTGCGTTTGTTTCCGACCTCGTCGGCAAAGCAGGCATTGTTGATAACTGGTTGACTACATATTGAACAACGTGAGTGAATGTCATCTTTATCTGTAATGAGGGAGTTCCTGTATATAGAAACACAGTCAAAGCATAAAAGATGTCCACAAGTAGTGAAGCGGCCACGATGGATGACACTACTGCCGAGGCCTTCGATCCCTACATTGCAATAGTGGCATCTAGACTCGTTTTTCTCTTGCAGTAGTTCAAGGGCTTGCTCAGGATCAAAGTGCGTATCAGTTTGAGAAATGGAAGAACATCTCTTGAGAAATGTGCCATGATTACAAAGCCGCCGCAGTTGTAGTTGCAGCTGGAAGATTCCAAAGTAGCCTTTTTGGTTTCTGCCTTGACTATCTTGTTGTTTCACGGCCTGTATTTCCTCTCGTCGCGTCGAATCATACAGCGACTTTTCTTCGAAAGAGAAGTGGACCGGCCGATATATCTCTACTAGACTTGGTAGATTTAGTAACTTTTTGGTGCGTCGTAAGCATATTGAGTCCAGCAATGTTCGAAGATTGGCAGCCCCTTCATTCTTTTCTTTCAGAAGTGGATTTATAATGTGCTTCCGGAACACTGGAAGTTCATCTAGGGGCGAGGAACGAATGAAAGAAACCAACGCTGCGAGGTCATCCAAACTATTTTGAATAGGGGTACCTGTTAGGCACCATCTTATGTTTGCAGAAAGTTGACTCATTGATCGAAATAGCTTCGTCTTCATGTTGCGAATTCTGTGAGCTAAGAGATGGTAAGTGAGCAAGAAATCTACTACAGCCTGCCGGACATTGATCAACTACCTTCGTCAAGAACAAGACGGAACCATTCAATACCATAGACTGGACTTTCTGGATCTAATGATTCCGCAGAGATTGTATCATATGTACTCAGTACGATGTCCGCTTCGATTAGGGGCTTACGGCTTGTCTCGCGCCCACGACCATGGTATATGTTAATGTTCACATATCCCCGACAGTGTCTATTGATTTAGCTTCAGTCTGGATGATTGAGCCCAGGTGATATCTTACTTGGCGATTTCCTCTCTCCATCCATCGATGAGTACTATATCTATCAACTGGGAACAATTTGTGAAAGCAAAAGGTAGACATACAAGATGTTTGCACAATAACGAGTGTCGATTTTGAACGAACCTTGTATTTGAAGTTCTTGTCGTGCTCAAAGCCTCGAGGGGAACTACCAAAGAAGTCCTCGGCTTCTTTAGATGCCTGCATAATACTGGCAAGGACTGTCAGTGTCTTTCCGAGGCCCATGTCATCTGCCAAAATTCCTCCACCACATTCGATCGGACTATCGCCACGTTTATGACCTGATATCCTGTGTTGATAACTCCAATATAGTTAGAATAGGAGAGACCACCGTCTTATAACAACTTGATTAGAATCGGCTCACCAAATCTGGTTTTCGTATCTTTGCAGAGTCCACAAAGAATATTCATCGGGAATTGGACCAAATTCCCTCTGCGCTATGAAGTCTAGTGCTTCTGCCTGGTGTCTAATCATTCGAACTCAACGATTACTAAAGGCAGTCTCAAATAAAGGGGAAATAGCGTACTGCATAAGGGGTGTTATTATCTTGATGTTTGCCTCGATTCTTTTCAGTTTCTGACCCCTTGTCAACGAATTCAAAATCTTTGTGACCTTCTTGTGAAGTTTTGGTTGAAGTCGATTATCCTCCCTAGCATCCATGTCGATGCCCAGAGAATATTCGTTTGACGAGTTGATAGTATGTGGTTGTTCACTTTCCATAATCATGCTCCTAGGTGCCTTATCGAAACTCAAGAAATGGGGGTTTTGATAGTCGGTATATTTCTCGATTTGCATCGTCTCAGGATGCTGCAAGTAAATTTTTGCGGTCGACAACAGTGTACCAACGGCATTACATATGTTCTTAGGACCAGCCACTGTGACATCAACATAAATATACATCTTTCTCTCGGCTGCCAATTCATGATTGAGTTCAGCTGTTGAAGGAATTGTCTCAAAATGACAACCTAGATTCTTCATCTGGCAAAGTAGTCGGCCGGTCTTCTCATTGAGAATTGCAAAATCTGCCTGGGAATATGATTCATCAAGAGTGGAGGTCGTCAGACAAACAACTTCACTCTCAGGCTGAAAGCGAAGCTTGAGCGACGGCGTATCTTTTGAGTTAGTGCCGATGGCATTTCTCCCTAAAACCTCCTGTGTCGTGGAATCGAGTAGTTTTGTTTGTATGTTATGAATCTGATTTTTCTCAATAAGACTCCCTATTTTGTTTCTTTCTTGTGGAGTACTTACAAGCCCAAAGCATGCGAGATTGCTATATCCAGAATCATTCCGTGTTCCTATAAATGAATTGGGTTGTGACATGGGGGGCAAGACAAACTCTGGATCAGCAGCAAATGATCCGCAATGATCAGAGTTCTCGTCGCTTTGAGTCCCTGAATGTGACACAGGATCTCTCTTTGTCTTTTTGTGGGAATGAAAAGCCCTAGTCCTACATTTTTTGTGTTAGCCACCAAGTGATAGGTTAAGTATACGAACTTTATGTCCCTTTTTAACTTACGGTCCATCCAGATCAAATGAGGGTTCGAGGATATCAGGTAGACCCCTTTTGTTCTTCTGATGTGAATGTGCCTCTACATTGGAAGAAGACATTATTGTGATTTACCAATGAGAAGGCGCTGTGCATTGTTGTGATTTGGATGCACAGAACGACTTTACAACCTGATATGTAATTACGAATTGCAAAACAAAAAGACTGTTCAGCGGATTTCAAACAATTGAAAAACTAGGAGCATGTGGTTTTGTAGTACAATGGCAATGAATGCTGCGCCCCGACGAGGCAACGAGGCTCTGTTCAGATCACATGGCTTGGAGAACTGCATATGCAGGAGGTTAGGATGATTCTTGCATGAGATAAGCAAGTACCTTAGTATTTGCAGTCATTGATTTGTTGTTGTGAAGGATGAGGTGCAGTACGAGGCAGTGCGCGTTGAGTTGAGACCGAGTTGTTAACGTTCTGGATTCGCGAGACTGGCGATACGTGGACTGCCCAGGTGAGGTGCAGAATACGTCAGCCACATTCATCAACCAAATGTGGCTAAATCATGGACCTTCTTTCTCGGACTTCCAAGGTTATTATTACACGACATTTTTCCCATCCAGAACAACAATCTGGACTGCATTTTGACAAGAAAAGGAATTTGGATTCCTTCAATCTATTTATTCAAGTCGTTTGGAACGTTGGATAGTTTCCCACATATTGATAGCTTCTGCGGCATTCCAGTCATGGCCGACTCATTTCAAATTGCGTTGGCAAGCTTCAAAAAACGGTTGACTCAAGAGGAGCAGTTGCGATTTCAAACCACAACTCTGGACGAAGTGAAGATCGCTATACTGAAGATACAAGATGACCAAAGCCGTCGTAAAAGCATGATGAATCTCTCTCGTGTCAAATCCTTTATCGAAGCATTTGAACAATATTCAAATGTTGTCGAAGTTTTCCTCAACACATCTTCAGTGTTGTGTTTCATTTGGGGCCCCATGAAATTTTGTCTTCAGGTTGCAAGCTCATGGGCCGAGTCTTTCGACACACTATTAGACGCATATCAGCAACTTGCGGAAAACATACCTCTTCTCGAGCAATATGGTGATCTATTCAAAGGCAATTCGTATATGGTTAACGTACTTGCATTGTTCTATGAAGACATGCTCGACTTTCACCGAGCGGCTCTTAGGGTTTTCAGCAAATCAAGTAAGTGTATTCTTCAACCAATCATCTAACAATTAGTTTGAAATTTCCGAACGAAGCGTTACTTGATTTTAAGTGTTTGAGATTATCTGAATCCTCAAAACACTAAAAAGGATTTCTTGGTTGTAAATCTCCGAATGTGCTGTTGCACCGTATCCGACCTTTTAGGTTTTGTTCGCTTACGTCTCAGCGTGGAAACAAATATTTAGGGCGACTTGGAAAGACTTCAACAGCAAATTTCGGCATATATTAGACGGGCTGGCCCGACACAAAGCTCTAGTAGAAAGTCAAGCAACGATTCTCCAATTCGAAAAGCAGCAAAAAGATTACACTAAAGCCAAAACTTCGATCTCAATGATCCAAGAATCAATTCTTCGTATTCAAGAATACCAGAGGGAGCATCTTAATCACAAAAAGCAGTTCGAGGCTATCGAGAAGGAAGACACCAAGCGTCAACGACTAGCTTTACTAGATTGGCTCGCTTCCACCGATCCGATACCTGACCATGAGTTCGCGGTCTCTATGCGAGCCGATTATCCCTCCTCCGGCAACTGGATTTTGCAAGAGAATAAGATAAAAGCGTGGCTTGATCCTCAACAATTAACCGTCCCACTTCTCTGGATTAATGGTATTCCTGGAGCAGGTAGGCATTACAGAATCGCATAATACTAGCTTCATGGGCTAATTGAACTAGGAAAAACTATATTGACATCCGTGATCATTGGAGAATGCATGAAGAACAGCTCATCGTCGACAATATTCTTTTACTGCAAATATGACGATAAACAGAGAGATACTTTCCTAGCCGTGGCTCGGGCTATGCTCTCTCAACTGCTGAAGCAAAACGAAATTCTTCTACCTTACCTCTATAGCGAGTGTATCAACAGTCATTCTGTTTCACTTGTCTCGCATGAGATGTGTACGAAGCTACTCGAGGTGTGCTTTGAAACTGTATCTAAATCGGAAAGGACGTATTTGATAATTGATGGGCTCGATGAATGCGAGCCATTGCAGAGGAGAATCTTGCTCTCTACTCTGGTCTCTATTGTGCAAAAGACTTTGTACCCAGGAATGCTTCGCTTGCTGATTGTCAGTCAAAACGAGCCTGATATAAAGAGACAGCTTCGGCAATGCTCAGATTTACGGTTGTCAAGCTCCTGCAACAGATGTGATATTGAAGTCTATTCTCGAGTGTGGGCAGAAAAAATACAGCAGAAGTTTGTTGTATCAGATGACACAAAGACGCACATCATAAAGGCTGTGTCTGAAGGTGCAGATGGTAAGTGCTCTCCAGTACCTCACTGTCTTGATCTAACCGGTCTCAGGGATGTTCTTATATGCAAGACTAATCCTCACTAATCTTTATGGACAAACATCCCGTGAAAAACTGTACGAGGAACTTCGGCCGGGAACATTTCCAGTTGGCTTTGAACAAGCGTGAGCGAAAGAACCTTGGAGAAAGATCGAAATTGTTTATCATTGCTGACAATTCAGATACTCGAGGATTGTGTGTCGAGTGTATCAGAACCCCAACGAGTCGGAGCGAGCTACCGCAGAAAGATTATTGGGCTGGATTTCATGTGCAAAGCGGCCCATGCGATGGCATGAAATACAGGCTGCAGTATCAATTAACATGGATGATGAGGATGTGAAATTTGAGGGTGCGTCAATTGATCAAACCCCCGGGCCTCTGTATGGAATCCATGATGGGATTATTTGTCTTGATTCAGGACCAAGTTGACCTTTTCAGACCGCCAGCTACGAGCTCATATTCAAGATCTCTGTGGGTCCCTCGTGGAAGTCCTTCCAGGGGACAGAGTGCAACTCGTGCACAGCAGCGCGAAATCGTACGTTAAACATATATGAAACCACATGCTGGCTGGATATTTCCAAATAACTGATGAACACGAAAAACAGTTACTTGATTGATAAGAGCCATGTAAGAATAAATTTAGAAGAGCAGAAATTGGCAGTAATGTGTCTACGCTACCTACTTTTCCAATGCTTTGACCCGACTACACCTGACAATCAAATCCACCACTATGTCAACGAAGGTTATTATGCATTCCAAGAATATGCAATTGTGTATTGGGTTGATCATCTAGAGTCTCTGATTGAGCAATTATCACCATCGGACCTTGAAAACTCAGAACAATGCGACCTTGGATCCGCCATTGCGGAATTTTACGAGATTTTTGGAGTGCAAAGCACAAAAAGGTCGGATGTCCCCTCCTTCTTAGAAGATCGATGCACTCATCTTGTTGGGTCCGACCAACTAGACTCACTACTTTTTCTGCTGAGCCATACTAGAAAAGTTCGGGCCGCTCAAGATGAACTTACAGAGCCAAAGGAGTTAAAGATCATCCTCGAGAAAGTACGATCCTATTTAACCAAACTGTCCAAATCAAAAAACTTAACGATTGTGGAAAAGCAAAAGCTCAATACTTATTACGGTTCAAAATGGATAAAATGTCCTCGCCATGCATGTTTCTACTTCCATGAGGGGTTTCCTGATGAATCTAGTCGTGATAAGCATCTTCTACGACACGAGAAGCCCTTCTTATGCACAGATCTAAGTTGCCTGAGGAAACATTGGGGATACAGTACCGAGAAAGAACTCAAAAGACACATGTTATTAGAGCATCCCGATCCAGCAGCTTTCGGAGGTAAATTTCCAAAGGTCAAGAAAGAACCAGTGAAGCATCAATGTAATATATGCGGAAGCTCATATACAAGGTCATCAGGTCTAAAAATACACCAACGAAAACATGATGGAATAAAACCATTCAAGTGCGAATTTCCTGGCTGTCCAGCGGCATTTTTGAGGAGATGGGATCGTGATAGACATGCGAGGTCTACTCATTCAGGAGTGGGAAATGCTAGTGGATCACAATCACCACAATCTACGCCAGTTCAAAGTCTGCCATAGCCGAAGTGTTGCCCGACAACGAATTTGAACGAAAGGCCCTGGATAATTTTCCTTCTTGGAAAGCCAAAGCTGATCGGTAGAACAGCATCAACAATCTCTATTCAAATAGGGTGGATAGTTGAAATCACGATTCCTAGTACCATCATTACACCCCTGATCTGCATTCGAGTGCAGACTTTGAGTTACGCAGCCCTCTTGTCTTTGCAATCTAAGACTTGACACCATGTCGAATGGCACTCGACACATAGCCATAACTATAGTGTTGTCTTCACATCTGAGCCTTACTTATTTGAATGGTATATTTTCTCGGTGTCCATCGTATGATTAACATGTCATTCGTCATGAGGCTACCCTTAGTAATGATAAAAAGATAGAAACGACATTGCGATTACAATGCGACGGATTTATTAGATCGTGAAAAAGAAATGATGCAAGATGTATTCCGTGCTTTTCATCTGCTTTTGCTATTAATGTCATATAACCACACAGTGCTTCTCGGGGGGTCCTCGTAATCGTGATTAAATAGAGTGGCTGCCAACAATTCTCAAATATTAAGTCACATCATTTTCCCTTAAGAAGATTTACTAGTAGTCATACGAGTATTACTTAATTCAAAAAAATCTACTATCAGAGGAGCATAAGTAGTATGACGCGACGTTGTAAGCTCAGAAGTTTTTGCACGTGATAAATTCACGTGCATATCATTATGCCTCTTCTATTGATTAGCAAAGACACCTGAGCCAAGAAAGTTGCGTGCTGAACGAGCGCCGAGCGGTGCAAGAAAAAACAGGCTCTTCGTTGAGTGATTGTCGCTTGATCCCCCAATATATTTCGTCTGACGGGACGTCAGACATGACACTTTCCTTCTTTTGGATTGCTGCTACCCGTACGTATGGATGCCACAGTGAGACTTTAATAAGAAACGGGGGAACCCGAAAGTGGCCCGGACTTTCGGTGTTACTGACAAAGAATATCATGTCACGTGCCGTATAAATCTTTCGAAAATCTTAAATTTCTTAAATAACGCGAATTTCCAAAGTTTTCAACTAGACAGAAAGCTTTTTCACAAGTTCAGGTAGTCACCACTTGAAATGAGTATCATAGATCATAGATCACGAGAGCGACAGCCCAATCACAAAGTTGACTCGCTGATTGGATGTGAATCTGCATGACACTGCATTCGCTTGATTACTTGTCTAATGCCTGGAATAGCCAGTCAATATTCATGTGAATAAGCAGCACATTTCATAAGCAGCTCTATCGAAGTTGCGACGATTAGACGAAAAATGATCTGTTGGAAATTTAGTTGGAATTTTCTTCAAGCAACGAATGATTCGATTGTTGTTTTTTTGTTTGAGTGCGTTACAACCTCTCCCAACAAGGGATAGATCACAAAACGAAAATAGAGTAACTCTTTCCATAAGCCCTTTCCAGGCATCCATACCCAACCAAAGATCTAACTCTATGTCTCCCCAACAAGATAACATTCAACAGTTGTCGGCGAATACCGGTGTGTTTCACTCCGAGCGCCTCCTCGATTTCTCTGAAGAAAGTATCAATATTGGCGTTCAAAAATCACAGAAACAACTTGCATGCGCAAAATGTCATACTCAAAAGCTACGATGTGTTCGAAAGTCACCTGGTGAACATGCCTGTGATCGTTGCCTGGCTACCAACATCGAGTGCGTTGCCAGACAGCTACAGCGCATGGGCAGACCAGCAGACCACTGTCGTCGTAAGAATCATAATGCCAGCGCCAGCATAAATGGTGCTCGGTACAAAAACAAATCTCGATATGGTGGTACAAGTCGTATAATTGGTAATACGACAAGTTCCGGGAGTGGATCGAGCCATTTGCCCACGGCGGATAGTGATTGCGGGGTTATAGCGTGGTCTCCGTCGGCTGACGGAGACTCCACATCTAGCTGTAGGCGTGCCGGCGCTGGTATTGAATTTGCTAACCTATCTCCGAATAAGATTGACGTTGCCATGTGCCCGCCTGTGGACGTATCTGTGGAGAAAAATGAAAACGTGGGTAACAGTAGCAGCACTATTGTGACACAAATCACTCCAACCCTCATACACGGGTTCGGATCTTGATATTTGGTCATCGTGGGCAGTTCCAAATCAACTAAATTCTTATGCGGATTCTCCCTTTGCTGGACTAGAAGATTCGAACTCTTTGTTCCCACAGTATAACGATTTGCCGGCAAGCTTATTTGCTCATGGTGTTGATGCGAATACCATCGGAGCAAGCACAGAGCCAGATAGCATCACAGATTTACAGCCACAATTTGACGATACGCCCATTGATCCAGTCGAGCAACTCACCAAGCTACACCTCGAATTATATCGCTGTCTCACCTCTGTCAAAGCCGTGGAAACAGCTAAGAAAGATAAAATGCTCAATCCATCCAAATAAGATGGCAGCATCGACACCAGTTGGTTACAGCAATTATTCCAAACCACAGAACGATTCATCGATGCCTTAACAAGCTATGTGGGCGATAACCTACCTCCAAGCAATGCTAAAACTGTATCAGCTGCCCTCATCAGCAGTTCAGATACCCAGGTGCTGACGACCACCGACGAAGCCGACACAGCCACAGGTCTCATGATCGTAAGCTGCTACAGTCAGTACAATCTGCTCATCAATTCCTTTGTTCTTAATACGTAATCCTGTTCCCCGGATTGCATTCCCTTTTCCCTTTCGAAGATGAATTTTCCTTTTGTTTTTAACACAGCTTCATCTCCTCACTTTCTTTCAAGTCTTACTAAAACAGGAAATACTGACTTCCGGATCTTCTAGTGCGTCTCCTCCAAATCTTCGACGTCGTCGTCTTCATCATTGAAACCCATCGCGATTTTCAATGTCCAGGAAGTTATGTTGAAATACGCTTTGGGTCTTTCGCAGCTAAAAGTGATCGCATGCTCTCGGCCCGCTTGCTCGGTCAATATGTACTGCATCTTCTGTGTGGAATTTCTGAGGCGGTTGGCAAAGCTATCGCCTCGCGCCAGCCGTATGCTCGTGCGATTGTCGATGCGCGGAGAGTGGAGGCTAAGTTAAAAGAGCGCATTGCGATTACATTCCACGATTCTTGAGGGAAAAGGATTTGTATCGACAAGCATCTCGTTTTTGGATCGAAGAACTCTTGTTGAGGTAGATTCGAGGACTTGAGAGAGGTTGAACTAATCGTCAGATGATGTATTTTGCGCAAAGGGTATTTTACGGGATGCTGCAAAGCAAAGGCCTAATGAGTTTGGGTCCAGTAGTGAAGGGAAAGAGAATTATCTATAGGAGACCATTACGTGCTATGGGAGATATAATCGGGTAACTCGGTCATGTCATATCTGATAAGTTGATGCCGACTCAACAGTTTACAGAGCAGGAACTTTTGTTTGAGAAATGGAATCTCTTTGCCGTTTGCGTAGAAAATGAAAGTTGTTGGGGCTACTCGATTACTCAATCCAATCTAGCGGTGGGATCAGTATGCAGAGCTCCTGCTCGATATCGCCATTATCCCGAGAGTTATCCCAATCTTGGTAGATGCAGAAAGGTCTCTAGACGATTCCTCGTGACCATAGAGACAACTTCTCACACCAAGGAACCATAGAGGTTTCGGGCAGGGATTGCTAAAAAGTTGCACACGAAGGGCTGAAAATATTGGGAAGAGCATAACATTTTATTCAGAATTTATTTATTTCTTTCTAATATGTTCATTTCTTTTGGGGTATTCTCAAGCCCTCAGATTTTAACTCATTTGAATGACATGAGATCTCTTAGCCTTTATCTTATGCGGGTGCTAAACAAACTCCTAGGCTTTACTTCGTTCAAATTCTACGTGATCTCAAACTCTTCAGCTTTTATCAGAGTGCCCAATCACGTACGTTTTTGCCTATGTGGTCTATCTTTTTTTCTATTAACGTACTCCCCAAGTCCTTGGATTTCAATTTGTTCGACTGATCAAGAATTTAAATTTCGTATTCATGGGATCATGATAAACCATATTGGTACGAATCTCGTAGAAGCAAGCTGTTCTGCTCTAAGGCACAGCCTTCACATGAGTTGCTTGGTGTGAGGTGTGATGAGGGAGATGATCATGAGTTGCGATGGCGCAACATATTGACCGTTTGAGAAATTCCCTGGCTGCAAGGTCACCAGATATAGGCCCGGACCTTTTATTTAGCTGCAGGATATGTATCAATTACGATCATATCGAAGTTATTTTTTCTTCTATTACTATTCGATTTGTTTTCGGTAAATCAGATTGAGTTGCGAGGAGGATTAACAATTCGGACACTTCTATTTTGGTAAAGTATCCGAGTCCGAACGCGGGCCGCAGCGTGCTTTCTTTCCCGAGCCTTTTAGATGGGTTATCTCCTCTCAATTTATTCTTGCATGTAACTTCTTGTTTAGAGGCAATAATTTGGTCAATTCGAGATATATTTCAAACCCTAAATTCAGTCTCGATATAAATCCCCATGTGTTGTTAGAGCAACAACTTCTAGATGGCTTCTACTACAAACGAGCCCCTTGATAAATCCGAGAACCCGATGGGTCTTAAAAGTACCACAGATGTTAATAGCGATCGCACCAGGCCTCCCGCGCCTCAAGAAAATGTGCCCGAGACTCCTGATATGAGTAAAGGTAAACTTACTCTTATACTAGCTGCACTGTGTCTCTCAGTCTTTCTCGCAGCCATCGACGCGGTTCTTATAACTCCGGCTTTGCCTACAATTGTGAAGGATTTAGGCGCATCAGACTCAGGTTACTCCTGGATTGGATCTTACTATCTTCTTGCCCTGGCAGCTTCGTCGCCAGTCTGGAGTAAAGTGAGCGACATATTCGGTCGAAAATCTATCCTACTTATTGCCAATTTCATATTCCTTGTTGGCAGTCTGATCGCCGCATTATCGCACAGTGTAGGCATGCTCATAGCTGCACGTGCTGTGCAGGGGCTCGGTGGAGGTGGCATCATAACTCTCGTTGAGATTTCTGTAGGAGATATGTTCAGTCAAAGGTATGTTCCGTTTGTATAACCAAGTTGTAACCAAACTTTAAATTCTTCCCCAATACTGGGGGTACTTGATCAATTCTTTGCTAATATATTCATTCTCCAGACAACGAGGACTTTTCTATGGTATATATGGAGCTGTTTGGGCATTTGCAACTGCAATTGGACCTATCATTGGTGGTGCATTTACCGAATATGTATCATGGAGATGGTGCTTTTGGTTCAATTTGCCATTTGATGCACTATCCCTTATTATTACATTTCTCTTTCTCCATATCCACAATCCGAAGACTCCTCTTGTCGCGGGTCTCAAGGCTATTGATTGGATTGGATCGATACTCATCGTTGGAGCAACTCTCATGTTCCTGTTAGGCTTGGACTTCGGAGGCGTGACTCATCCCTGGAAGTCTGCAGTTGTCATCTGCCTCATCGTCTTCGGACTTGTGACTTATGCGGTTTTCGGGATATGCGAACGCTTTGCCAAATATCCAATTATTCCTCGCCGTGTCTTCGGAAACGTGTCACTTATCTCCACATTTGCCGTTGTTTTCTGTCATGGCGCTTGCTTTATCGCACCTGTCTTCTTCCTTCCGCTATACTTTCAAAGTGTCCTTGGAGCTACACCAATTCTTTCCGGTGTCTGGCTACTCCCTCTCGCCGTTTCATTCACGGCCTCTGGAATCATCATGGGTATTCTAATTCAACGCACCGGACAATGTCTGTGGATTATTCGGGGAACAATGGCACTTCTGACTCTGGCGCTTGGCATCATGATTACATTCGGCCCTACTCGCAGTTGGGGCAAAATCGTCGTCTTTCAAATCCTGCTTGCGTGGGGAATTGGCGCTAATATGCAAACTCTTGTGATTTGCGTGCAAGCTCTCGTCGCGCCGGAGGATATCGGGGTAGCAACCGGTACTTTGAATTTTATCCGAAATCTTGCTACCGCGAACAGTGTTGTACTTGGTCAGGTGGTCTTTCAGGGCATTCTCAAACACCACAAGGGAAAATTTCTCGCAGTTGGTATACCCGAGGACAGTGTGTCAGAGCTTCTGAATGGCGGCGCTATCGGTGGTTCTAATATTGCAAGTACTTTTACCTCAGCACAGAGTTCCGTCTACAGAAGTGTAGTTGCAGATGCTCTTTCCAAAATGTGGATTTTGTATACTTGTATCTGTTTTCTTGGCTTAGTTATCTCATTTGGAATTCAAAAGAAAGAGCTCATGACTGTTCATGAGACGACTAAGACGGGGTTGGAGGCGGAGGAAGAGAAGAGACGGAAAAACTTGGAGGGTAAACCAAAAGAAGAACCTTGATTGATTTTAAAATACAGTTCGCAATGAGAGATGCTACTATTGAGAGTAGACATTGCTTGGGTCTTCAATAGATCGGAGCAGAGGGAGGAATTTCAAAGCTTGTGTTGACTATTCCTGCGTGGAAGAGATAGCAGTTGAGCGTTGTTCGGCTCAATGTCATGTGACGCTGCATGTGATGCCACTATTTAGTGTTTGTGACATTGCAAGCAAAAGATCAAATTACCATTACATTGGTACTTCGAATTATCAAGGTATGAGGCAAGTGATTTTGAAAACTTTTACAGTCAAGAATAAAATTGTGTCAGTTTAAAACGTGACTTCGGACCTGAAGTCCACAGCTATGCATATACGAGACGGCAATGAACGCGCCTACTAGGTTAACTTCCTGCATCAACTGAATGAAATCCCATAAATAAAGTGCAGCTCCAATCACCTCATAATCTCCCTTCGTAGCCAGAGGATGGGTAGGCATCGTCCCATTCCCCGCCTCATCCGCTCTTCAATTTCCTCTGCCGACCGGTGCACACGGGTTCCATTGCTCGAAGATATGACTAAGACCAAAGGAATTCCCATCTATCACCACGGTTCTCGAAACCTGCAAATGCCTCGTATTCCGCGACCTCGCGCGGTTCTGGGCCAGTCAAAGCACTAGCGCAATTTAAGCAGTTTCTGGGCAAAGACAATTCACTGAAGTCGTCAAGCTTTAAAGCATCAAGAAAGGTCTCTGAAAAATCATCACTGATAATGCATATGCCGAGTATATATTCGCAGATCTAGTATCTTCTGTCTAGACCTCGGGTATCATCGTGGGCTTTCGGGTCCGGTTAAACACACCCACGAGTGTATTGGCGCTTTGTATATCGTCTGCTCATATGACGACCATCATGCATGATTTTATAGATTTTCGTGGCACTCTGACCTCGTCATGAGTTTCTCGTGTGTAAATATTTCATGAGTCGCAAGGACACGGTACGCCGCGCAAATGTCCCGAACATCTCGAGGAGTATACCACATCGTCGAGCGCTGCAGTGACAGGCGGAATCTTTTAGGACAGAATAAAAAGGTCAAGTGCGTCCACAGATAGTTTTATCGCTGTCAGTAGTTGGTAAAGATAGCGGAGAAAGGTCTTTAAACATGATCCCTTCACACCACGCTATACCATCTCAAAACACCACTCCTGAAAAAGAGACCTTGCTGCAGTAAGATCGCTATCTCCTACACAGATCAAGAGACTTCTTCAGTCACTCTACAATACTTCTCCCTCGTATTCCGAGTCCTCAAAAAGAGCGGTTTCTCCCCCCTCAAGCTCCTCCAATGATCCGTCGACCTAAATAATCCCTCACAGCCCCCAATAACCCACGCCCAATTTCTAGCAAAAGTTTCTGTAACCTCCCAACCGCTCTCATCCCATGGATCTCGCCATACGATAATCCCATTTCTTCTCCCCAACTTCGCACTCTTGACTCCTCTCATTTCTCGACATAGCTCTACTTCATCAAATTGATTATTCCTCCGCAATAAATTATCGCGTAGCTGAGGAATCGGTAAGAGATCTATCCATGGATGATGAGGAATCTCACGTTGAAGGGGTGTCGGGTGAAGAGATAAGGGCAAGGAAAACAGATCAAGAGTAAAGGATGTGTTTCCTGCTGTGAGATCCACAAAGAATCGAGAGCATGCTGTTCGGGCCATAGAGGAAGTTGTTAGACCGAGAGTTTGGGCGTTGGCTATGAAAGCTCGGGTGGTGTTAAATTGGATCAACATCATTGAGTTATCCGAGGACGGGGATAAATGGAGGTAATTATGGTAGGCACGGGTGGAGAAATGTAAGAGGAAGGATTGTGTTTCCCGAGAGTCGGGTCGACATGCTTGGATTGAGTCGATGTCTTCAATATCAGTTGAATTTGTGTGTGGAAGAATTCGCTGTGGGTTTGTTTGTTGTGCAGTAGTTCTGTATAATTCGGGAGCTTGATGATCACCATGCGAGAAGTGAAATTGCCGTGCTAGTGGAGTAGGGATTAGATCGGAATCTCCATGGTGGAGTTGGGAACGCCCCTCTTTCTTTTGTACTTTAGATTTCAGAAGCTTCCGCTTTCCTGTAAATTACCATCGCATTAGCCTACACGCAACGACCTGATAGTGAAGAAATCTCACTCGTGATTCTCTGATTCAACCGATCTTGCATCTTTTTTCTTCGGCGTTTGTCAGTTATACCCGTCCAATCCTCCTCAAATGATAACATGCCATTTTGATGAGGCATAAGTTGCAAAGGAATGAGATTTTGCTCCATATTTTGAGTCGTATCATATGTATGCGACTGACTTCTTCACTCCTGTCAGATTGTAGTCCAAACCCGGATTTCTGTGAATAATGTGAATGAGGAGTAGTTCTGCAGGGCTTCAGAATTGATTAAATATTCTGCAAGTCACTGACTTACCGCTAGTTTAACCACTTTTGAGTTTGCCTGGGACGCTGTATAAGGTTAGAACTGACTACTGAGGTACGAAGCATTACAAATGGTGGTAAAAGGGTCTCAAGGCACGGCCCAAACTCCGTAGATAGCGAAAAATCACAGAGATCGAAATCATGGGAAGTGCCCAAAGCTCATGATTCGCTCAAGGCCTAATTAGCTTGAGGTCTGTGGATCTCACCCCACGTACACTCACTATTTCTCAAGCGTACGGCATAGGACCGTTACTCGTATCATTCGAACAATGTATTAAAGTTACTCCATACGACTTATCGTGACATGCAAAAGAAGTTTAGTTTTCTCCTTACACTGATAGGTGATATTGGTTTAGCATGTTTGAGCTGTGGTTGGCTACGTATGATCGCTAATAGGAGAAGTATCTCTTTTTATTCAACTAAACGAAATCTAACAAATTTATCCCAGAAGAAAGCACCAGTCGCTACTTGAGGTATTTTCTCGAAAGTGACGCCATTTCTCCAAGCGATCAATTGCAAATTATATGAGTATAATCTCTGAAGTTTCATCATGAGAATATGGAGAACAAATGTGGAGTCGTATCAATAAGGTTTAAGCTAATGCAATTGACTGACAACTACCTAGACTTTGCCTCTTATTTTAGCGAGGGGTTAAGGTTTAACTCCGCGCGACATAACTCCATGCTTTCTTGCAATATCTGATGATGAAGCATCACGGTTGCGCACACATGAAGCACTTCATGCTGTGTTCTAGAATTCAAGGTACCTAAACACACTACAAATTTCAAGAGACTAGTTGAAGTGTCAATTTGTAGTTATCAAATAGTGATAAGATGAAAGCAAAAGTAGTGCAGAAGTGATGGATTTGCATGATATAAATAACGAAGATTGTCGTTCAATTCTCTCCTTCGTTTCTTTGCATACCTAGATACTCATCAAATCATCAAGAAAGTTCGGCGCTTCAAAATCCCTTTCATCTCAATTTCCTCAACCTTCATAAACATGGCTCAAAATAAAGCAGCATGGATTAAGACTTCTGGCGCACACCCGTTGGCTATTGACGATGCCCCTATACCTCGTCCTGGCCCGGGAGAGCTGGTTATTAAGAATGCGGTTGTGGCTATCGTATGTTATCACAATCTTCTTTCGGCGTAGATGTATAGATTCCATCACTAATAATTATTTGATGAGCAGAATCCTGTCGATTGGAAGATACAGTAAGCTCGTTATGCCAAGTGGCCAGTTTGTGAAGTATGAAGACTTCTAATAAAATATAGGGATCATGGTCGCTATCTCAACAAATATCCATTCATCCTAGGAGAAGATACTGCCGGTACAGTTGAAGCTGTCGGCGAAGGTGTTGTAGGTTTCCAAAAAGGTCAACGGGTCATTGCGTATGTAAACCACTCCAGAAACTCTCAAATATCAAATCTCAGCCAAATTGGGTGCACAAAGTATCATGAAATCTAACAAAATACACATAGGCATTGCCACGCCCTAATGACTCGCGATCCCTCCAACTCCGCCTTCCAAAACTACACTCTCGTCACGGAAAAGCTCACTTCAGCACTCCCCGAGTCTCTCTCTTTCGCAGAAGGAGCAGTCCTTCCATTGGCTATTTCCACGGCATCAGCAGGTCTCTTCCAGAAAGATACTCTAAACCTCCCTCTCCCTTCCCCCACCGACAAAGTCGAAACAGACAACAAAGACACAATCCTTATATGGGGAGGAGCGTCTTCCGTCGGAGCCACCGCCATTCAACTTGCCGTCGCCGCAGGATTAAAAGTCATTACCACAGCCTCCTCTCAAAATAAAGACTTTGTCAAATCAATTGGTGCACAAACCGTGATTGACTACAAGTCCCCCAATGTAGTAGAAGAAGTAGCAAACGCACTTCGCGGTAGCCAAATCGCCGGAGTCTTCGACGCTATTTCCGAGACCAGGAGCTTCGAAACCGTACAAAAGATTCTGGAGAGTCTAGATGTGTTTCCCAAGGTTGCAAGTGTACTTCCATATGACAAGCCTACGGAAAAGTTCTCGCCCAAGTATGGTACGTATTGGCATCCTTTCTCTTCTTGAAGAGCATTTCCCGATTAACCTTTTGATTTTCTGTCTTTTAGTCACCGCTTTCACGATTATTCAGGAGCCAAATCAATATGTTGGAGAAGCTGTTTGGAAGAAGTTTGTACCAGAAGGCTTGGCAAACGGAAAGTTGCAAGCAAAACCTGAGCCGTATGTTGTAGGTCACGGATTGGAGGACCTTCAGAAGGCATTGGATATTCAAAGGAAGGGGGTTTCGGCAAAGAAAGTGGTTGTTACTTTGTAAATTTAGTTCTTGACTGAGTCATAAAGCTTTCAATTTTGGCCTTCAGAAAATTCGATATGAAAGCAGTGATCAGAAACGCATAAGACGGTTGTTACTTTTTAAAAAGGGTGTTAAATTGCTAATAGTAAAGGGACTTGAGTCCCCTGATGTGAAGGATATGCTTTTGGGTTGCAGCTGCAAAAATCCGCTCACGATATCAAAACTATCAACCGGACCAAGAATGAAGACCTACGCAAAGCAATCCAGGTAAAAACTTCATCTCAGAAACTTTGGTTTCTATCTTTACTTGGATAATTATTGGACCTGGTAACCTTGTGTATAACTCACGGTGGCAAACTTTCTTCAATCTTGAAAACACAGCTGAGCTCTTCAGATTTTCGCTCAAAAGTAGCTTGAAATACGAGTAGGTTCGGAATTATCCGGGTAAAACTACATAACTATTCATCATTATCCAAACCCTCTAAAAATAAAACATCAAGCCCCTTCATCCCACCAAAATCTACGCAAAACCCAAGCTTTGATCCGCAAGCGGAAGCTCCTCCAAAGCATGACGTTTCAAAAACTGCTCCATAGTAACATTTTTCACTTTAGGATATTTGGAATTTTCAAGATTACTGCTATCTTCCCCCAAATATGCTTTCCCGTTTGTGCACCAGAATGCAAATCCTCTATTACTTAAGTCAGTTTTTGGAAGATCATAGGTGGAAATTAAAATTATAATGTGAAATTACTTACAATGCGCCCCATTGAGATGTATCTTCGCCATGTGTATTTACGACCTCTTCAAGCTTCTGTTCGAGGTCAATTAGAGATCCATGGGACTTGAGATGAAGTGGAGTGGAATAGACGGTTTGAAAGATGGATTGAAGTTCGCGAGGGGACTTTCGATCCTCGAGGACTGTATTTTCTCTTGTTAGTGGAATGTATCAAAGAAAAACAAAATCGAAAGCGAAAATGAAACACGAAGAACCTACATCTGAATATTCCCACAGCATTTTCATCCAAAGCAACTGCAGCTGTATAATCTGCTGCGGTCTGATATGTAGTAAACTCCCATTTTTCATCCCCTGCTCCCCAGTACGAGAGAGTTTGAGAGGATGAATCATATAGCTGGAAGAATTCCGCCCAGAAAGTTTCCATCAGCGCGCCATTGAGAATATGCACTCCCTTGACCGATTTCTTAGTAGAAAGATATTCGATAATCTTCGTAGTTGGCTTGGGGAAGAGATGAATGCGTGAAGATGGAATGAGTGTGTGATCAACAGAGAAATCTCCGGCTATGTAGCGGGGTACCTTTGCCGCTTCGCAGGCATTGATAAGATATTTTTGTCCGTTGGTCATTACCTCTGTCGAGGCAAAATAACAACATATGACGACGGAGGTACCGGAAACGAAGTTTTGGATTGAGGTTATATCGTCATAGGATCCGGTCACGATCTTAATTCGAGGGTGGGTGGTCAATATTGTGGGAAGTTTGGATGCGTTGCGACAGTAACCTTTGATGTGGACTGATGGGTTGAGGAGGAGGGACTTGATTATGCATTGAGCGAACTTGCCGCCTACGCCGGCGATGCCTATGGTTTTTGCTTCAGAGGAGGACATTTTAGGTGCTTGAGTTGTAGAGAAATTGGAGTTTTAGTATCAAGATATTGGACAATGATGTCTATAAGTAGGTATAAATATTAAAGATAACATTAGAAGGTACCTGTAGGTATTGTAGTTTCGAAAGATTACAAACCGAGGTATTATCAAGAATAAGTGATAGGACCTTTCTCTCTCTCTTAGAATAGTGAGAGCATTCCTCGGAATTATGATACTGAACTAAATGATTCTATGTGATGATTTATAAACCTATAGCGTTCATCTCGCATTTCAAAGATTTACATGATACTAGCGCGGTAGGATTGTCAGTCGCATGCAGTTGACTAATTTAGCGAAATCGCTTCAGGAGAATAAGTCCGGGCACTAAGAATTAGTGCTTCGGAGCTTCCTGCGGAACATGTAAGTCACTGACATGCATTAGAATTTCTTTTCAAAACGTGCACTTCTATAATTATACTTCAAAATTATTACAAGGTAGTTGAACTTATTGCGATGGGCGAAACCCCCGGCACTTTGAGCTTGTTAACTCCGGGTATTCAAATCTCAGAAAGATGCAACGGGAACCATAATATAGAGAAGTCGGAATTAGTAGAGATTGCTTGGTAATAGTAGATAACCATCAAAAACTTAATTGCAAATACCATATCAGTATGAAGAGAGCAAAGAGAAAAGGGTATAAATAGAGTTCACTTCCCACTTGAAGGAGGTAAACTTAACGTTCAGTACTTAGGTTCACACGACGAATTGACAAGCAAATACTAAGAATACTTTCCGTTCAATCACCTATTATCACTAGCTCGTTCAAGATGTCATCTCTCGGAACCGTGTATTCTTACCCCAACAACCCTCGTACAATGAAGGTCAGTCAAGAACCCGGAAATCTGAATACAGATCCCTTAAACCACACCCTTGATCTAACATACCACCTACCAGATCCAAGCCGCGGCTGCCTTCAACAACAGGACCATTGATCTCTTTCCCGATTTCGTTATGTTCAAAACCAACCGAACTCCCGAATTTCTCTCCGACTTCCCACTTGGCCGTGTCCCCGTATTCAAGGATGCCACCTCCTTCCAACTTTTCGAATCGGATGCTATCACCCAGTATGCCGCTGAAAGTGGCCCCGCTACGAACCAATTACTAGGATCAAATATCAAAGCACGCGCGACCATTCGTCAATGGATATCTTTTGCTAATAATGAGATCTTTGAACCCATCACTACGCTCATCTTCTGGAGATATGGATTTGTGCCTTTTGAGAAAAGAGCAGAGGATGAAGCTATGGGAAAATTGGAGATTGTTTTGGGTGTTTTGGAGAGTCAGTTGAGTAAACACATGTATGTATCTGGTACGGATGATATTAGCTTGGCGGATATCTCTGTTGCTGCTGCTTTGTATTGGGGATTTGATCAGGTCATCGATGTAGAGATGAGAGGGAAATTCAAGAAGCTTGTGGAATGGTATGAGAGGACTATTAAACATGAACATCTTAGCCCTTTCTGGGGGGAACAGAAATTTGTTGAGAAGAGGAGAGAGGGGGCGAATATTTGACTGGGATAACTAGATGAATGTAGAAATTGTTAATAAGCATGTACTAAAGTTTGGATAGAGAAGAGAATGGAGCAATTGAATAATTGGTTTTAAGGCTTGATCCGATGCTATATCGATATCACTAGAATCGTATATAAAAGAGTAGTTTTGGTCAGCGGGACTCCAGCTGGACGAAAAAACCGGCACACCAAACTCGCCAAACGTGGATTTCGTTGAAACGAAGGTTAAACATCATTTTGAAATCGAATAACACCATCGAAAAAGATTTATAATATGTCTGAAAGATTACCAACTATAAATTAAAAGTTTTTCTACAACTTAACCAGAACACCAATCTAAAATGCTCTAAAATCGATATAACAAAGAATTTCAAAAAAAATGCTCTAATTTTCTACCCACCAATTTTCACCTTCCCAAACCTCCACATCACGAGACCTCACGCAATAAAATTCCACTCCCAAACGCACAGACCACCCATCAATCTCTGTTCCTCCTCCTCACATGTACATAAAAAGAAGCGCACATTCATATACGATTTTGAGTTCACAACCTACTAAGTTATCCTCACTAGACAACCAAGCTTTTCTCCATCCCGCCTATTCCAATTCCGATTCTAAGTCCCTTGTCTATTAACGCTCCGAACCCGAGCCGAGCCGTCCGAGCAAATCTCCCGAGCAAAAATCTCCCGAGCGGAAAGATTCACAATGGTATAGTTAATCACCCCTCCCATAGTAAAACTACCCGAAGGCCACGAGAAAAGCATATCCAGAACTTTATCTCATCTCATCTCAGCTCATCTAGTACCAAACCACAACTAACACTCCATTCCCACACCCACAGGTACACGCCGACTCATCGACTTTCAAAGCCGATATCAGCAAAGCGGAAGCTTATGCACAGGTCTTAGACGAGGCGAGGGGATTAATTGATGGACAGAGGAATTGGGTATGTTTTCTTCGTTCGTCTTCTCTTTCTTTGGTTGGGGATTGGGATTGTCGATATTGAAGGAGCGAGTAAATTGTGAGTATGGGTAGATACTAATGGGATATAGGTGTGGTAAATATTCAAATTTTTCGAGTCGTTATATCAAGTGATATGATATGATCTAGTCAGATGACATATGTACGAACATTGAATAACGAAATGGTCATAGTAATTTATCAAACACGGCGTCATTATTATGGCATGCATATAAATCACTTCCCTCCCCCTCTTCAGAGGTAAACTGGGCCGGTTCGTCTCTCTTCCCTTCCTTACCTTTTCTCAAACCACCAACTTACCCATTCCAGGATTCTACACACTGGACCCCACATCCACTCCCTCCAAGCCCTCCCTAATTCTCGGTCCCTTCCAAGGAAAAGTCGCTTGTCAAACCATCGCCTTTTCCCGTGGTGTATGTGGTACCGCCGCTTCGACTCAGACGACGCAGCTCGTTCCCGATGTGGAGAAGTTTCCGGGTCATATTGCATGTGATGCTGCTAGTCAGAGTGAGATTGTGGTGCCGATTGTGGTGGATGGAGTGGTGAAGGCGATTATTGATGTGGATTGTGGGGTGAAGGAGGGGTTTGATGAGGTGGATCGGAAGTGGTTGGAGGAGTTGGCGGGGGTTTTGGCGGAGGGTTGTGATTGGTAGTTTGTTGGAGATGAGTAGAGGGTTTGGGATGTGAGGGTTGAGCTTGTCTATATTTTCCTGCAGTCTTCTGAAAGAAGTTGCATTGTGTTGCACTGTGTTGTATATGGATATAGAAATTAGATGAGAGAAACATAGAGCACTTGCTGTACATCCTACTTCCACTGGCAGACAAATCTGCATGGCGAGCATATGAAAACTCATCTCCGAGAAAGAAAAATTTCAAAATCTCAAAATTCGAGGATGCCCAGATTCCGAGCACATAACAACGCTGTGAGAATCATTCTAGACTCAAGCTAAAGCAAGAATCTGCTATGAGCGATACTAGCGATTGGAGGATTAACTCTCTAGAGATATCCAACTAGTCGCTCCCTCTCTCCCTAACCCAAATTCCCTATTTTCACTTTTTAACCGAGGAAGGGTAAACGAAACTATCTTCTGGTAGTAATCCCCTAATGTATACCTCTCACAAGTGAGCAAAACAGCAATATCCAGCAAACTGCAACTTATCTTAAACTCCCATTTACCCCTCTATCCCTCCATACCACAAAAATATACAAACCCCTCTTCAAAGCTCAACCATCACCTAAAAACATCCCATCATATGTCACAATGCAAAACACAAACCATAAACCACAAATTACTACAAAAAGGAAAAATGAAAGAGAAAAAGAAACGAAGCTCTAGGTAAGACAAAACACCTATCTGTGTTGCTGGTATCAATTCGTTATCATCATCATCATCATTCCACCTAGATACCTATTAATCTTACACAGTACAACACAACACAACACAACACTGAACTATATAAATACATAAATCAGAAACCACTCACCAAACCCATATGAACAAGTTACCAAATGATACCTATTCCGATGATATTCACCTATCTATATACCTACATACCTACTCCATACTCTATACTCTATACCCAATACACAGTACACAGTACACATTACCAATTAACAATTCATCACTCGCCCGTCCGACACGACACAGCACAGCACACCACGGCACGGTATACTTATTTATCAAGCCAGGTAGGTATTTTCCATTCATCGTATACATACATACCAACCTCCCTTCCAACCCACCAATCCCAATCCAATCTCGAACGAATTTTCCTAAAAGAGAAAAATTCGCTTGTATCTTATAACCTTATATCTATCTATTTTCAGCTATCTACCTCCAGCTATCTATCTTCAATTATCTACCTCCAGCTATTATTATATTATATTATATTATATTATATTATATTATATTATATTATATTATATTATATTATATTATATTATATTATATTATATTATATTATATTATATTATATTATATTATATTATATTATATTATATTATATTATATTATATTATATTATATTATATTATATTATATTATATCGTATTATATTATATCGTATATATTATATCGTATTATATTATATCGTATTATATTATATCGTATTATATTATATCGTATTATATTATATCGTATTATATTATATCGTATTATATTATATTATATTATATAAAATAAAATAAAATATATTCTCTTTAAATCTTTAACTATTTTTTTCTATTTTTTTCTATTTTATTCTACTCTATTCTACTCTATTCTATTTTATTTTACTTTATTCTCTATTTATTTAATTATCTATTTATCTATTTATTTTAATTATCTAACTTATAGACAGACTTTAAAAGATATATAGAATAGATATACTAGATATATATAGAGTATAAAATACTATTTATTTACTAATTTGTTTATTTATTTACTTATTAATTTTCTAATTTACTCATTTACTCACTCATTTAATAATATACTCCAATACACCTCAAGAACCTCAAGAACCCCCCCCAAGACCCCCAAGAGAAAAGCACTCTCCCTTTAAGAGAAACCCCAAGAAAAATCAAGGAATTCTAGCAGTAAGCATCTCCCGGGGCCAAGAAGATTCACAGAATGAGTGAGTTTTTATCTTTCTATCTTTCTACCTTTCTACCTTTCTACCTTTTTGTTCTATTCAATTTATTAATTGATTGATTGGTATACAAACACCTATCTCCTACCTACCTACTACCTACCTGTCTGTCTGTCTTTCTGTTCATCTCAATCTCATCTCATCTCAATCTCAATCTCAATTCAATTCAATGAATAGGCAGGCAGATATCCAAGCAAGCCAAGGTTCATCCAAGGTTATCCAAGGTCATCCAAGGTTATCCAAGGTAATAAATAGAATCAGTAAGTAAGTAAAAGTTTATCCAAGGTAATAAATAGAATCAATAAATAAGTAAAAGTACGAGTAAACAAATGAGAAATTTGGTTTTTGGAGTATGGTATGGTATGTATAATATATGGACTTGTTTGCTTGGGGATTGGAGGTGAATAGTGAGTACCTAGTAAGTAGTGAGTAGTGAGTGTAATTGGTATTGGTAGTGGTAGTGGTAGTGGTAGTGGTAGTAGTATTACGATGAATGATATTGTTAGATACCTACTGTAGGGTAGATAGGTATGGAGTAAAATAGATAGAAAGATAGTAGATAGGCTCGCTCCAAGTATTTAGATAGATATGAAACGCGACTAAATCAAACAGTTTGTTGATCTTCATCTCCAGCTATGAGAGGTGATACCAAATCTCGTTCTTTTATTCAATCCCTCATTATTAACCTATTCATATGAAAATGAAAATGAAAATGAAAATGAGATTTCGAATTTCGAATTTCGAGTCTCATGTCCCTACCTCATTGGTTAAATAGTTTGTGTATATTGTGTACAAGTATAGAAATCAGCTTCTAGAACCCCTCCAATAATTAATCCTTTTATGTTATGGCATATCATCTCAAATCAAAATTAAATAATGGGGTCATCAATACGACCCCTAAAAACAGCCGTTACAACTTACCTCGTATCAGCGAAGTGAGAAGTGAGAACCCCTTTGAAGATCGGAGGATGGAAAGGGATTGAAAATGTAACTTGTAACATCAATCCTTGTTGGAAGGAATCGGCAATTCGTGCATGGGAATCTGGGATTCGGGAGATGTGGGAGGATGGAGTAGGGGGGGAGTAGTTGGGTTGGGTTGGATGTGGAAGGAATATATATCGTAGTATTGTGGTGTAGGTAGTCATGAGGAGTTACGCGCTGAGAAGTATCATTTGGAATAACACAACCAACAGAAATTGGAAATGATCTTGATTTGATGTGTGGTTTGGCATGTAGGAATTGGCTGTGAGTTGTTGGGGGTCACGTAGGATTATCACGTTTGAAATGATGATTGACTTGTGGTTGAATTTGAGGTTGAAATGATGATTGCCTCGTGGTGGGTTGATTTGGAGGTTTGGATGGATGGAGATGGAGATGAAAATGGAGAAGACGATGATCATTATGATTTGATGATGGCATGTTTGAGAATTGAGAATGGAAGAGTCAGGAGTGGATCCTGAGTATGAGAGTGGATCCCCAATTCGAGTTGAATCGTTTGATGATTGATGGTTTGATCTTGGATCCCGATGCGCTCTGCTTCTTTTCTTGGGGAATTATGGAGAGAAGAGTGAGAGAGTGGATTGGAGTGGAGATGAGATAAATGGAGTCGTGTTTTATATTTAGTTTGGAATTGATTGATTGGCGTGATTGTTTGGTTATGATGATGATTGTTGTGATGATTGTCGTGGTGATTGTCGTGATGATAATGTTCAATGCTTTTTTGACCAGGTGGTTTGATGATGATGTGATGAAGTGTGATTTGAGGGCAAAGTTAGATTGATGAATTTGTTGATGATGATGATGTTGGTGTTGGTGTTGATGTTGATGTTGATGTTGATGTTGATGTTGATGTTGATGTTGATGTTTTTTGATGGATGATATGATATAACATATTTACTAATAAGTCATTAGAGAGGAATGAAGAAACTGTATTTAGAAAATACCGTATATCAATACATCAATACGAGATATGCATTGATGAGTAAGGTCTTTTACCAAAATCATAAATCAACTACTACCCAATTAAGTAATAACCCAACTAATCATCCCATCTAGAATTAAACTTATACTTCACCTGCAACCTTATTCAAAGATTGAGGCACTGAGGTATTGAGGCTGTGCTCATTCATTACATGAGTTGTACGGAAAGATAATGAGAGACATCTTCCTACGGTCGCTCGTAGTCACGGTACTCCGTACAAATCCATTTCCACGCTTCACTCTCTCCCGTACCCAATGCCCATCTCTAGCCCATCTCTCAAAATAAACCTCAACACGAGCCTTTCCCGACCCAGAGATCCAATCAAAGGAAAGTGGAGTAACGATTGGCTGTAATTAATCCTGGCCGACTATAAAGTTCGGACCCATTGAATAACTCTAAACCTTGAATGCCAAGCGTAAACTCCTGATTATCACTATGGTCGGAAAAGATCTATACTGCATGAGGCTTAGCGCCCATCAAAAGGTTGGAAAGGTATGGCCTTCGAAGTTCGAACTTCGAATTGGAACGAATCCAAGCCAGAAAGTAGGTAATTAGGTAATCTTGGCTGTGAAAGATTCCAGATATTCTGGACGCATCCCTTTTTAATAAAACTCTCTCTTCTCTCTCTCTCTCTCTCTCTCTCTCTCTCTCTCTCTCAATTCTCTTTTCTTCTTCCATTAATACATCAAAACTTTCTTCTCCAACCTCTCCAACCTTCTTCCATTGACTTTTTTGGCACTGTCGTTCGTTGTAGTTGCCATTTTATTATCACTCTTCTAATTGGATCCTTCTTGAATTGCTTCTCACTCACTTTGGAGCATTCACCAACCCGTTTACACTTGTAACCATTTTTCCCTTTACCTCAGTCGATTTCTCTTGACCGTCAACTTCTTCCGTATCCTTCCAACGCGTCGAAATCGAATCAATTCAAAAGATTAAATTCAAAATGAAGACTTTCAACACAATCGCTACTTTGGCCGCTGCTGGCTCTGCTTTGGCTGCTCCATCTCCAGTGGAGAATTTGGCACCAAGAGCATCATCTTCATCTCTGACTGCCATCACCACCAAGGGAAATGGTAAGATTGTTTGGATTCCATGCCCTCGAGAATCATTTACTAATCTGCCATAGCTTTCTTCTCTGGCAACGACAGATTTTATATCCGTGGAGTCGACTACCAACCAGGAGGTTCTTCCAAAATCATCGATCCTATTGCCGACAAGACCACTTGCACCCGTGATATTGCAAAGTTCAAGGAACTCGGTATCAACACTGTTCGTGTTTACTCTGTTGACAACACTGCCAACCACGATGACTGCATGACCGCTTTGGCAGAGGCTGGAATTTACTTGGTTCTCGATGTCAACACACCATTGTACTCCCTTAACCGTGCTACCCCAGCTCCTTCCTACAACTCCGTTTACCTTCAAAACATCTTTGCCACCATTGATGCTTTTGCCAACTACACCAACACCTTGGCTTTCTTCTCAGGAAATGAGGTTATCAACGATGACACCACCACCAGTGCTGCTCCATACGTCAAGGCAGTTACCCGTGATATGAGACAATATATCGGAAGCCGTGGATACCGTTCGATCCCAGTCGGTTACTCTGCAGCCGATGTTGATTCCAACAGATTGGAGATGGCTCAATACATGAACTGCGGTACCGATGACGAGCGTAGTGACTTCTTCGCCTTCAACGATTACTCTTGGTGTGATCCATCTTCATTCACAACCTCTGGTTGGGATCAAAAGGTCAAAAACTTCACTGATTATGGCCTTCCTATTTTGTAAGTACCCACTTCCCGATTCAAAATTTCCAAACTAACATGTTGTAGCCTTTCCGAGTATGGTTGCAACACCAACACCCGTGCATTTGAAGAAGTCAAGTCTCTCTACGGCACTGATATGACTGCCGTCTACTCTGGTGGTCTCGTTTACGAATACTCTGAGGAAGGATCCAAGTATGGTCTCGTAACAATTGATGGCGACTCTGTCACCGATAAAGATGATTTCACCGCTCTCAAGTCTGCTTTCGCCGGAACCGCCAACCCAACTGGAGATGGTGGATACAGCTCCACCAACAAGGCTTCTGACTGCCCAGCTCAATCATCTACCTGGAACGTTACCTCTGATGCTCTCCCAGCTATCCCATCTGGTGCCGCTGAACTCATGACCAAGGGTGCTGGTAAGGGTGCTGGTTTGACTGGTGCTGGATCCCAAAACGCTGGAGGAACCTCTACCGGAACTGCCTCTGCTGGATCTGGATCAGTTACCGCTGTTGCCACTGGTGCTAGCACTGCTACTGGTACTTCCAAAGCCAGTGCAGGTAACTCATTGAGCTCAATGGATAAGACCCCAATGATCCTTGGTGGATTAATTGCTAGTTTGACCTTTGTTGGTGCCGCACTTTTGTAGATTTAAGGTGACGTGTATAATTTAATGTTTGGGATGGATGCATGAGATTAAGGTGAAGATGGATTGGATTGTATGTTTCGAATCAGAAATTAGGTTTTTAGAGAAGTTGATAAATTGAGAAGATGACATATGGACAGTGGTAGCATGATACCTTTACTCTTCTACATGATGGATGGGATAAAAGAATATAAAACAAATTCCAAACAAAACACTTTATATTTCCTTTATTTTCTTTTGTTTTTAGGTTCTTGGGTTGTATTTGTGATTTTTTTTTGTACTGTATGGTAATTATATTTACTTTTTTTAAATTTGAAAGTGAGAATGAATGATGTGCTCTTTTGATAATGAGTACCTACTCCTTACCTACCTATATTTTGACTTTATCTGATTTATATCTTACTCTTATGTTCTAATAGTCTTACTACTCTTCTTCCCTTCTTTCCTTCTTCCCTTCTTCCCTTATTTCCTTCTTCTCTTCCCTTTTTATTTCTTTTCTTTTTACTTTAAGTAGGTTGGTAGAATGATAGAGTGGTAGAGAATAGAGTGGTAGAGTGGTAGAGTGATAGAATGATTAAATGCTGGTTGAAGGGGAAAGGGGAAATGCTGGTTGAAAGGGAAAGGGGAAAGGGGAAATGGTAAGTGATTTGATGGTTTGTTGATGATTTGATGATTTGATGATTTGATGATTTGATGAGGGGGAGGAGGAGGATGAGAATGAGGGGGAGGACGAGGAGGAGGATAAGGGGGAGGGAGGAGAAGGATAAGGGGGAGGTGGTTTGGACTTTATTTGAGGGGTTTTTTATGGATGGGTGGGTTGTTGTGGTTAATGGATTGTTGAGGGTGGATGGATGGATGGATGGATAAATGAATGGATAGATGGATGAATAGATGGATAGATAGATGGATAGATAGATAAATAAATAGATGAATAGATAGATAGATAGATAGATAGATGGATGAATAAATGAATGGATAGATGGATGGATAGATGGATAGATAGATGGATAGATAGATAAATAGATAGATGAATAGATAGATAGATAGATAGATGGATGAATGGATAAATGAATAAATAGATGAATAAATAGATGGATAGATAGATGGATAAATAAATGAATAGATAGATGAATAGATAGATAGATAGATAGATGGATGGATGGATAGATGGATAGATAGATGATAGATAGATGAATAGATAGATGATAGATAGATAGATGGATAGATGGATGGATGGATGATTAGTTGAATATTGAATTGGGTGTATTGGTTAGGTGTATTGGTTTGGGTTGGGTTGGGCGTATTGGAGAGAGAGGGGGAGGATAGGAAAAGGAGGATAGGAGAGGGAGGATTGGAGGAGGGAGGATAGGAGAGTCGGTCTAAAGTGTAAGTGTCTAGCTCTTTGGGGGAGTTGGTCAGCAATGTCTGAGGGGTGCTTAGAGGTTTGAGGGGGGAGCTGGAAGATAGTACAGGACGCTTGTTTGCGCTGTTGGAGATGTTGCGATGTTGGACGATTGTTGGCGATGTTGGAGATGTTGGCAGCTGTTGCAGATGTGGCGATGTTGGAGATGTTGGAGATGGTTGGCGCTGTTGGAGCTGTTGGAGATGTTGGAGATGTTGGAGATGTTGGCGATGTTGGCGATGTTGGCGAGGTTGGAGCTGTTGGCGATAAGATATAGTATAACAAAAGATAGAGTAGAGAGCTCGAAGGGAACTCGAAGGAGATTCGATGAAGATGAAGATAAAGATGAATATGTAATAAGGGAAGAATGAAAGAGAGAGATAAGTAAGACTTAGATATATATAAAAATTGTTTGAAGATATGATAAGGGAAATAGTGTGAGCTATTGTGCTAATTCGTGTATTCGATATCTAGGTACTTGAGAGGAGATGTACGTTTACGTAGCTGGGTGGGGAGAAGATGTAATGCGATTGTGATGTGATGTGATGTGATTATTTTGCTTTGTCTTTGGGTTGCTGGATTATGTATACTTGATTAGGTATGTACACTTGATATCTCGAAAGAAATACTATTATTTTTCTTGGGGTTATTTGTGGAGAAGAGCACCGGATGTGTAAGTTGATGGCTGGAGTGGTGAGTTTGAGGAGGATGATGATGATGATGATGATGATGATGATGATGATAATAGGAATATAGGTATTCAAATTCAAATCTAAATCTTGGTCTTAAATTTGGTATGATATTTGATGGGGTATTTTGTTGTGGGTGGGAAAGGAGGACAAGGAGTCACGGAGTACTAACGTTGCTAAATGGAAAATGAGTATAGGTAGGTAGATCCATGGGTAGCTCAGATAGGTTTAATTTAAGAGAAAAGGGGGGAGGGAGGGTCTTGAGTGGTAAGTGTGGAGGATGTTGATGAGGGTTTGATGAGGGTGTGATGAGGGTGTGATGGTTGGTTAAGTATTTTGGGATGGGATGAGATGGGATGGATGGTTTGGGAAATTGAGAGGTGTGTGAATAGGGGTTGAGTGAATAGTTATATTTGTAGTTTGAGAGAGGAGAGAGTATATGATGGGAGGGGAATATTCCCTTGATGTACAAGGTTTGGAAATGTTTTTGTTTTTTGTCTGTACTCTTTTGTTGGGTTTGGGTTGGAAGGGGGGGTTTTTTTCTTTCTTTTCAAGACTTAATATTGAATGTTTATACTATATGGAGGTGTTGATTTGCTTGCTTCCTTGTATATTCTTGAGATTAGATATAGAGTTCGAAAGCAACCCGGGTGTGCGATAGAGAGGTAGAGGATGATTATGAAGGGGGTAGAAATAGAGATAGAATGAAGGGTTCAGAACGGAAAAATGTATGATATCTATTTGAGGATGTTTGTTAAAGACTAGGTGTGATGATTTGGGAGTGTGTATGGTGGGGACTATGTATCTATGTATGTGTGTGTGTGATGTGCATTCTATCCTGTGAAATTATGGATTTGTTTAATCTTGCTTCTTTAATGGTGGTGATTTTTAGGCATGTATTTGTTGTTTGTTGAGTTTGGGGAAATGGTTTTAGTGAAATGATGGAGTTTTTTTGTGAGGTAGGGGGTTTGGAGGTGAGAGATGATGAGGATGGAAAGCAGGAGGATGAGGTCTCTGTGAGGAATAGCTTTGAACTCTGGAGAGAGTGTTGGGTTAAGGATGGGTTTGGAAGATGCGATCTGGTATGATTCGGATCAGCATGCTATTGAAATTGAGCAACGGGGAGAGGGAGAGGGAGAGGGAGAGGGAGAGGGAGAGGGAGAGGGAGAGGGAGAGGGAGAGGGAGAGGGAGAGGGAGAGGGAGAGGGAGAGGGAGAGGGAGAGGGAGAGGGAGAGGGAGAGGGAGAGGGAGAGGGAGAGGGAGAGGGAGAGGGAGAGAAAGATAAAGATAATATTTGACGCCATGATTGAGAGTGGAAAGGAGATGAAAATACGGAAGTTAGAAGACAGAAGAACCGAGGGGTTCGTAGCCCCTATTTCTGGAAATAGTGAGGAATGAAAAGAAGGGGATGAAAGATATCGATTCAGGAACATCATGTTACAGCAACCTCAGCTAAGTTCGCGCGACTCGAGATTCAACAACAAAACCTATTATTTAAAATAATTATAATAAATCAATAACACAATATAATCATTTTAAATTAAATCAATATATATAAATTGAATAGAATTATAATCTTTCAAAAAACTATATTTTTTAATATCTAATATACCATTCTTTAGCCTCAATAATAGTATCTCTCCTATTTTCTATACTCTTTAAATACTCTAAAAATATTTTATTAAAAATAAGATTCCAAGTTTCTATTAATACTCTTTTAAATATTTATAAAGCATTTTTTCTATTTTCTATAACTTCAATTTCTAGGTACTTTTGAAGTACGATTTTTTTGAGATGAAATTATATATGTTTTATAGGATTTAGATTAGAAGAGTAAGATAGCTAATCAATAACTGATATAGTATTATCTCTAAACTAATTGAGGATTTTTTGGGCTTTATGAATAGGAGTATTATCCTATATAAAAACTAGCTTGGGTTTCTAGTAGGAGGGTATCTGATATTCGAGTACAGCAAAATAGGAGTTGACTAAATACTTATTTTTCTTCAATTCAAAATCCCTATTTAATATATATAAACTAGATCTTCTAATAACTCCATTTTTATACCAAAAGCATTCCCATATTATTATTAATATATTCTTTGACTTTTTATATATTATAACATACTGTAGGAACAATCTTTCAGTTGTAATACAAAAAGCTCATTCCCTACTTCTCTTTTTTCTTTATTCTATTGAATACTCATTATTCCACATATACTTCGCAAAATCCTCGAAGATCCAATCCTTTTATAATATATATTATTCGAATCGCAATTTAACAATCTCTTTTATAAAATAAAGATATCTTTTACAAATCTAATTTGTAATTCTAAAGGACTCTAAAATAAAGTATATAGTTTAATTATAATATTTATAAAAGAGAGCTCGGCAAAGCTCTATATATATAGATTTTAGAAAAAGTTGTATATAATATATAATTTTATATACATCTCAATTTGTATATTTATACAATCAATCAATATGCGATTTAGTGTTTCCCTCTTTTTGCAATAAATCTTTTAACAAAATAATACAAATTGTTAAATTGAAGATATTTAGAATCTTTGAAATATATACCGGCTTTATTCTGCTATATTATATTCTAACGATTTTCCCCCTCATATAAAAACTTAATTCCTTCCCTCTTTTAATATTATTATCAATTGAACCTAATACAATTTATAATTGCAATATGATTAATAATTTAAATAAAAGTGTTGATTGAAAATTACACATTCTTTCGCGTTTTAATATTTTTCGTATAAACTTTATGCTTAGTACTGTATATATATACTATTCTTATTGCTATTGCTATTACTATTGTAATGAAATAAAGTAAAATTGTGGAATGAATATCACCTAGACATAGATAGATGATGTTGTATATACAAAACTAAAAATAGAGGAGAGATCAAGTACGAATGAGTTATATCTTCGAAAATAAGCGAGACAGAGTCCTTTTTATCGAGTTTAATTAATCAATGATCGAAAAATATAGAATTTGTTTTTAACACGTCTTTACTTTACTCTATACAGTTATTACTTTTTTTTCAATGAATTTCGGCTTCAATAAAATAATTTACGTGATTTCGTTAGTTATTCTTTTACGAGATACTATAATATTAAGAATATTAAGATAATATAAACTAGATAGTTAGATCGCTTGAATTGAGTCTCACTAAGCGAATCTTTGGTTTTTTTCGTATATGTGTACTACTAATCCTCGCGAATAGTAAGAATATAAAGGAGCTAAATCTTTAATGAAAGGGTTGGATTTCTCTTATATAGTAGTTGATAATAATTTATGAATATTATTAATTAAAAGAATTAAAACCTTCCTTACTTCTAATTCAATTCTATATAATTTGATATTATTACGAACATATTAACCTTAATATTCAATATCCTTATCATTTTGATGAAATCTTCAAATGTGGAAGAAAAGAATTCGAACACACTCACTCGTATTGTTAGTACTATTCCAGATTTCGAGACAGCGAGGCCTATATGTACGCGATGTGCGCTAGTTCATATCGCGTGCATATTCACGGCATCGCAACGACAACATATATCAGTGGGTGAACATGAATGAACACAGCATTTGGAAATAGATAATCACTATGACAGATCAAACACCTGACACAACAGAATCATGTTTGAAATGGGGGATTGACTGTAGGGCTACATATTCTGAGAGAGGGAATAAGACCAAATGGGTTTGGATGCGTGCGGGGTTATCGGGATCAAAAGAAGAGCAATGGTTTGTCATTGGGTTGGGCTCGAGTACGCAATATATTCTCCCGTCATGGCAGAGAGATCAGATGGGCTGATTGTGAAAGGCGTCAACGTTAACAAGGTCAAATCATCCAGAGTGGTATATTATCGGGGTACATGTCATTCTTACTGAGATACTCTCAAAGAGGAGAAAGACAATCCATAACATGTGAATGTCATATCATCACATCTGTCTTTCTATATATAAATACCTGGATTCCCTCCTTCAAAATGTCATTACTTTTCCTAACCAAGCGAACAGATTCATCTCATTATCCATTCCAACAAACTTCATATCCAAATCACAACCCAACCTTCCTTACAAAATGCCCAACCAAACCCGCGATTGTGGGGACCTGAGAGTCACCATGACGTCAGAATACCACTGGGCTTGGGACAACAACGAGAACGGAACCCATCGAGGAGCCACCTTCTAGAACCCTGTACCCCAGGGAGATATGCGTACATTGGGTACAGTCTGCGTAGGCAACAAAACTACTGGGCGAGAAATTGGAGAGCCACACTCTTGTTTGGACCCAACCCAAATTCGACGAGTCCAAATCTGGCGGTCAAGAGACCGACTGATTTTACTAGATTGTGGTGGGAATCTAATGATCATTCTTGGCATATGGGTTCTGTCTGGCGCCCGTGAGTAATGTCTTTAGCAGTCTTGATTTTGTTTCTATTCTGAAGAAAAGAGTGGCACAAAATGAGGAGTAATCATACACTGACTCGGTTATTTACTTTCATAGAATTGCTCCACCTGGCTATGTTGCCCTTGGAGATTTAATGGTCTACAGTGTCTCCAAACCAAGTCTCGACTACCTCTGGTGCTTGCGAGCCGATCTCGTTAAACCTGCCAACTACTGGCCCTCTGATATATGGAACGACCGAGGATCCGGAAGATCCATAGACATCTCTGTCTGGGCGGTAGTCCCTGAAGCTA
Organism: Botrytis deweyae; assembly: GCF_014898535.1. Classification (NCBI taxonomy): domain Eukaryota; kingdom Fungi; phylum Ascomycota; class Leotiomycetes; order Helotiales; family Sclerotiniaceae; genus Botrytis; species Botrytis deweyae. The sequence goes on from NW_024066238.1 coordinate 228,636, forward strand.
TGTGCCTAAATGGCAAAGAGAAAATTCCCCTCTTCGCCGACACTTTTATCCACTCCGCCAGCTACAGTCCACCCGACACTGGACTCGCATTCGTACCGGTCCTAGACCTAGGAAACGAATCCAAAGAATTTGATCAATCAGTTCCAACCTTCACAAAAACTTCCATCCCAAACACAGGAAAAACTTATGCCATGGTTGAACAAGCCGCCGTCACTCTCCCCATGCGCTGCTTCTTCGCGTCTGACGACACCCGTACCATTGCCCAGATTGCAAACCCTTTTATATCCCTCAGCAAAGCCATCGCCTGGAACGTTGAAGGTGTGTACGAAAACGGTGGGAATGGAACTTTCTCCCGCGAACAACGCATCAAATACGGTATCTCCAAATCACAGACGGAAACCATGGAACATCAAGTTGGCATTACGATCACTGCTTCCCATGGGTTCAAACTCGTCGAAATGTCAGTTACGTTGAATTATCAGTTTACGCATACGCAATCAACGAGTTTTACGGAGTTTACGGAAACGGAGATTACGCAGAGATTTGACGTGCCACCCAAAACTTGTACGGTGCTTTTTAGTAAACATGTTTATCTGAAGGGGACAATGAAAAACGGTGGAACTATTTAGAGTGAGATTGAGGCAGTGGCAAATGAAGACGTGCATTTTGGTGGTTGCAATCTTTGATAGGGTTGTATGTGATGGCGATGGTGTATGGAAGTCTGTGACTGAGTGAGTTGTTTCTATCTCTCCTCCAAATTCCTCAAAGTCGTCATCGCTGATAGTTTTATGGAAATTCAGATCATAGCCAGCAAGATAGTAATCACCCAGTATTTACTCTCTCATTATTTTCTTTCTTTTACCATCACTCATTGTAAGCAGCTTCATGGTTTTTACATCATATTAAGTCGGATCAGATCAAATCGATTCAGAATAAGCGGAAAAAAAGTTGATTGAAAAAAATGTTATCGTTCTCTTCTATCGAATTCCTTGTATTGCATTGGTCTTTCAACCGAACTGTTTTCTTTCTTTAACTATTTGTCTTGCCTGGGCAGAATGAATATCAATGCTTCGCGACGATTGTGTTATGAGATTCCCTTACGTGACTTTGATTTACATCCAAGTGTGGTACACTTATCCACCGCCATATCAAGGAATCAATACATGCGAAGAGTAAACAACAGACGGCAAACATTTGATGATACACTACTTTGTTTGCTTGCTTTCCGAAATCGCATTTCCTTAGTACACATTCGCTTGTATTCAGATTCCCAGACCCTTATGATTCTCTTGCTTCTTTGCGAAAAATTGTCAATCCGAGGCTCGCTTGTTACAAGATAATCTGCTGACAGCTCGAATTAGATCTGCTTGTTGTGTGAGCCCAAGGTAAATAGCTTGTACATCACCTTATCAGTGAATGGAAATATAGGCGGGGTTGTAGGCTGTCATTTTTCAGTGATAAAAGAGAGATATGGAGGGATTCGCACTTTATTGCACTGCCGAATGCCAACTGAACGTTGGCCATAGGTATGGTTCATGGAGTAGTTGCGATCTAAATTGTAAACCCATTATCTATATTTCTTTCAATCTTTTCAAGTCAAGATGAGTATTTCTTCCGTCATTGAGGTTTGCCATCGTCATTTTCGTTCCCCAGCCTTTCCATCTTCCCAATTCCAAAGCCTAGCAGAGTATTCCTTTATCATGACACTAGTGTGATATTAAACTGAGATAGAACAATACATACCATTCAAAATATAGGATCACACCTCCATCGGATCTCTTCTTTTTCAAGAATTTTATCATATTTATTTCCAAAAATCCTTCGCAGCAGCGACATCTCATATTTATTACCCCAAACTCCAAAGCTCGCATGGGTAAATTCCCAATATTCCGGCTTAAATCCAGCACACTCCCAATCAATGATACCACAGAGCCGCCCCTGGTCCACCAACAAATTGGAATAGTGTAAATCGGAATGTGTAAATACTGACTGGTATCCGTGAGGTATGTTTTCTTCCCCATCATATATCTCTGCAAGTGATTGACCCTCGCCTACCTCACTGTACATATATGTATGGAGATCAAACTCGGTATTGAAAGGACCACCAGTTCGATTCGGTATGAGATGATCATACATAGGACCACCCAGCGTGTCAGAAAAAAGATAAGGAGTAGTATTTGGGATGTTTCTCAATTGTGTGACACATTTTCCGATATCATCCATAAACTGATTTCTTTCCGCATATGACATTAGATGAAATGAACGTCGAAAACTTTCCCCGCTTAGGCGTGTCATAACTAAGAAGGTGATACCTTGGCTTGAATCTTCCACAACATCGACGCTTCGAGGGGCTGGGATAGAGGTGTATCGCTCAACCATATTGAGAGCATTTGATTCATTCCATGAGGTCCCCTGTGTTCTTTTGATATGAAGACCAAAAGGAATTCTTTGAACCCATCGCACTTCTTCTGGCCCATACAACCATTTTCCAATGGTCCACATATGACGATAACAGCGCAATCGTATCGAGTCTGGTACCCACAACCACAAATTGTGAAAAGCTCGTTTGAAAATTGTGATGGGAGGTCCAAATGATTTCTGTAAGATGCTACTAGTAGGCTTCGGCCAGCCACGATCAATTTGATCCTCGATGCTGAAAAGGTGAAGAGCAGTAGTGAAACGGCGGTGGATATCAAAAAGAAATTTGCTTGGCAAAGGAAAATCTGTAGGATTTGTCGTAGATATCTCAAACCATTCTAGAGATCCAGAAAAGTGAAATCCGTTTCCAAAGAAGAGATTTTTGAGTGGCTCGGGATACTTGTATGCCAATTTATACTAAGATCAAAATCAACATTTACAAGAAACTGTGATCAAAATCATTTTACTCACCGTCTCCAGTTGCATAGCCCCGGTATCCACATCTTCAGAATCATCGACACTCTTCCGCACTTCTATGTGACCAGCCCGAAAAGCCTTATGCACACTCGGTGAAAGTAACCAAAGATTGCGCAAGGCAATTGCATTATCTTGAATCTGACTAGAAAGCAATGCATTCAACCGATCCACATTAGGTGTAGAAACAAAAGTTTCAAGGATGCGAAGTAAGCGTCCCTATATCGAAACATGAGAAATTATCTTACTACGCAAAATCATTTTTCACAAACTCACCTCTTCGGCGGACTCGATGTCTCGAAGAAAAGAGGGTGGTATCACGTGAGCAGACTCAACCGGTGTTGGCACCGGCCTTGTATTGCCCTCTCGAAACATCGACATGATGCAATACGGCCCATCTCTTTCTCTTACCAAAGCGTCAAGTGGCTTAGAAATAGGCTCGACAACCGTTACTATTAGTTGTCAGCATAGTCCAAAGACTAGTCGTCTTACTGACACCGGTTAGCTAACTTCCTCCAATCTTTCTTAAATCGGCGTAAATTATCTTCCACGTTGTTTGAGTCTCGGTCGATTATTGACTTTATGAACTGTGCGGCAAGTTTGGGCTCGACTGCTTCGTTGATAAAATGCTTCAGGAGTAAATGTTCAGTTGGTGACAGATCCGCGGCCGAGATTGCGTCATTGACGAAATCGACAGTAGCCATCACACAATACATATGCTCAATCCAAGTTGGAGAACCCGACCAAAATGGATTGTTGGTTTTGAAGGTGCTGATATTTCGTCAAGGTTAGAGGACGTTGATGTTGATATTGTCATATTCTTGATTGGCCAGTGCACAAACACCCTGCAGGCTGCGGCTCGCGTAAGGTAGGGCAGGTAGGTACCTACCTAGGTATATCCATTCAGCGAGGAGTTTGTAGTGACCTAGGCACTATGAGCATTGTCAGTCATAATTTATTAACGATGATAATCATTATTGCGTGCAATCAAGCAAAGTGATAAGTTATTACTAGAATTAAATGACTATTCCGCACAAGCAAATTTCAACCAGTCATCCACAATATAGCTAGCTGCCTTCATGATTGCCGATTTCATGTCTTGCTTAAATCTAATTTCCCTTGCTGTCTTTCAGTCGATTAATTTTGCTAAAATCTTTGCGTAATCACTCTCCAAGCTTCAGTTCTAGTTTCCACATCCACCTTGCTCTCGCCCCTGACTATCTCTTTTGCGAAATGAATTCAGATATGGAATCGCAGACCCCCTTAATTTTGGAACGCGAAAGTCTATACATCACACTGAACGGACTCGATAACGATGAGACTCATTTCCATTGGGGGTTGTATCTGTGGAAAGATCTTGCTGCCAAATCAGATGATATTGGAAAATACTTTCATGCCACTGACAGAGATAGTCCGCACAAGTTTTCGTATGAAGATACACGCCACTGTGATATACGAGGAGCCATAAATTTGCGTGTAGCATTGAAGATTGCTATCGTCAAGCCTGCACACTGGGATAGGCTAGGAGATTTATTGAGCCGGGTACCCATTCATGCATCAACCACTTGCCGTACTTGGGTTTTGGAAGCACTTAAAGATCTTGATGAAGGCATGGTTAAGTTGAAGCATGATGGCATCAAAAGCATCGAATGAGAATGTCTGAAATGTGCAAGAATTGGGGAAAGGATCATCGAGCAAAGCAATCACTGCAAATTCTGATTATCTATCTTCTGTTGATGAGGTGGTTGTAACAAGTAAAAGAGTCAGGGAAGATGAAGGTTCATCATCGAACGGAAAGGTATAAAGCCATCAGATAGTAGTTAAGAATGTCAAATCTATGAACTTTTGGAGATTTTTAAGAGCCTGAAACAGCAAATCGATGTGGTATGATGAGATCTTTCGGATTATTGAAGTGGTTTGGTATCGATGCTTTCAGAATCTTGAGTATACGGGGGAAACTATGAGTACCTATTGGAAGCTATTTTGTACCGACTACTGGAAAATACCTATGCATCATCAGTAACATTTTGTACACAGTTTTCAGATAGATTGAAAAGCTCTAAGAGTAAAAGTCACCTCACATAGCATTCAAGAACCTATTGACCAGAACTGATTCATGCCGATCTTCAATTCTTCCAAACTCAGGATTACTCAACTGTAAGAATATCCGCCCGTATTGTAAAATATCAGACCGGCCCTCAAAATCTCACAGGTAACATATCCTGATTTTCAGCTTCCAAAAACGACTCATCAAATTTAACAACCAAAAGGTGTCATCCCCCACAACTTCACTTCGGCTTTCAATTCTCTCTCATACTTGTCACCAAATGCCCTCCTTATAAGTTCCATCTTATCCTTGTGCAACAAGATTTTATACATACCTAGATAGCCTTAGTAAACTCCCAATATTCTGGCAGAAATCCCGCGCATCTCCAATCTATAATCCCAGACACCTTTCCTTTATCTAACAAGATATTCGACCAATGAAGATCTGAATATGTGAATACAGAACGATGATTTCTGGGCACATTTTCCTCCCCGAGTGCTCTAGCAGGTGTAGAATTTATGTGACCCACGAGAAAATTGTTAAATTTGTCGAAGCTGTTGACCACGAACACGTGTCACCACGAGATACTTCTCATCTCCGTGTTCTGCAACGTCGACGAAACGTGGTGCAGGGATGGATGTATACTACGCAATGGGTTCGAAGGCGTTAGGTTCGTCGATTCCAGAACGTGTGATTTGCTCAATGTAGAGTTTAAAAGTGGCCCGGGCTACCGATACTGCTCCTGTAGGTCCATGTAGCCATCTCCCTAATCGTACCAAGTAGTGATAGCAATATACACGTGCTGTAGACGGTAAACACAGCCATTAGCTATAAAAAAGTTGCCTAATTGGGGGAAAGGGAAAATCCGAGAGTAATCCCAGGCGTCGATCCTTTGGCCAATCTTTAGGAATCTTGTCAATAACAAAAAATTGATATGATGCAGTGGCGAATCGAGAATGGACTTCGAAGAGATGACAGCTCGGTAGTGGAAGGCGTTTCACATCAGGTGCGAATTTTTGCGTAAACAAGATGTTATATTCCCATTCCGTGCCATCTCCAAGGAAAAGACTGTACCAGTCTTCTGGGAAGAGCCTATACAGCCCGTACTATTTGAGACGTTTCAACACAGAACTCAATTTGTGGATATCATTGCTCACCATCTCCTCTTCTTCGAATCGCTTGATACCCCGGTAGGGTTTTAAGTTTATTGCAACATGTCCCCCCCCCCCCCCCCCCCGAAAAGCCTTATACATACTCGAGGTGAGGAGCCACAAATTTTTGAGATAGCTTTCGTCATTTTTCACTTGGTCTGAGAGGATGGTACGCAGCCGTGCCACATAAGAGGGTGTCAGAAATGCCTGTAAGATTCGAAAAAGGCGCCCCTGACGCTTGTTGGTATGATGATATCTGATTTTTGCTAATCATAAGTGTAGTAATTGTAAACCACTTCGTTGGCCGATTCAATTCCGTCAAGCATGGTTGGAGGGACCACGTGCGCCGATTCGTGTATCTGGAACCAACTAATGCTCTGCGCACATATAATGGCACGCATCAGCTTGAAAAATAGATACCTTACACAAGCAGATTTAGTACTGGTTTGTCCATCATCATGCAAAATTCCATATAAAAACCATAACCCGCGCTATTTATTCCCCCATCGTAATGTGTACGATCATCTAGCCTTAAATTCATATCTAACACCTACTGTTTCATTCCCTTGTCCTGGAAATGTCCGGAAGTAGTAGCACCCTCCGAAATTTGTAATTCGATATCAACGATCTCTATATTCCCCTCTCCAATTCAATGGAGAAATTTGCATACCATTGGGGATTATAACTTTGTACCAGGCCTGATGCAGGAAGAACCTACCATGTCAGTAATACTGAAACGGGGGTTTGGAGGATTCTGCAATTAAAGACAACTGTACGCTTAGTAGATCTATCACACTAGTGTACGCCATGAAGATTGCCGTGATCGATGATTACATGCAAGAGGCACTCGAAGAGAGAGTAACTTAAGTTCCTGTAGAGGATAACCAGTTCGCTACGTTGACCTGTCGCACATGGGTTTTAGAAGCATTATGGGCCCTCAACGAGGAGGGCTACATCAAACCTACCAACAAGGTTCGAATGATCATAGAGAAGACCTTATGTTGGACCAATGAAAATGCACTTCGGGAGGACGTGACTATTGCCGCGAGGGCTTGGAGCCAAGCGTATGATACTTAGTCTTTTGAATGGGTTGAATTCCGAGGTTAAAGCTGTGCGGGTGATCTCCAGTGTCGTATCTATCTGGTTATTGGTAGCCTTCGAGGAATGTCTATGTGGCATCCCGAGTATGGCAAACTCCGTCGGATCCAGAATTTTATATATTTGGTAGGAACGGAAAGCTGCCCCATGACGAGTCGGAGTATAGATAGCGCGCCAACCCGATTAACTTTAGGCACCGGTTGCTGTAGTTGCTCCCGTTAGTAGCCGTCCCGTATTTACTAGTTTTATTCTGCTTGGCCGTTTACGTATAATCAGCTAAGATGAGAACAGCATCTCAACCAGTGAGAATCATAATAAAGTCAGTTCCACACTCGATTATACATGTCGCGTGCACGCAAACATGAACGAACATAAACACAGATTGAGGTGAAGGTACACCTTCTTTGATATACAGGATGCCTTGGGGATATGTCATTGCATAAAATGGAAGACATCTTCTTAACGTGGAAGTCCTCGTGTTATTTACACAGATTCAAACTGATCGTCGAAAGAATATAGATAGAAGCTATGGTATGCACAAATCAAAACGAAGCAAACAGAAAGAATGAGAAAAATGAAAGTCGATGTTGTCTCCCGGCTATGCATGGAGAACTCCGTTCAGTTTGCAGGCATATACGTCTGTAAATGCCACTTCCCGCCCACCTGGTTTCTCGTTTGATAACAAGACCACTCAAAACAACCTATTTGCTGCAAAGCGCTTCTTCTGTTCAGCCATTCAAGTAGGTACCAACATTTGGCTTAAATCAATCACCGGATATGCTGTCAGAACAAGCCGCCATCAAATGAACATCTCACCCTATGTGAGTTCATTGGTCTGAGGGGTCGTGTGTAGTACAAATCTGAAGGCTGTGTAACGCCAAGAATTTTCCGTTTGCAGCGTTACGCGTTTGTGATTCCGCCATGTGCGCGATTAATTCGTTCAATGATCCAGCACCAATTGAAATTATTTGTGTCTCGCGGGCTTGCAAGTGCCGGGAACCTAACATGATGAACCGTAAAGCAATTCGGTGAGACCCTAGTCGAAATTGAACATCTACTCCCACACTCTTCATTTTGCTCCAAAAAAGCAAGTCACTTATCTCTTGCCGAAACTTTCATGAGGCGGCCATAGTAGCTGGATAAATAAATAGAGCAATCCAGTCTGTGCCAACTAAAAACTAGTGGCCGAGCCATATGAAGGTAAAACTTGGAACATAGAAATACCTAATACTTAATTATCATCATGATAAAATCTAAGGAATTTCCCAAGAACTTTCTTTTCGGCAGCCGTGAAGATTATATCCTCAAAACACAACTTGAAAGCATATCTGCCGAGAGAGAAGGAAACGTGGAATTCACCGCCCAGAATACTCAGTCGATGCATTCTACCTTAGCCCCGCCAAATACTCCTTGGTCCCCCAAAGACGCATCTCAAGATCACCAAGACTCACACAAGGGTCAAGAAACCCATCCGAATCTTGAAGATGGACACCATTCCAGTATCAAGTCCCAATCTAAAATGGCTTCATCCTCGGACGAAAATTTTGAACACTGGAAAATGATCGCTATCAACTCCCAGAAAGAGAACCAGAACTTGAATTCTCAGCTTATCGAAATCAAGGCTCAAAACAAAAATTTGATTGATGCACGGAACCGACGAGAAATCAGCAAAGGTTCAACTGAGACCATTTGGTACGCCCTTCTACAACAAAATTGGCAACAAGTTCAGCGAATCAAAGAGTTGGAGAAAGATGCAAGTTTTAGAAATATGGACGGGCAGCTCGAAGTACGACTAAGTTCCAAACAGATCGGTTCATTCATGGAAAGAATGAGATTGGCCCTGGAGTCCATGATGCACAAGAACGGTATCAGCCTACGCACCAATATGGATATTTTAGACACCAATACTGATCTCCAGCATCTTTTCCATCTTTTATATGGTGCCGAAACGAATTTGGGACTTGGGAAACTCATGAAGAATCTAGATCCACAGCTCTTACTTCGTGGTCTCGCATTGGCAGCGGTGAAGCAGTGGATTTTTATGACAGACTTTCCAGTATTCGAGGAAAATCGCTTGTCATTGGCGCAAATGAAAGTTATCTCACAAAAAGGTATATTGCGAAGTCCTCTTCGTTTTTTGCAGCATGCTAATCTTTCAATGCTTCAATCTTCAAGGCGACTGGAAATATGCTCACAAACTTGCGCTGGAGAGCTACATCAGTATAATACGGGATCCCTCTTTTTCGGAGAATGATTTACGCGAGGAGACACAGAATCTTGTGTCGAGATTTGCCAAGGCCATTGCTCCTCTTTGCAAGCCTCCGCATAATTCTGAAAAAATTCTCGGTAATATATGGGTCGATTCAGAAGGCACAGTTGGAACGTTATTTATAACAGCCTTGACTTTCAAAGCCAGTACTGTTGCCACTGGGCAGCAGTATGAATTTGTTATATACCCACCAGGAACGGCAACAACTGAAGCTTTGCCTGTTTTTGAAAGCCTTGTTGCATCCGAGCAGCCAGGAAAGGACTTGACTTGCGAAGTTTGGAGACATGCTTCTCTGTATGCTTATGAAATAGAGACTACTTCAAAATTGAATGATCCTGAAGGTATGATGATCAAACCAAGCAATTTCATTGTCCATGAGGCAGGAGTGCGCGAGAAGAAATCCTGCCTCAAAAGTGAAGTAGTAATTTCAAAAGGTAAGACAACACTCAAATTGATGGAGAATCACGGACAGGACTGACAATCGCTCAGACTTTGACGAGAGCCGTTGGGATACCGATGAAGAAATCAATTTACGAGCAAAAACTGGACTCGGGAAAAGAGAAAAAGCCAACAGAGGTGTAAAGGGCCATCAGATCAATGCAGACGTTGATGATACAGCAAATCTTGGGAAGTTCACCACGAAGAATGGATTGCAGCGGGGCATTGGGCCACCGATAATTGATCAAACAGGTAGATATTCCCAGGAACCACTCAAGCAATGTGGTGAGACACCTAGAGAATCATCATCCTATTGCTCGACCTGCTTGAACTTGTACCCAGAAGCAGTCCTCGAAGAGCACCTAAAGAAAAGTAAGTTACCTTGTATTCGAACTAACAGAACTAACAGAATGCAGGACCTGTTTGGTGCCAAGCTCCTTGCTCTATATGCAGCGGGAAATATACCCGGAAGTCCGACATTGCTAAGCATAAACGACACCAAAAGAATCAAAGAGTCGATGCGGAATTGAGCGGTACCAAAAAATTGAAAACATCTCCCCTCGACTTTTTAGTAGAAGTCGCAAAAAAGAAATTGGATGCCGATCGGGTGACAACAGTCGCGAAAGCAGAATTACCACAAAAGAATTCTGGTAAATCGAGACAAATATCTAACAGGAGATCAACGCGGCTGAATGTCCAAGAAGGAAGAGCTCTTGGAGTTGAAGATAACATGCCTCCTGGAGTGATGAACGACAGTTCTCCTAAGGCGAATTGCAATGTTCCTCTTGAAGTGGAAGCTGAGGATCTCTGCGACACCTCTGCAGTCAACGAAACTGAAACAAGACCAGTGACACCGAAGTCTTCAAGTTGTGAAAAGTGTGGGGCGATTTTTACATCTAGTGACGGCGTTACCAGACACCAAAGAATGAAAAGTATGGTAGAGCTATGTACTGTGTTGATCGATGAGCTAACAAACGACCTTAGTTTGTAAGGCGTGCCCTAAGTGTGGAAATTGGTTTGGCCGCAAGCAATTGCTCAGACATAATTGCAACCAACAAAAAAACACAAATCCAGACTGTGACAAAATGGCCCTTACTGAGCCCCATGGGCTTAGCGGGGATGAAATATCTGCTGCAACCACGCAAGCTAGTCCTGAATCGCCAGGTGATCCAGAAACGGAGAGCCTGAAAATATCAAATGACGATTGCCATGAGTTACAAGCGGATGCAGTCTGTAGTCAAACAAGCTCCCCTCTCTCCGAGTTTGAAAAGTCTCCTGTCCTTGCAATAACTCCGGTACAATATCCACCAAAGCGAACAAGGCTCTGTGGTGATCAAGATTCAGAAAAGCCACAGGCACAGAGGGATGGTTTTGGTACTGGAGAAACTGAAGACATGCGGCCGATTAAATTGCGTAAGTGAAATTGATTGTTGCGAAAACAATAGCTGACAACGTCAGGTCGATTGAATGTCATGCAAGAAGCGGCTACAATGACAAATCCCCCAAGTTTCTCTGATCAGAAAACACTCGAATTCAATGGCCATCATGTACAAGCACCGACTCCTTCTCGATCTACCACTTTCGAGGTTGAGAAGTGGCAGACTGTTGCTCCTATAGAATCCAACGAGCGGGGATCGGGAACGGATTTTAAGGTTCTCAACTTTGACAACTCTGCAGGTCCTCGGAACGCCTGGGATTTGGAAAGCGACTATATTGCCTTCGATTCTCATCAGGATGGTTTCTTGGGCTCATTGGGAGATTGCCAAAATCCTTTCAGCATCCATCAGGACTTCCACAATGAAAATCTTGTGCCTTCCTCAAGGTCAGCAGTGTGTATGGACGGATCTCGATCTCTCAATTTTTCTGCCCAGCCCCTTGCTTATGAAGATCATCATACCGCAGCGGGAAGACAGCCCCAAGGATCAACACACCCGGTGGCATACCATGTGACAAGAGAGAGAGATTTCGGTAATCCCCAGCGAAAATCTAGTAACGCCATCGCCGATATTCTTAATGCTGACCTTTTGAATGCCGAAGGGATCAGCTATAGTTATTAATAAGGGGCTTTCATATGTGTGCGAGCGAGGTTGTTGGCAAACAGTCAGTTTCTTGCTTTATTTGACGTGCGAACTGAGTTGAGTCCTATGTGTGTACGACCCAAAAATCGCCACTCCCTGTTATGAGGAGTTGCGAGGAAAATGGTCAATGGAAAAGACGTTATTAAGCAAGCATTAATGAATAGCGATGGTCACAAATCTTTGTATGTCTAGTTGTATACCTACCTATCTAGGTATCTATGCTTTTGTCTCCTGTAACAAGTCGCTTACCTAGCTGGTGACTTGAATTTCTGTTCTGAAGTATGACAAACAAGTATTCTGTGAGATAAGATTGAGATGAGAGTCTTATTGTTGTTGGGGCATCAACCTTCATACGTCAGGTTGGTTTCGAAACGACTTGTGAAACTGCAGCAAAGCCATATCAGGTCCAAAGGTGCGTAAGCAGTAAGCATAATGAAACAATAGAAGTGATGGATGAGATGCAAGAGTCTGAAGTATTGTACAGTAGATGGGAAAATTAAGCTTTTCGCTTCTGACAATTACTGAGACCAATTTAAATCATTTAGCCAAAACCCTAAAAATAGATTTTTGCTTAATGAAAAAAGAAATTTTAGAATCTGTATAGTATGTTTATAGAAATCTTATAAAGACAAATAAAATTCAATCTTATTAAAGATTTTTTATAAAAGAAATTATATTATTAAATAGCCTTTAGAGCTAGCTTTATTTATATATTTTTAGAATTCATTTCGAAATTTTCTATAGGAAGTGTATTAATTTTAAAATTCTATTTTCAAATAGTTTTTTTTATAATATATAGATCACTTGATAATAAGCGAAATAAGTTTAGTAAGAATTCCTTATTTCAAACTTATTTCACTTAAATTAGATGACTAATATAGCTTTAATTACCTTAGTGGGGGTTGCTAGTTTTTTATTATAGTGTCTCAATTGTAAAAATTTATTAGAACTGTGATATACGAAATTTAGTATATTCACAGAGTTATATTTAATATTATATTATATTCGAATATTATATTAAAATGAATACTGTATATAAAAATAAAACTATATAGAGAAGTGAAATTGTATATGAAAATAAAACTGTATATAGAAGCAAAACTGTGTATAGAAGTAAAACTATATACGCGAAACAAAACTATATACAGAAGTAAAACTATATATACGAAATAAAACTATATACAAAATAAAAAAAATCCCCACTTTTCTTTTTTTAAAAAATATCATTATTATTATTCTTTTTTTCCTTTTTTCTTTTTATTCTTTTTATTCTTCTTCTTTTTTTTATTCCTCTTTTTTCTTTATTCTTCTTATTCTTTTTATTCTTAATCTTTTTCAAATTATAAGTAGTATATACTATTACTACACTATTATCCTATATAATTTTTTTAATAATCAAATTCAATTAAATTAGATTATATAATCAAATTTATTTTTATTAATATATATCTCATCTAAATTAATATTAATTTCCTAATACAATACTAATTTTTTAATATAGTATTATCTTTCCAATATAGTATTATCTTTTCAATATAGTATTATTTTTCTAATATAGTATTATCTTTCTAATATAATATTATCTTCCTAATATAGTAATATTATAATTATAATTTAATTTTATATATAGTTTTTCTATATATACAGTTTTATTTCGCGTATACAGTTTTACTTCGTGTATATAGTTTTGCTTCGCATATACAGTTTTGCTTTCGTATACAGTTTTATTTTATATATATAATATTTTCTTTTAAATACAATTTAGACACTATAATTAAAAACCAGCAACCCCCACTAAGGTAGTTTTTATAATATTAAAGAAGAAAATATTTAATTTAGTATATAATCTTAAAGAAGTTTATGAAATGAAAAGAAAAGTAACAAAATTATTAATTAGAATTTAAGGAATCGATTAGTATAATTACTTTTGAATTATTTTGAAATTTGAAATAAATATCTAATATATTATAATTCTAATTATTTCAATTATATCTGTTTTATATTAATATCTCAAATATTAGGTATTATGATTAATCAAGTTTCAATTAATTAAGCTAATCTTTTTAATAATATAGAATTTTTTAGATTTAGTATACAACTTTAAAGAAATTGATAAAATGAAAAAGAAAGAGATTCTTTTATTAATTAGAATTCAAGGAATCGATTAATATATTTCTTTTTTAATTATCTCAAAAATTGAAATTTTTATTCAATATAATAGTATTCGAAGAGTAAAAAGCCTGATATTGAAATTGAAATTTATTCAAATATTATTATATTAGATATAAATTTCAATTTTTGAGATAATTAAAAAAGAAATATATCAATCGATTCCTTAAATTCTAATTAATAATTATACTTTTTTTTTTTTTTTTTATCAATTTCTTTAAGGTTGTGTATTGAATTGAATACTTTTTTCGGTATAAAAGCATACCACTAAATTCTAAATACATTTTTAGTTTAAGCGAAAATCTATTTTTGGGGTTTTGGCCAAATGATTCAAATCGGCCTCAGTACAATGCTTAACTTGACATGGCAAGGTTTGCATCTTGTTGTTGTTTGTACGATATGGTTCACGGAGAAGATAATCAGAGATCTTCACGCCGTCAGACATGAAGCATACTAGGTAGGTACTATGTCAGTAGATTGGATACCGGCATCCCTCCGTACCCAGGTAAGTACGAGATAACTTCATTCTTCATGGTGATCAGGCCAAGTCTGGTTACATCCTCCGCATTGACGACCTCTCTTGCGCCCAAGTTCCAAACCCTGTCCGATAACGTAGCGCCGACATCTTTTGGAAAGACTCCATAATTCCATATCCAGATACCACACTCACATATGCAAGAATACCTACTTAGAACACAATTGACACTTAATAATTGATATATTTCCTATGCTTCTTATTTGTTTTGAGTTCAAGAGCAGAACGGGCAGTTCGTCGTATTGATTGATTTGTTCTCACTTCATCTATCTACCGCGGTCAGACAAAACCAACACATATATACGGCTCCCGCGCCTACTTTCACATCTGCGGATCCCATCGTGTACTCGGTTTAATTGTAGGACTACCTAGGTGGATTCTGTACATCGCTCCTACCTCAGACACCATCTCACGCTTTATTTGGAAATTTGTTGCATACGACTGTTCCATCGCATACTGCCATTCTGGCGTTTGGAAAAATCGAAAATCTCTCAGGACTATCTATAAGATCGACCACCATTCCTTCTGAAGTCTGCGAAAGGGAAATTACTAAACAAGTGATCGTCTTATCGAATTACGATATCATCGTTCATGTACATGGGTTGCCAAAATTCAAGCGCATCACTTATCTTCCTCCAGGATCAAGGTTTTCGACTTCCTGCAACGACTTCCTGCATCGATTGAAGCGGCCCGCAGTTAACACTACACGTCTTTGCCATTCATACCTCAGCCTACTAGGTATCAATCTTACGAATAGCTTATCTGCAAACTTAGAATTGGAGAAGCACAAGCTTTGCCGCAGGAGAAAATGGAGGTTCCTCATTGTGAGATCTTTGCTCGAGGATCCTCAGAATCATGGCTAATATCGCTCAAGCAACTTTCACATTAGCCAAACCGGATCGGCGCGGTCGAACATTCCCGCAAGCTATTGCACATCGAGGGTACAAAGCTGCGAATCCAGAAAATACTATGGGCGCATTCAGAGGTGCTGTCGAGATAGGCGCGCATGCGATAGAAACCGATTTACACATCACAAAGGACGGGGTCTTGGTTATTTCACATGTGTGTTGTAACCTTCAGGATTACATTTCTCGGTGAGAACGATGGCTAACGCGCCTCTCAAGGATCCAAGCCTTAAGAGATGTTTTGGGAAAGACGCAAAGATTATAGATTGCGACTGGTCGTATATATCTACCCTTCGCACTGTCCAGGCCCCTCACGAAGCTATGCCTCGCCTTACCGATCTCTTAGAATACCTCACTACACCTGGGTTAGAAGATATATGGATATTATTAGATATTAAGGTACATTTGCCGCTATGACAGTGTTAGGAGAGATTTCGAGCTAACGAGAGTAAAAAGCTGGATAATGATGCAGAGCAGTTAATGAGTTTAATCGCTTCATCGATTAGAGAGGTGAAGCCAACAAGACCTTGGAATCAGAGAGTTCTATTAGGCTGCTGGGCAGTAAGTCATTTCTTTCTTCTTACTCAAACCTTTCCTTATCAACTATCTTTCTGCGCATTTTTGAAGGGTTACTGACGGACATTCATGTAGGCCAAGTATGTTCCGCTGTGCGCTAAATACCTTCCCGATTTCCCCATAACGCACATTGGATTTTCAATAGGGTATGCGAGAGAGTTTTTATCCATACCTAATATAAATTTCAACATGCTGCGGCAGATTCTAGTCGGACCTGGCGGTTCTAAATTTATGGCCGATGCCAAAGCTGCAAAACGATCTATGTTGGTGTGGACTGTTAATGAAGAGCAATGGATGAGATGGTGTATCAAAAATAAGATAGATGGGGTTATCTCTGATGACCCCAAGAAGTATCTGGAAGTGTGTGAGAAATACGATTCTGCAGATTCGAAACAGCCTGGCTTCGGGCTCAAAGATTGGGCATTGATTATATGGTTTAATTTATTGGCCATGCTATTTTCATGGCTATTCAGGTACAGATATGGCTTTAAAATAGACAAGAAAAAGGTTAAAGAAGGTTATGAGACATCGAAGCGCAATGCGGCATTGTCTTCGTGACACATCAACTCTAGAATATTTTGGAAATTAACAAGTACGCATGAGTTTTGCCGACTTTTCATCCCATAGGCTTAATGTGATTCACCGTAGGAAGGTCGAAGCACATTGGTTATCAGAGTGAAAGTAGTGAAGAAATGGAGGAAATCTGTCGAATGACGATGGTGGATTCGAGATATTCTGCCTGACGCCATTGGAAATACTAATTATGATTCAATGTCAATAGCAGAATTTTTCTCGTTCCTTCGTTTTGATCTATTGTTATTGGTTTCTTTACAGCAAATGACCCTTTACTCCTTGAATCACCAGTTTCCTAGATCCCAATCATCATTTCTTTTAGTAAAGAATCATACTCGCGTTGAATATATGTAATTTATCACTTGCAATATGTCTTCAGACTCTTCTTCTTATTTAATCTACGCAAGAATCAGAAATGTGCAATACATACACGATAATTCTAAAGTGTAACCACAAACAAAACTACACTTACCGCTGCCCCTTGTATCTTAGTGCGCTACGACAAAGGTGCGTTAAAACCCCTCCAACTATTGTTCATTACTTTGTGAACTGCCGCAAGTGCCGAGGCCAGGATAGTGACAACTTTGTGGTACACTGGGTGGAGAGGGAAAGCGAGTCTACTAGTAGTACTTTTGGCGGAAAGGAAGGGAACTGGAGAAAGGGTGAGGAGAACAACTATATGTTGGCCATAGGGACGTTTGAAATTGTGGCAAATGGAGATGAGACTGGCAGGGTGAGGGGTGTTAGGGTATATGAGAATGGAACGGAAGAGGCACGACGCGAGAAGAAAGGGCTGAAGAATGTTTCTCTAGATCTTTCTGGAACAAACAAGGCAAGGTTCGACGCTGAACCATCGCACGATATATACGACCAAACAAATGTAGGCACGCAAGAGCTCAAGCTTGACGGGCTGAGAACGCAAAGTCTTCCAATAAAGGGCAAACCCAAGAAACCCAACGTATTTGGTAGTCTACGGAAAATGATCGTTCGGCCGAGGAGTGAGCAGGACACCGCGGCAACAGGTGAGCATAAATCGCCCACACAGGGTACTGCCAAAACAAAACTCAATAGGTTCAATACAATCACTGGCGGTTTCCGAGGAGGCAAGAAAAGCGAAGACATGGAAGAAGAGGGTTCTCTATCTGCGTCGGTAGATGATCGGAAGGTTGATGATGCTACGGGGTACGAGTATCTTACGCCTAAAGAATTTCTCGACCTTCATTTTCAAGGTGTAGTTTCAGGCAACAGTAGTACGGATGTTACGATATCAAATGCGATTTCTGCACCTATCGATATACCTCAAAAACGTCAAGGTGACTCATCACAGAAGCGGACTGCCGAGAAGCGTGCTGGAGAATATATGAGCGAAATCGGTCGAAATCCCTTTGCGGACAATTCAGCAGTTGTCGACTCCTATATTAGGGATTCTGCAATCTCCGACGTCGAAAATAGCTACCAGGAAGGGGCATCAGAGCGATGGAGTCATGGTACTCAGTCAAGTGAACAAGGAAGAATGAGCCGGGAAACCGAGTTCTCTCAAGCTGATGAGGAACGAATGGAGATCATTACCGAGGCAATCGATGGAGACACGATTAATCTAACGCCGGACAATATCGATGACGTACTTGCAGTTTGGAAAGGAGGGTTTGGAACTTCAAACCATTCGTCACCTGATCACATACCTCATCGGCCTCATGCTTTGAGTCATTCGGTACACTCTCGCAGTATTGAAGCCTTGCCGATGCCTATACCTTTTCGTTCTCAAGGTTCAAGTTTAGATGTCGCGGGCTATAGTGCGAGCTTACCAAATGTTCAGGAAGACGAGAAGAAATTTACCAAAACTCAGTGGACGCAGGAGAATGTTTCCGAGAAAGTATCTTCCGCGCCTTCTGCAACTTTGCAGCGTGCCGTGGACTTTGTTAATCCGCCGAGGTGTTTTGATATGCAGCATGAAAACAATACGACGAAAGAACATCTTCGGGAATTTGCTTTGCCTAAGAGGAGCAATACGGTAGATGCACCACATTCTCAATGCCCCCAGGAAATATCAAAAGAATTTCCTCCTCAGGTTTTTGCTTTACCCAAAAGGAGTAATACAGGAGATGTACCATATTCTCGACAAGTCTTGGACAAGAGGGACGAACTTCCTCGCGGTTTTTCTTTTCCTAAAAGGAGTAACACAGAAAATGTTCCACATTCTCGACATCCTCTGGCTAATGAAATCACCCAGAGCAACACCCTCACCAGTAGTCCTCAGGCTTCAACAAGAAGCCAACCCGCATTACCAGATATACAAGAACCTGCACAAGAAACCATCGCTGGTACTCGATACTCTTTTCTGCCCTCATCTTCTACAATTCTATCCCCACCTCAGAAAGGCAAACAAAGCGAGCAAGGTCGCCAATCGCCCCGACTCTGGAATAGGAAAGGTACACCCATATCAAAGCCCGAAACTCGTGCAAATCCACTGGTGCCAGAGAGAACAATTGATAGAATTTCTACCATGACAACCATTTCACAATTTATACCTTCGCGAAACGAGGGGCTTGATGAAGAAACTACGAAGAATGCTGTTCCTCCTTCTAAGACATTCATGAAAGCGCCTCGACGACAAATGGGTAGTTCAAACGTGCAGCAACCTATTCAGAATCCTGTGATGTCTATTCCAGACGTCCCTGCAATTCCAAAAACTTACGCGAAACACGTAGCTGTTCTTCCTAAGATTGGTAGAGATGCAACTGGCAGGTTTTCCGTAGAGCATATCAAAGAAGACAAGCCAGCGCGCATGGGTAAGGAAGAACCAGGAGAAATATCGAGGAAAGAACCGGTAGAAGATCCGATAGATATGTACGCGAATTACACGATAGGAACTTGGGATGCTGTGTTGAGGAATAGTCCGGGGGAGGTGAGTCCTCTTAGTTCGTGTGAGGATTTGAATAGGATGGTGAGTCCGGTGAGTCCTGTTGAGGGAAATGCGAGCGGAAAGGCTTGGGATGGGGAGGGCAGGGATGGATGTTTGAGTGGGGAGATGCGTGAAGAGAGTCCGGGTCTGTTGTCGCAGCTTATACATCCGTCTACAAGATCTGCCGCACGCATACCCGCTACAGTATCTACCTCTCAACATCCACCTCTTTCTCTCCTCACTCCCCCACAATCTCCACTATTCCTACAACGCACTCCCCAGTCAACCCTCTCAAACACAACCCCCCCCATTTCTCCCCTCCACAGCGATCCCAGTATCCCCCTCATCCGACCTCTCCAAATCAGGAAAAAGATCCCACCTCCTGCATCAATGAAAACCGAAACGGAGAATTTGCAAGAGATCGAGGCACGGAGGAGACAGAGAGAGCAGATGGAGGAGGAATTTAGGAGAGCGGATGAGAGATTGAGGAGGTTGAGGGATGGGAGGGGAGGTTTGTGAGGGGGTTTGTGTTGGGAACTGGGAATTGGGAGGGTGGGGGGTGGGAGTTCTAGGGGAGCGATGGATGGAGTGGAGATATAGTAGGATGAGGCGTGCGAGATGATATGTGTGGAGAGCAGGGCATGATATTTTGGTCTAGGAGAAATGCGTACGGGAGTAGATATTAGATAATGGCAGCTTGAGAGTAGATTGGATCGGATCAGATTGGAATTGGAATTGGAATTGGAATTGGATATTGGGAATGATGGTTTGGTATACATGCGCTGGATTTAGGATATCAGAATACAGTGTTTTGAAGCTATGCAAGGTTATGGATGCATGAATGGAAGGATGGATAATATACTGCTATTGCTACTGCTACTGCTACTGATATACTAGCTGGCGCTGGTTGGAAGTTGTGTTGGTTGGTTAATTTCACAATTGGAATGTGAATTTACTCGAGTTTGAGTGTTTTGTGTTTTTGTTGTGTAGATCTGGGGATGTGAAATGAAGTAAAGTGACATATACGAGGTTCTGTTTAAGGGGTTAGGAGAGAGAATTGTGGTACTATCTATGGGTTTGGTGCTGGATAGACGGAGACAAGTGGATAGATACATGAGTGAAAAGATGCAGACAAATCAAGTTCTTGAAGTAGGTATTTACTTCTGGATGCCATGTAATTTGTTGCAATTACATCTTTAATACAAACTATAGTACGGAGATTTTCCTATCATCATCAATTATTTACACTTCATGAGTGTTTACAAGTAGATCTCGCTGCACGTACCGACTTCCACGTTCGATGTGTACTGGAATGATACATAGAACATGCGTATCCATCATCTCAATTCGAGTACTTTCGAATCTTGATTCTCAACCCGTAGGAGCGAGCCCACTGAGGAAAGGCACAAAGACACATGAGCCAGAAGCACACAGTCGCGATTTTCAATACTATGAATCCCGCCTTGGAAGTTGACAAAGAGTCCATGTCACTGACACCAGTCCTGTGATAGCCCATGATTTCCTAGTCCCTCTAAATCCATGAAATATACGTATCTAAAGAAGCAATAGTAGTACGCTACAGCTGCTTGCGCTGAGAGGCGGAAAAGATGTACTCAGCTACCTTCCCATGCAAATCAAATGTATCAAACCTTCTCACCACCCGTCCACACCATCTTTACCTAGACAGACACATGCCACAGACTTGCGATTGACACTTCATCAAATCCCAAACCAAACTCAATATTCAACACCCAACATTCAGCACTTGACACTTGCAAGTCATTGTGGAAAGTGAAACATCGTAAATCAAGAACGCCTTTGAAGAATCAATAATTCCGCGGAGTGGACGAGAATATCCTCCAACATGACGATAACCTATCCGCAAGCGAATCTCAGGTAGGTGGAGTGAGCACTTCTCCCCGATCCCCTCGCTACATTTCGATTTGAGCGAGCGTTTCCCCCTAAACAATTGCATCCTCCATCGCCACCCGAAAAATTTCTCGAACGGGAGAATCCTTGCGAGGTCTTTGGGGGATGTCTTAGGCAAAAGTAGCGGGTGAGGAGTTGGGTATACATGCGGTGTACTATTCCTGATTCCTTGTGGAGAATCGTACGAGGAACGAACTGTACGAGGAACGAACTGTCCGAGGACAGGAAAGAAAAGGAGTCACCGTCTATTAGGCGTGCTGAGAATTGAGTTTTCGTGGTCTCCATTGTCGTCGTCAAAGCGTTCAGCTTCGAATGAAAGACCGATTTGCGAAACGACAGCTGAGATCCATGCCAAGTTTTCAACAACACATCAATATTGGAACACTAATGTCCATCCAGATGTAATAATGTCAAGGGTGAAGAAAGTGTGTAGACCAGAAATTCACGTCCTGTCGTTTCATCGTTCATTTCCTTCGAAGTGTGATTATATTCTTCTCATTGCAGGTTTAGCGGCGTCTGCTAGGTGGCATTTTGCATATGAGGTGTGTGAATAGAGCGAATAGAGAGAGAATTATAAGCCATGCAGAGCAGTTAAAAAGAGGGGAGCGTAGTTGATCTCCCATGCCTATCTAGGTAGATTGTCGTTTTTCCTTTCGGGTAGCGGGGAAGAAGTAGTCTGTGCGCATATTGAATGTCCACTTGAACGCTAATCGTAGCTAATGATGATCGAGAAAAGATGTAATCAAGCCTTCTTGTAAACAGTGTCATTGTAACTACGATTTGAGTAATCCGGATGGTCTAGAAAGCTTAATTAGAAAGACTGCACGTACCCATGAGCAAAAGAAGGGTCCGCATACTATACGACGTATAACTAGATGGGTTGGTTTGTAGGTAGGTAGGTATGTATTTAAAAGCTGTGACCATCAATATTTCACGCCGACTATTAGTAAGCCCCTGAATATCAAATATTATTTTGTACGTATTTTGTAATAGACGAGATATATGAAATGCTACCTATCTGTATCAAGGAATATTCGATTATTAAAAACAATTTTGTGCTTAATAAATATATCAATTTATTACATGAAATATTTGATTTGAATCCTCAATTGTAACTTTGAGTGTAGGTCGCGAGCCGCGATGTACTCTTAGTGAACTGAGCTCCAATTCTCAGCCCCTGAATTATTCCACATTTTGTACCCCGGTGACCTACGGATCTCCATTGATACATATTCCACCAGATCCGAAGAATCTGAATCTGTGAAACTGGATAACATTACTTCCGAACAATTATTCCTAGCAAACATTATCGCCATCGAGCTCTTTGAAGCAATCGACCCCTAGCGATCTCTAGCGGAAGCTGAACAATGTCCGTCGATCGACATGGTGTCTCGGCAGTAAAGTACCACTAGCAGCAGATCCTTTCTCCACCTTTCGGGACCCTAATCACACTTTATCTAAATACATATGCAACTAGAAAATACGCTCGTGACTCAGAATTCACGCGGCTGATCTGCACTCGCGAGGAACAAGATCTTTTCTATTGATCGGTGTACAAGATATGCAAGGAAAGATCATCGAAGGATGGAAGAAGTATTTCTTGAGAGTTTTCAGCCACGCAGCCACGGAATAATTATGAGACCATTCGGAGTGTTTATGTTTTTTATGTCCTGCACACAGTGTCATCGAAACATTGCGGGACATTACCTTAACATGGCATAGTCAATGTCTCAAAATAAATGTTCTTTGAAGTCGCAATTTATGGCGGCAAGCTCGTCAAAGAGGAGTGGATTTTGGGATTAAGGGTGGAAGGAAGCAAGGAGAAGACGGAAGGAAAATTGTAAAGGCTAGACATCTTGAAACTATTTACAATCCGGAAACTTCCAGACTTGAGCAAGATTAAACGACATGATAGTTCTTTTTGATTGAGTTCAGCCTTTCGCTGTTCGTCCACGCGTCTAACGGTTTGAACAACGGCTTGCGGGCAAGACATAAAGAGGGACGATAAGAAAGCATACTTTCGAACTGTTGTCAACGTTCTCTTGACTTGAGACACGGGCCCGAGAGAATCATGCAGGCGGATAAGGAACAACATGATACATTCCTGACATCGTGTCGTCGAGCGCTTAATAGCGAGACATTCGTAAGCCAGCCTCGGCAAAACTTCTCGTAATCACATGAAATTGGCATACGGACATTTCATATGAACAACAAGAGCCAATCTTTGTACAAATCTGATGAACTCAAGCCCTCTGTTCCAAGCGACAGACGGTCCGTCACGAGCTTCCTTGCTTTGATCATTTCCTTGAGGAGAAAAAGAAAACATACCGCACGGTGGCGTTGCCACGATGATTCTTTCATACGCCACAAAACGTGAAGACTCACGTACGCCACCTTTGTATTTCCCTCAACGTCGTGTTCAAAATACACGTTTATATGCATCTAATAGTTTGAAGGCTGACTGAACCATTCTCGTCCGCACACATCACTTGACATTGCTAAAAATAGAATTTCTTTTGTAGACGTCTGCTACCGGTGAAGCTCCTGTATTGGGACGAGAATGCAGATGAAACAATTACGTATCTACCTATATCACACACCTTAAACTTAAAATCATTCAGATCGAATGATAAGCTACTAGGTAGGTATGCAAGTTGATAGCAATTGAAAGACTCGCGATTATTTTTCACTGAATCGTGTCGCAATTTATTGGAAGCTGGCAAGAAAAGAAAAAGCGATTACAACATGAAGATCCAAGAAGCAAATACGATGACCAGCTAGGTAACTTGGCCTTTTGGTGCCACGTGAGGTTTTTTTCTCCTTACTGTGGAGGTTGAACCTTCCGCATTCTACAATCGTGCCGGACTTGATGTAATGAGAACCAGTAAGGTGATACAGTATGTCATTGTATCCCTCACAAATCTAGGCACATAATTGCGGAAGTACAAAAGTCCGGTTTATATAAGATGAGATGGTAAGATGACAGGAAATCTTTGAGATCTTAATCTGTTAGATACCCGTTCACCCACACCTGCAGATGCAAGCGCGAGACAATCTTCCGCAAAGGTAATCTTTCACATTTTTAGTACAACGATGCAATCGGGTGATGATACACTATGAGTGGTAAAAAGGCCTTCAGATGATATCTTGGTAAGCTAGTCAGGTAATATGCAATATCCCAACCATGATCATATCAATGGATGGAGGCTGGGATATCTATCAGAAAGTAAGCACATATACTTGATTTTTTGTGATCTTCATAGATGGATTTTCATCTTGACATCAATAAACATGGGGAATCTAGCCGAACCCCTGGTCAAACTGCGGAATGATCCATCAGATATGAAGATCGATATTTCAATATTCATTGTAGGCTTCGCCCAATGCCATCCTGTTCTCCTCTCGTGCTGTTGTGCTATTGTGCTGCAGTGCATATGTTAGGGTTCTTTGAGGCTGGTAGTTTGTTGGAAAGCGGAACTAAAGGTGGGATTGGGGATTGGACCACTGTACGAGCCAAACTCAGCTCGGTGAGCAGAACCCCGCAGGTTGTAAGCATCTATTCATTATCTCAAGCCTCCTCGTTATGCGCTTATGATTTACCTGCAGTGTGGGAGTTTGTCGAACCCGAGTCAAAAAGGAATACAAGGCAGGGAGTTAAGTTGAAGATAAGCAGATCTTAGATGAAGCTTACATCTCCCTACGCGAGGGTTTTGCGAGGGCCAGGATAGTCTCCATTCTGTGGTTTGAGGTTTCTGGATAATGAAAAATCTGCATGTCTCTAGATCCTAGTTTGTGACATATTTGGGGTAAAAAAAACGGTTGCTGTGCCGTAAGCCACAATATTAATGACTGAACGGCACTGCATTTCAATATTGATATATTGGACCACCAAATCCGGAAAAGTAGAGACCCAGTTAGATATCATGCCATGCCCAGAAATTTCATTAGATCTGATGCTTCGTAGGATTGATTTATTGATAGCTCACGCAGCGAAATCGCTTGGAAAGTCTCTGCAACTCCTGGTCACTTTCTGGATTCCTTTACTGGGGTAAAAGTCTCAAGTGGAGAAAACGATGAGAAGTGATTCTTTCTTGCATGCATCACTACGAAGTATAACCAGGATTTTTGCGTTGCAACACAAGGCTAATAAATGGTAGTGTCGTAGAAACAATTCTTCCGGGAGAATGATGCACACCGTCCGGCCAAGTCGTGACTTGAATGGAGTACCGATAGAAGGGTTCGGTCGGAAATCTCAGGATCATCTTAGCAATATCTCCATGGGAAGAAATCACTATTCCAAGCAAGCATCAGGGTTCCAGTATGCATGAGATCGGTCGATTATCTTTCCCATTTCGATGCGATACAATGTTCTCGTCTCGACTTTTTAGGAAATATGGAGTGTAATATAGGTTGCAATAGCTTGTGGGACGGTGATAGTGATGAGCAGCAACGTTATAGTGTTCATGTGTTTATCTTGACCGTCAGATAATAACTTGCTATTAGATCTTCGAAATTGACAATAGAATATTTACGAAAAGGAAATGCCCTAAGACAAAAGGAGTAACACTCCGAAATAAAGATACACAATCGAGGTGACGATGCGGACATGAATGAGAAGATCCGCACGCAAAAGAATGGGGAGACTCGAAAGGGAGCTTGGGGAAACTGACTCGGCCTAATCGGTAATTTTCTACGGAGTATAACGGACATCCAGATGAACTCGATCGACGAATTATTAGACTTTTTCGAATCTCACGATCTATTATCTTGGTAGATTCTTGCTGACCACGGTGACATGAGTCAACCACTTTTTTATCATACGTTGGCGCTCCCGCTCCCGCAAGCCTCCAACCCCTCGGTAAGGAATAATCGTACGACTTACGGCCGTTCACCAACAATTTTCAGCACTCTCCAAACTCTAGAGTCTAGATAGGTCATTTGAAATCCCTTGTCATATCAGACGTCTCAAGCGCTTATGAGGCTGTACGACCTGAATTAGTTGCAATATTCAAAATCTCCGTGTTCGAGAGTGATTGGGGTTAATTGTGACTAATTGTGAGAAACAAGTTACAACTGTCAACTAACTCAATGAACTCAAAAATTTCAGGGAAAGTCCACGTGAATGAGGAGTTTGAAACGGGCAAACGGCAAGAGCCTTTGCTAGAAGCCTCGACGGGGCCCACCAATTTACAGTAAGAACTGACGAAGATCCCGTCCGAGCCCAAGCATCCACTATATCATTTCTAGCTTTGGTGTCCGCCTTGTCCAAATTTTGTCGAATGAGACGCTCCATGTATGTTCATCTCGGAGAAAGTTTTTAGATGCAGACATCGATCGAGATATAAATGTGGCTGACTTGATTAGGAGATTTCCCCATTCATTATCGTGACTTGTAAGCCACCATCTGATTTAGTGGCTCACATTCAACATTTGGGTACCAACGAAAAACTACCTTGGAAACAAAAAAAGGGTTTCGGAGGCCCGGATGAAGTCAAAAGGTGGAGAGGAAGATTCTTTGACAGTTACCTCTATCGTAGTCTCTAAACTACTGCGAGCATTAACAGTTTGACTAGAATCTAATCGTAATCCGTGTAATTTGCGTACACATCGTGTTGTTAGTACAAGGACTAATCATCCTTTTCCTTTAAATTTTTCTGGATCCGACACGGTGGGGAGGATTTAGATCTTTGTCTACGGGGCACAAGGGTATTAATCGGCGATCCAGTGGACTTGTCATCCATGAATGATGCGTGTGCGCGACCGTGAGATTTTGGGGAGTCGAATGAAAGTGTAAGAAAATGTGCAACGATGTGCATGATCAGGGGGCCTTTGTGCATCGTGAAGCTCAACGAGGAAAGTTTGCTCCGTTGTCTTCATCAACGAGGAGAATGACAAGTCGTACCAAGGAAGTCCTCAGTCAATATCATAGTACGTGTATCGAAAATATCTTATTGTTAAAACAAAAATACTAGAATCTGAATCCTAGCAATCATCTCATGAGAGTCGAGAAGAAAACCGTTGCGCTTGTAGCAAGGCTTATCCATGAATTTCACGTGGCGATGATGAACCTCCTTGTTGTGGAAAGACATAATCTTGGATCTGGATGGGTCTAACTTAAAATTCCTGCTAAGATTATTCGAATCTTGGATCATTCCGATGGGATCAGTTCGTGTTCGGGGAATATGTCACCAGGAGGATCATCACCCATTTTATCCCCCCCCCCTGGTAATAGCAGTCCTCATATGATTTCGATCTTCAGAGCAGTTATGATTGTAGACATTATTGCAACCTGCTTTCTTAGTGTTTTATTTTATATCAAAAAATCGGGATAATCTCAGGTCTCAGGTCTCGGATGATATTGGAGAGGTTGAAAATAGTTCCAGAATTATGACATAACATCGGTCTTGATGTGGTTTAATGGCTAGCTCATATTCTATGATGATGCGTCGTTTGATCTAAGCCACTGGGGTTCGGTTGCCAACAGAGAGTGCCATATATATCATGCTCACCGAGTCACCAAAGACATACGTGCGCATCTACTTCTGCGAGCGTAGACGTTGAAATCCCCACAGGCGGTAAGGTAATGATGGTGTTGGCCAAGACTCAAGAAGACCGTAGATGAATGGATGGAAGCGGATCGCTAGGGTGTGGGATCCCGAAACATGCAGCTGTCAGAATATTTACTTGAACCCTCCAGATTCTGAATTGTTTGAGGGCAGTTCTGAAATCAAATCTGAAGGTATCAACAAGGATTTAAATTGCTTAGGAAGAGGACATCCAACAACCTGAAGCAGTCCTCTGCTGGAAATCTGTGAGAGATCCGAGCTTTGAGATATTCAACGTTTTTCCGTAAATGTGGACACCTCGAAAGTTCAAACTTCATTTTGGGTTCTTTGCGGCACAACTATAAAGTTTGACTTCCAACTTTTGGATCAACAAGCTGAATGAAAATCCTTCTGGATCATCTTGGCAAGGAAATCTTTTGGGCACTGTAAGAGGCTAAACTTGCAGTATCTCCGTCGGCAAAGTGCCTCGATGCGACGAATTGGGATTATTAGACAGCAGCACAACGATAACCGCGGCCCCAAGCTGTCAGGGGTTAAAATATGCCGATGTCTGAAATAGGAAGATCTTCAATGCAATCTCTGTATCATCAAGGGTATGAATACCAACAAAGGAAAAGAACTGTTAGTGTCGAGTCCCAAAATGGCCGAAGTGTTATGAGAACAATTTTTCATAGTGCATGAGTGCATGAGTTTATGACTGCCGTGATAGGTTTCATCGAAGCAATCAGTATTTTTGAGGTTAATAAGTAGCAATATGCGAGTATAGCACCCTAGAACCACCTGCAGTTAATTAGTGAATGTAACACATTCGCCCTCCAGATTTAGTGAGAATTCTAGGCTATGGCCCATGGCCTCATCCCTTTTTTCTATCAGCCGACGTTTTCTTAGCAAAGCTCTCCGTGAGACCATTAGCACTGAAAAGCTTGACGGCTGTAAAGGAAAAATTAAAGTTAGCAATATCAAAAATGGAAGTGATCTGCCGTGTAGCCTTGTAGAAATTGACCTCTATTCTGCAATTAATAGACCTAAGAGATTTGGGGAGATTTCGGCTTAAAGGGGACGAGCCACCATGTGCTCCTCAATCAAGAATTCAGAATGTACGAGAACAAATGTTTTATTCCAGATATACATGTGGAGGGAAAGATTCAACGTTCCAGCTTCTGTAAGAATAGAAGGTAAGATGAACGAGATTGAACGAAGTGGGCAAAGGCCCCGGTGTGTTCGTGTTCCAATAGTGAAGGTGGCAAGTTGCGGCAAGATATAGCGACTACCCGAATCTATGATGAAAAAGAAGTTGGTAGCACAGAGGCAGGACAAGATGTACAATATGCAAATTGAGGATAAATAACATGCGCTTGTGATTTGTCCGTCAGCATTTGATACGGATCATGATCATGCAGAGGTTACCTACTGGATAATAGGTGAAGATAATCACGAAAGGTTAACAGAATACGATACGTATTGAAGTGGGGACAAGCAGGAAAAAGTCACTGTACATTATGATCCAAGTAACACGATCTCACAATTTGTGGCCGCGTATCTGGATACTGCACGTGGTGCAGTAGAAGATGTGGGAAATGTAGGGATTTGGGAATTTGATAGGCAACAATGCCAACGATATAAAATACCGGCACTGCTTGCTGTACGATGCACCAGATGTAGGTATCATGCTTACGTGACTTCTATCTCATCGAGAGATGGCCACGAAGAACAGCCAAGTAATTGTGAGACACAAAAATGAGTGCATCATCCAGGGTCCCGATCTAGGGTGCATTAGTCTAAGGTGATTTGCTGGGGCCACCCACGGATAAATGGCTGTTCCGTCTGTATTGTAGATTTTAATACTCGTAGCGAGTTGCAGGCTGGTAACGATCGGAAAACTTTAAAATGGCGACGGGATTATCGCAAGTAAAATGGGATTCGTGATAGGTAACGATATGAAGACATATATGTACAGTATTTGTAATGATAAAACTGGCGATCGGCCCCTGAATGTGATCCAGAAATACAGATCTTAGTGATGATCTCGGCGATGTGATACGGGTACTTCTCTGGAGATTTGATTTTGTTCCCAACGGTTCGTGCCCTAAAGATAGGTATCACTAGTAGTTGGTTAGGTAGATATGCTTGAACCTGAGCTACGAGATAACGCCACGGATTTACTCCGATGTTGTCATAACAATAAGCGATCATGATCGCGAACAATTAAGGTCTGTAGCGTATATATCACTTTTGAGTTTAACGTCAAATCCGGTCTAAAGATTGACCTACCTCGCCTACATCAGATCGGACTTCATATCAGGGAAAACTCTTGTCTTAAGCACTATGATTAGATTCATTATTACCCCATAAAGATATTACACTATATCATCTTCTATATTACGATCATAAGACGATTAAGTTACTAGAGTGAGATATGCTGGGATTCTACTTCGATACTCATTTTTCTATAGGGCTATTGATTGTTCGTCCTACGCGAGCAAAATCTACAAATGAAGGGGCTATGGGGTCAATGTATGGAAGTCAATTTATGGAATATTTTATCAATTTAAACATTCTCTCTTCTTGTGACTGTTAATATTCTTGGTCTCAGTAAGCCCTAAACACTTTCACAGCCATTGTCATTTTCGTCCTCGAGACTTTTATACCGTATGTCAAATCCCCTACTAGTTGGATTTGTTTCATCACCCTCTTGCTATTTTCACCACCCCACGACCCACAAATAAACCCCTCCCATCTATCTTTTTCTCTCCCAGACCCTCTCGCGGGTGACAGGAAAAATGGCACACACAAATTCGTAATTCTCATTCAATGGAACAACACCTCTCTTTCAATTGATTCAACACCACCACTTTTTATATTTATAATAAGAATAATATGGTAGTTTTATTAATTCGATATCAGAGATTAATTCTATATAAGTTTTATGATTCTAAGTGCAATATTCGTAGAATAATTCATTACGGAAGATCGACTCGCTTCCATTGACAGAGACTTTTAAATTCGCTATATTCAGAGCTTTAAGATTCAGTATAAGATAAAAAAATTAATATCGATGCTATATAGGGTACTGTTTTGAGTGATATAATTATATAATTGATATAAGGTAGTGTTGTGGTTCAATTCCCTCTGAAAGTGAGTTGTTTCGAGGGGGAAACCACTCTAAAAACCACCCTTTTGACCACCTTTTCACCACCCAGTGAGCTGTCCTTTCATTTTAATAACATCCCTAAGCCTCTGAGGCATAGTATCTACTAGTTTATTGATATGTTCAATAGTAACTTGCTCCCAACCCTCATTTATAAGCTCCCGCATGGTTGTATCGTCCCAATGGGCATGCCTCCGAACGACTTGTTTTGGGATTTGCCAGATATTTTCGATGATTGAGAGATCAGGACTATCATGACAGTTTTGATAGGTTTCTAAACTATGATCTCTCTTCCATTTCTTCACTATATTGTCCTTCTTGCCCCCATAGCCGTGTCCTGAATCACCATCTTCCTCGAGTACGAAATCCTTCGATACAGCTAACCATCGCTTTACCTCCCCATCCAATATAGTATCGACATAAACCTTATGGGACAACTTGCCATTCCGGTTCCCAGGAACATCGTAATATATAAGATTGCTCTTAAAGTTGTAGCCCACTGCCGCCCAGCAGTGTTGCTTATTGCGGTGTTCCTCCTTTTCTACCCCTCTGAGCTGAATACACTCAGGACAGAGCCTCTGGCCTAGCTTTCTAATGATCCTATACTTTCCCTCAGGCCCGAAACCCCAATGACACTCATCAGAGAACCTAACTCTTCTCCAATCCTCCGGATTAGGGTATTTAGCTAGCATATCGCGGGCAAATTGGAGTCTAGCGGCAGCTGTTCTCTGTGTAACCCATCCCTTGCAACAAGCTATACATTTTCGATATCCCATAGATCCCATAGCTCGTGCAATAGTCCTTCCGGATTGGTCTAATCCACATGCCTCTCCCAATTGCTTCCAATTGAGGGATCTAGCCTCAAAACCCTCCGTTTGGATCATGATCTCCATAGCACGTATATCGCGAGGAGTAAGGGTTTTTTTTGCTCCTCTAGTCTCTTTACGTACTGTAGAATCATGTAGACGCCTTGGATCGCGATCATGCCAATGTCGATATCCGGTGCGAGGTGCGACATTGTAGGCCCTGAATACTCGAGCTTTGAAAGTAGTGACAATTCCATCAGCTATTCCATCAAGCATAGCCTGGGTTTTAGCTTTAACAGGGGTTCTATTATGCTGTTGGGGATACGTTTTATCCTCATAGCGATCGCGGCGAGTTGATACCATTATGTTGTGATTTAATAATTAATTTTGAAGTTGTGGTAATTGACGTGAATTGAGGTTAAAAGGACACGTGTGCCATTTTTCGTGTCACTCGCGAGACCCTCCACTCACCCATTACTTTGGAGATCCATATTAACAATATGGGCCGACCCATGGTAAACGTATGCAAGGATATGCAGTCTGCCACATCCACGCATCTTATTTATAATCCCTGCCGACTCATCGTAAACTCGCAAATCTCAAGATTAGCTTGCCCCTCGTTTGGTCAAAAGATATTCGGATTTTATTAGATGCCATATCGTTCGTCCACTCTGAACAACGACCCACCTGCGATTTAACCTAGATGTTGGTCAATCTGCATCTAGATACAGATTGATGCAGATTTGTAAGGCTAACTCATCCATGGTAATCCGAAATACTACTCGATATAGTTCTGATTTTCTTTCTAACAGTTTGGCTAGCTGCTGCTAGCTGCTGCTAGCTGGCAGGTTTTGCCTGTAACAAATCATAATATTAATAAAAGAGCATCGATATGATCCATACCACCCACTCATCCCCCTTGTCGATAGTGCCTTGTTCTTTCCTGCTTTGCCGCTACTACCTTGATCCTTGGCGACGGTTTGGGTTTGCCTTAGCTACGACTCTGTATCTTCCTAATCTTCGATCCCCATCCATTATTATTATCCTTAACATTTAGCCATGACAATGTCCATCTCACAGTCAAACCCAAAAAGAAATTATACCCAAGTCAAAGTACCGGAAACTAAAAGATCTCTCCCTTAGACTAGCTCTATAAGGCTAAGAATCTCATAGCTAAACCATCACTAGCTTGACAAGTGACGGCTCGAATCCGCTCGATCAAAAGTTAGCAGCTTAGCAGGTAGCACAGCACGATGCTGCCGCTTCCTCCCACTCATCCCGCTCCACTAACTTTACCTCTAGTCACAACTACAACTACGACCACAACTACAATTAGTCCTACTCTTCTCACGATTTACTAAATGTTTCTTATTCAGCAGCTCAAATAAACTTGACTTATAATTGCGTCGACATTCTTACTTGCTTATTTTTATCTTTGCTGGCTTTCCCACCTTTGTGCTTCTTATCTTACACTCCTACAGTTATCCTATCATTTGCCTTACCAAACTTCGAGAAGCTCACCTGCCCTGTTGTGTACCTCGTTCCTCCTTCCACACTTCCACAAGCTTTTACACCGAGCGAAACCCTAATCAAGCAAGAAGTTAGAGCAAGCAGCCTTCACACTGTTACAGTCCACTGCTTCCTTCCTTTCTTCCCTCCTCCCATTCCTTCAACATCATCGAAACATTGATCTTGATCTTTGCTCACGAAACGTATCATACGAGTTTGCAATTCTTATACTTGGAATTTTCACATTCAATCTGATCAACACCGACGCAGAGTCAATTGGATTAGTTTTCGCCTTCAGTTTATGGACCTAGAGCTTACATCTGGATTCTAAACCTCTATATACCTAGCTACAGAAAAGTTCTGATTCAAATCGAAAAAAAGTCTCACTAGAGTTAGACGGGCTTTTCCCCTCCAATCTCCCCTCTGTGTAATTCAGCCTCATTCTGATCGAATAAATATATCGGGATAGCCGCGCTCAATTCAAATTCTTGGAACGAATTTGCTGGACGTTCTCACCATTTTCGCCGCTCAAAATAAACCACATACACAAAAACCTGTGGTTGACAAAAAGGCCCACTCACGTAACGCATCGATTGCCTCACTTTGAGACCTTTGATAGGACAGTCGATAGCAATCGATCGAGTGTATATACATAGCCACGAGCCATAAAACACAAGTTCAACTTCTTTGATAATTCGATCTTCAGTCGTCAAATTTTAGCCAGAGCAATCTCGAAGGCTCAAATCCTTTCTTTCAGCCGCACACCAATTAACCGTTCTGCCTCTCATCCTCACAATCGATTTGCATTCCGGCCAGTGCTCAAGCAACACCGAAGAAATAGTACGGAAATACTCGAGCTGAGGGAGATTCGTAGATGCTTAGGTGAACAGGTGTTACGGTAGCACAAACGTCGGAACCGGAAGAGCACGATATCATTCCACGCATGTTTCCGAGCATCTAATCTGTTCAGATTCGAGTGAAATATTTCCCAGATCTTGCAATGGAGGGTGCGGAAAGTGGCAGTAGGTCGAGGTCAGTTTTTCTTGTCTCATTAGGACCACTGCATTTTTTTCAAGCTAATGCAAGTTCAACACAACACAAGCTGACATTCATATAATATTAGTGGGATCCTCTCCATCATGAACCGTGAACATATGGAGCGTATAAATACCGACACGAGATATATACAATCAAATCCAATGGCTGCACCACCGATTGCCAGTCCTGCGTCCGCTCACTACCCAAATGGTGCACCATACTCCGCAGGATGGCCCAGTACTCCGCATAGCGGCTTGATGTCTCCTCCAGAATCGCGGAGGACGTCAAATGACAAAGCGCACCCGCATCCACTGCAGACCAACACCCATCGACAATCATTGCCATCGATACAGGAAGCTCTCAGCAGCACTTCTACCAAGCCCGGTCCTTATGCTTCACCTGTATCCGCCTCTGCACCGCCATCGCATCCGCAGAGTTCCTATGCACAATCGCAAGTGCTGCCACCACCACGAACACATGAGCAGGGCGGAGGATTTCAGTCATCTCAATCGCGGCAACCTTCTCCTCCGATGCCTATTCAACCACCACCTTTCTCACGCCCTGATTTAGATTCAAGGAGCTTCGCGGAGCCCAGGAGGCCATCATTGTTACATCCTTCGATTCCACCACCTCCACATGCAAATTCATACGCGCCGCCTAGATATGAGGCTCCTAGGTATGAACAGGAGCCAAGAGCTAGTGAAAGATTTGCTGAGAGGTCAATGAATGACTATGGCCCACCATCTTCTTTACACACTCAACATCCATATGCAAACGCTCCAGCGCAACCGGTCCACCCTTCTCATCCTCCACCTCATGGGCAAGGTTACCCTCACCCACCTTATCCACCACGGGATGAAAGAGATTTAGGTGTTGCCGGATTTAAGAATTATAAGACTCAACCCGAGCCATTCAATCAGGGCTTAAAGCGACAGCTTGAGGTGTGGGATGTTGATAATAATTTAGCTCAAGTTTGTCATCCATTCTTTTCATTTTTAGTCAAATTTGCTAACTAATCAACCAAAGATCAACGTTTCTAGCTCTGTTTTACAGGATTGGTCACGTCATTTCCACGCAATAAGTCAAGAACAACCACGCTCTCACATTGCAATCCCGGAAAGATCACCCGACCGCAAGGCCATTGAAGATATGTTGGTTCACGGTAACCGAGTTGTATCTTGCCTTCACCGCATGTTGGATACTGCTGTACAGCAGCAGCATGCAGCCGATGAGCAATCTCGCGGTGCCAGATTAGCTACTGATTACGATGATGAGAGCATCTATGGCGATGATAGACACCATCAAAATTTTGGTGGACCAGATAACAAAAAACGTCGAGGAGTACGTATTCACCCAATTTGACATGTACAAAAGTTTCTAACAATTGAATAGCGCGCTGCTCCACCAGGCAGATGTCACAGCTGTAACAGAGCGGAGACTCCCGAATGGAGACGGGGGCCAGATGGAGCCCGTACGCTTTGCAACGCATGTGGGTTACATTATGCGAAACTTACCCGCAAAAACACGATGAAGCAGTCACAAGGTTCAACTGGATCATCACTTCGACCCAAATCTTCGGAGGATCATTCACCACGGTCATAACCTTTGCAACAGTACCTACTAAGTGAAAGATATATCACCAAAGCACAAATCTAATGTATAAAGTATTCAGCGTTACAGAGCATGAAGATCTTTAGCGATCGTCATCATGGAGTTACGGAGAGTTTTGATCGGAGGATCATGGGAATAGGAAAAGTCGCATAATTACACGTCTTTCAGGGCGGAGAGAACACATATTGGTTTTGTTCGAGGGTCACGCATACCAGGGGCATTTTGGCATTTTGGCATTTTGGCACTCACGTTCAAAGAAAGACTTTTATTTAGTTTTGGTAGCAGAAGCATATGGAAATTTTGCTTCCAGGCGTTTTGGTTTGATTTTGATAGCTACGGCTATGGGTACAACAATGAGTTTTGAGACTCTGGTTTGGCATCTGCATAAGATGGCGTTTTTTTATATTCCCACTTACCAGATGTGGATTTTTGAGTAGCACTGAAATATGTGGATATCTCGGATCGTGGGATCTGGACTTGGGCTGGGATATCATTTTATACCATTTTACACCATTTTTTTTATACCTATTGCTTGTCTTTTCTACAATATATGATTTTGAGCACCCGGTTTCTGGAAGACGCGCACATTCTGTTATTGGATTTCTTTTCAGGGGAGCCATCATCATGTGGATACCTAGGTACATTCATTAAGATCGAGCTGGGCTTACGGTGGAGGCGGGAACAAAGCCAAGTAAGGACACACATTGTGGAATAGGCTGGGTTGGCTTGGATACTTCAAGAATTGTGAGATTCGGTAGCAGGGGGGATGATCCAAATCCAGCCAAAAGGCATGCATCTCAGCGGACGTTGTTCGGAGGCACAGCGTAGAAGTGGCTGGATAGAAGGGGACGGAAGGGCCGGCTGATCTTGCATCTGAATCTGATCTGATCTAACTCTGATCCTAAGCTCTTAATTGCTTGTCAGATGAATGGTCTACGGATCGTAGATGGTCTTAGTGGTGTACAAATATTTTTAAATGTAGTTACAATCAAATAGGCTGGAATAAATCAGGAGACAGTATTGGACAGAGCAAGACCAGACGGCAATGAAAGAAATCAAGATAATATCTACAAATTTTCCGCTGCCTCATCCATTTTTGTGTATGCACTATGCGCTGTGCGCTGTATTGTGCTGTGTCGTGTTGTATTATGGGTTTTATTTGAAGTTTTTGTGTATGGAAAGGTAAGGTGGGTATCTGTTTGGTAGTGATTATACTCGTACTGCCAGAAAGTATGCAACTCCGACGCTAGATGCACATACCACAAGATGGTAAACTACAAGAGGACTAACCTGGTTTTCATAGCGCCAGAGTTGCATACTTTCTGGCAGCACGAGTACTCACTGGCCTCGATCGTCAGCATATGTGAGACAGGGCTACAGATCGATCCTCTTGAGGCGTTGGGGGGTATGCGCATCGTGAATACAAAAATGGAGCCAAACTCGGGGGACAGGACCAAAGCGGCGGGTCCTAGTTCCTTTAACACTGGCGCACATGCAATTTCGCCGACTGGGGTAGGTATGCAAGCTTGCTCACTTGTTGAGAAAACCATGAACATGTGAAGCTAAGAAGCTAGGATAGTTGTGATGGTTGTGATGGCATAGGCGATGATCACGTGTGGGCGAGGGGGGTGGAGATCGAGAATTTGAGCGCGCAGGGTATGGCAGGGGGGTGATACGAACTCTATAGAATGTACTCCGTACGGAGAGTTATTGATATGTTGTAGGTACCGTATATGGTTGTTACCTGCATGCGCTACGATAGTCGATTTCTGCAGCTTTTCTAGGGGAAATGAAGATGGTCGTGTACATGTTGATTGCAGATTAGGCTTGGATACTACGTCACTTCACTCACTAAAGCTGTACGGTTTGGTGAGAATTATGGCTACGATAGTGGAAGGGAGTTAGAGCGCAGTGTAATGATACCTAGATGTCTGCAAGCTCTGCAAGATGCATTACAATTACTTGATTGTCAGAGAAATGTTATTTGTGTGCAAGTAGATGTCTGAATTTCCTGATTTATGGACACGATTGGTGGGAATGATCGAAGTAGAACATGTATACTAGATAGTATCATCGTGCAGATTCTTGATTGTCATATGCTGTGTGTTCACGAATGAATACGTATCGGTGGACTTATAGATCTCTGAAGTGACGTTTAAAGACCACTTGGATATACGAGCATGATTAGCCAGTTGAGAATAGAACATTCTAACTGAGACCAGTCTTTTTCAAGGAGTCATAATTCTGTATGACTTGAGTGACATTCTCATATTAAAACGAGAAGGCTTTATAAGTATAATATTGACATGCGTACACGGCATCGTGTTGGAGAGACCATCATGACGATAGTACATGCTTGATATGTACACAAATTGGCTACCGATGCACATGCAGTTTTAGCTGTGCGTGTGACGTTGAGTTTCGAGGATATCGGTATATACATTGGTAATTATGCGCATATCCGGATGATGGGCTGCAGAAACGGAGAGGCGATAAAGCTTTATTTTTCTGATGTATGTAATGGGATCGATCGGATCGGAGAGGAAGATTCTGTGTGAGGGATGTGCTGTGGTTTTAATGTTGTGAAATGATCTAGTAGGGTTAGGAAAATAGGTGAGGGGTAGAATGGTAATTGCTAATAGGGAATTATGTAGTGAAGGGCTATATCGGCTTGTGATGAAGGAGGACCAAAAAATAAAGAAGTTTGGGTCTTGTATTCGCAACTGATTCATCTGGATAAGAGGAAACAACCAAAGCTAATGGACAGGAAAAGTTCCATAAAAACGTGTACACCAATGATGATTCCTTCGCACTTGACACTCAAGTAATTGCCAATCAAAACTTTTTCATCGAACTCTTATCAAACCCAAGTGCGATAAACACCAAACAAAAAGAGTTTAGGGTCTCGGATATGAAGGTACACAGCATACATCGTACCTGGGCATATCTACTCGGATAAGCCACACTCAGCGAAGCTATGTAAATTACACCTGAGACTACACACACTCGCGTATTATACCTGCACTCTCGCATATGCTTTGTAACTTCAGGAAATTAAACGTGATTCTGTAGGCTCCCTAAGTGCAGATGCAGATGAACACGAGGTTTATCGTATGTGTAGAGACGGTTAGGTGCGAAGCCGACAATCTGCATCAGGTGGGAACACGTGTCGGTGGAATTGCGGAGACTTCGGAAGACTTTGAGATCGGGGATCTGAGTTCGTGCCACTTAGCGTTGTACAGAGATACGGTATGTTTGCTTGGGTGGTGATTTGAGAGGATCAAACTGAGTAATGAACACACTCGTGATCTACTTTGATATATGTAGTGGATTTTTCTCGGAGATCCGGAATTTGCACTAAATCAATTATAGATTCTCCGGGTGCATACATCTAGCGGTTGCATTGAAGCAACATGTAGGTCGATCTGAATGTATTTCCCGCAGTAGATCAGTAGTAGCTGACAGAAGCATTCCGGTGGGGCATCAAATCCTCTTCTGGCCATGGATCTTCGACTCTGACAGTTCCATGATTCATGGTGGTATACAGTGTATCTAAACAGTACAA
The DNA here is from genome assembly GCF_014898535.1 of Botrytis deweyae. Classification (NCBI taxonomy): domain Eukaryota; kingdom Fungi; phylum Ascomycota; class Leotiomycetes; order Helotiales; family Sclerotiniaceae; genus Botrytis; species Botrytis deweyae. The sequence continues at coordinate 268,441 of NW_024066238.1, forward strand.
CTTGATCTTTCCAAGTGTTAGTATACTATCAGTCGACATTGTGTAGATTTAGTTTCAGATTTTACTAGATCTACATGTAGTACCGGTGCTACTTTGAAGGTTCCTTCGCCTGAAGTTGATTGACTCTTCGTGTCTTAGATCGTTTGTCTCGGATCTAAGACTTCGACGTGAGTAATGGTTGTCCCCATTGTTGAACTAGTAAGAATCTAATCTATCATAGTGATGTGCATCTTGGATCTACCCTTTGAACTGACTTCAAGGGCAGTGACAGCTAGCAACCCCAGAGCGCTCTTAGCATATTAGAGAGGAAGCATATCAACGATATCTTTCGCTGCACCATCTTCGATTGCCATGGGTAGCTTGGGCAACAAGTTTGGTTTGACTTGGCATTATTTAAAATTGATGATGTTGTCTTCCGAGACCTTATCTCCGCCTCATCTTGGTACTTACTTGCAGTTGGTTGTACACTATAGAACAATCCAATCTTCAGGGTATCGAAATCATTTAAACGTGAATTCTAAATACTTTGACAGGAGAGTAAATCCGAGACTCATATTATTTACGTGAATATTTTCTAACACGATTGATATATCGCATTGTGCTGACAATGAATAGCCTGGAAAGCGTCGATCATCTGGTTCATCCTAGCACCAGAGTTGTCGATACACTAAATCCCACCAGGCTGGTAGCTTCCGTGCATACTGGATGCTGTCAAACACCTGGGCTGTGGGTATCTGAGACATCTTTCGATGCTTTTCTGAGCCTGAATTACCAAAAGCCAGATAGAAAGAAGAGTGATGATTTCGGGATTACGAAGTTGTTATTGAATGCACAAAACGAACTGTTTTAATCACTTGAAATTTTGAACATGACTCGAGAAACTACTCATACAAGAAACGAATCATACAGAATTTTCCCTGAATTTACAGGAACTTAAGGTACAACGGATTGAATGCAAGATTGGTATCAGAGAATGAAATTTTGGCACAGTGAGCGTCGCAGTTTTATGGGGGAAATCAATTCACGCTACGTGTTTTAGAGCTTCTCCCACAAACATACGCCAGGGTCAGTGATCAAAGCCTGTCAACCAACTTTATAGGAGAGGCAACTTGCAAATATTACTAGCAATGCCCGTGGCAGTTGACAGAGAGCGGCGTGAGTTGCGCGCCAGTGTACAGGAGCATATGAGCTGAGATTCCTAAGTGTGTGGACAACGCAGTCGCGCCTTACAGATATGTACTCATTGTACTAGAACAATCAAGTGGGTAAAGATTGATCGAGCGACAATGAAGTAAGTGGTTATTTCAAGCTGGAAAGAAAGTCGACGTTTGAATGACGATCATATCAGAAGATGAGATGGATATTCGTGGGGCTTAGTGTTTCAGATCATTGACTAATGAATTGATGAACCATGAAGATTTGACATATGTATATCGGTTCTTGAATATCGGTTCCTGAATATCTGCAATCTCCTCGCATGTATCGATTCGGCTAGAATTTCCCAAGGTGGTTCTCACATGCCATAATTGGTATGAACTGCCTTTTGAGGCTGATGGGATATCTGTGAAAAGGATTAGGATTGATCCCTAATTTTTCTTCTCTTCCGGAAAACCATATCTGCCGTGCTGTACACTCTAAAGGTTGTTCAGGCGTGATAACATGGGGGGAAACTCTACTCTGCAGCCTAAGCACTTGCCTGGGGGACAGAACAATCATAAATCAAACATAACTTCCGTCGTTAAACTCATAGTTCAAGGCGGAGTCACTAGCATTTTACGTCTTCGGTTGACAGGCATAGACGGAACCAAGCCTGAATCTCGAAGAAAAATCCGACAATCTATATCGTATCATCATAATGATGCGTTGGCGAATTCGAAAGGCCCTGAGCCGATAATTAGCTATTCCTCGATAGCTACAAACGGAGTGAGCACCTATGGAGCTCGTACTTCAGGAGTCTCGATTTGGGCTTGAACGTCTCAGAAAAACCTCTATCATATCATATCGGCTGAAGAGGAAATCGCAATCTTGAGTGTAGTGGTTGAGAGTCGAATTCCAAGAGCATTTCGCCGCCGTCCTAGTTCCTACTGAGTTGAGACGTGACTGAAAACGTAGATGGCATTCAGAAGGGATTCGATGATACCGTAACAAAAAGCGTACGATGTATCCAATTCTTGTGGTAATAGCACCTGCGACCAATTGAATTCAATCTTCAGTTGATTTGAAGCATCAGCCACACTAGCCACAAGAGGCTCATGCAACCTAACCTTTAAGGTTATCCAAGCTGCTGCAGCGCATCTGCCCAGACTTCGAGACCGACACCCCACTGTACCATCACAATTAGTAAACAGCCTTACAAATACATCGTACGCTAAATTGATCTCCCGTTGAGGCTGTCGAGTTTTTCTTTGGAAAATCTGTTGGAAGCATCAATGAGGAGAAAGAAGCCATTGAATACCTTTTCTCAAGGGCAAAATTCAAGTCCCATATTGTAAATCTTACAACTGATAAGGATTGAGGGGATCATGAAGCTGTGATAACGCCATACAAAGTGGGGGCATCGAGTCCTGGATATAAGGATATAAGGAATATCGCAACGCATTGGCAATCAATTGCGAATTTTCCACTATCCTGACAAACTTTCCGTGTGTCCATCGAGTCTTGAGATATGGGTCTTCTGTAAGTATTCGCGGCACCAGACTCAACGTTCAATTAATGCTAATATGTGCTATAAGTGCATTAGGAACACCACTTGAGTGGCCGGAAGCCAAACAGAATGCACAAACAGTCAGAGAATGGGGCATACAGGTACGACTCGAAGGGCTGATTACATGACGAAAGACGTTGCTCATAAGATTCAATATAGCAACTACTAGCAATATGGAATCGAGCGAAAGGAAAAGAGCGAGATGCCCTACTATGGGGTGACGAGGTCAGCACATACTCATTCATGGATGGAAGATGGTCGCTAAAACGTTTCCAGGTCGAATATTTGGTTGTGAACTACAAGGATGATGATGAGAAAGTAACCTTGTCCTTGAGACAGGCAGATATCCTGACCGCGTTAGCCCAAGATGAGGAATTGCGTACGAATGGAGGATGCGTACCAGCACTACAAGACGTCACTAATACCAAGTGGGTCTATCAGATTGAGTTGAGGGATAACGCTAACAATCCCAAGGGGTAGCGCATTACCAGTTTTCCATCCCGAATTCGGACGGTTTATGCTTGAAGCTACACCTGGGAGACCTTGGGGGATTGGGTTCAAGGACTTATTAGACGTCGAACCTAACATGAAGTGGAGGTGTGTTAAACAAACTTGAAAGCGAGTCCATGGAGCTGATGTTGTGAAGGCGTAAGCTTGCTAAAGAGCACATGAATGCTGAAGAGTATCCAATCACTTTGACGACCTATCCTCGATTAGGATCACCCGGCATATTCACGTCCCCTTTCTTCCCACCTTCTGGAGAGAAGTTACGGTCACAATTCGTTCCTGATGAGATTGCTAATCCACACATTCGATTTCCTACTCTGGCAGCCAACATTCGTGCAAGAAGAGGCCGGAAAGTTCAGGTGAATGTACCAGTGTTTAGAGATGAAAACACTTCATGGCCTTGGAAGGATCCGACTGTCAATTATGACATGCACAATTGGCCAGAGGACGATGATGTTCGGAATGGTGCTGCTCCTGACAATTTTATTCATATGGACGCAATGGCTTTTGGCATGGGCAGCTGTTGTTTGCAAATTACCTTTCAAGCCAAAAATATCACAGAAGGGAGACGAATGTATGATCAATTAAGTCCTCTGGCTCCGATTCTCCTCGCCTTAACTGCAGCAACTCCAATCTACAAAGGCTTTTTAGCCGACACGGATGTCCGATGGAATCAGATCAGTCGGGCTGTAGACGATCGAACTCCAGAAGAGTTAGGAGAGAAGGTTAGTGGAGCTACACTCAATACATGCACAACACTAATCCTGGTAGCCCCTTTTACATGATCGATGGCGCATACCCAAGTCACGCTATGCCTCTAATTCTACGTATATTTCGGAAGATTCGCGGTTACGCAAAGAGTACTTGGACCCAGATCTTGTAACCGATCCTGAAGTCAAACAAGAGCTGATGAACGGAGGCATGGATGACCGATTAGCTACTCACTTTGCCCATCTTTTCATTCGTGATCCAATTGTCATCTTTGCTGAAGATTTGAAAGAACTTGACCTATCCAAGACGGATCATTTCGAAAACCTTCAGTCAACTAATTGGCAACATATGCGTTTTAAGCCGCCGCCAACAGGAAACGACATTGGCTGGAGAGTAGAATTTAGGCCAATGGAAATTCAGATCACTGATTTCGAAAATGCTGCCTTTTCAGTATTCATTGTACTCATCACGCGAGCTATCCTCTCCTTCGATCTCAATTTTTATATACCTATCACTAAAGTAAGTGAAAATATGGAAACGGCACATGCACGAGATGCAGTCTTGGAAGAGAAGTTTTACTTTCGAAAGAATCCATTTCCAACTCGTGCGCCGCGACCATATTCCTCGAATGGTGGGGCGTCTGGTAGAGCATCGGGTACCAACACTCCGCTTAGTATTTCAAGGCCACCTACACCATCTGGCCCCGTGGAAGATGAATACGTCCCCATGTCCATCGACGAAATTATGAACGGCAGCAAGAGTGATTCAGAAAATAACTTCCCAGGCTTAATTCCATTGGTCGAATCATATCTCGACAGTGTCAATATTGATGTACAGACCAGGTGTGAGCTAGCCTCTTATTTGGATCTGATCAGAAAAAGGGCAGACGGAAGATTGTGGACAGCAGCGAAATGGATAAGAAATTTTGTTGCGAGTCATGAGGATTACAAGAAAGATAGTGTCGTAAACGAAAAGATCAACCATGACTTGATAAAGACAGTCATCGAATTAGGAGAAGAATGCACAAAGGGCATCAAAGATGTGGAGAAATTTCTGGGTCGGGAGAGATGTGGGGGCTGCTGAAGAAGCAGACAGTATTAAAGCATAAATAGCATTAGAACGATAGTCTTAGGCGACAGGATGTCTGGTCACAATTATTGAGGTTGGCCTCCATTAGTCGAAATCTTTGGGATTAAATTCATTTCTTACCACACCTAAATGCCAATGCAACCCAACAAAAGCATATCATTTTGAGAATGTCAGCTTTCTGTGTTCAATGAGGTATATCTCAAGCGTCAAATAGGACTGGGAACCCCCTTTTATTTTTCTAATACATCTCTTTAGACGAGATACTAATAACGAATATACAACTCGTAACTTGTATCTTTTTAATAAGTCTCTGGTACTCAGAACTGATACCCACTAGCTACCTACCTGGATTAGTCAGCCGACATGAAGCTTTGGCTGCCCCCATAGGCATTTTCAACATTTCTTGTTGGAATGGGGAATGTCGTACAAATATAAAAAATGACAAATGAAGGTCCATAAATTCCCAAAATGGACAATTATACGCGGAAACAAGAAACCCCGGTCGCAAAAACGAACACCTCATCCCAACCACGACTCTCCATCTCGCAAACCCACATCGCTCCTCCACTGCTCGTTACTTCCAGTTAGGTTTTTTAGTCTAACTAATCGTTTTCTCTCTTCGGCTTGTTCAGGGAATATGGAATACCATTCTGGACCTGACCCTGACCCGAATACTGGTGGTAGCCTTATCGATGGTCGAGACGGGATTGAAGGGGATCTGATTGCTTTGACGTCTGGGGAAGGACTTAATGAGACTGTAGAGGATTTATGTAGTGATACTTCAGAGTCGAATGTCGAAAATGAGGATGATGATAGCAATGCAGGGGAGAAGGGAGAGAACGTGATAGTAACACCGAGAACATACCAACTGGAAATGTTGGAAGAAAGTTTGAAAAGGAATGTCATCGTTGCGGTGAGTATGTCTTATAGTATTGGTAGTACCTGGTGCTAAGAGTCGTAGATGGATACAGGAAGTGGCAAGACACATGTGTAAGTCTTTTCTCACCTTGGAGTCAAGATTGGAATCTATGGAGAAGAGATTGGGTTCCAGCTTTTATACTATAGACAAGGTATTTTGAAATCGAGTACTGGTAGACGGTGGTGTCCACATCATGAGTCGCAGGCATGTTTTTGCATCTAGGAGCTTATTATAACCTGACCATTCGATCATTTAGGGCCGTTCTCCGAATGCTAGCGGAACTCGAGCGGATGAAGCCCGACAAGGTGGGAAGAAAGTTGTAATTCCTCGTTGTTCTCTTCCTGATCTTGTTATTGCAGATGATATGGTTTCTTGCGCCTACCGTTGCGCTCTGTACTCAACACCATGAATATCTCCAGCTGAATATTCCTTCGGTTTTGATCAAACTGCTTATTGGTGCTGATGGTGTGGATCGATGGACGGAGCAGAGACAGTGGGATGCGATCTTAAAGGATGTCAAAGTAGTCGTATCTTCCTATCAAGTTCTCTTAGATGCCCTTACACACGGATTCGTACGCATGGGACGTCTCTCGTTGATTATTTTTGATGAAGGTGAGTATCATGCACGTCACCACTTGCTCAGCAAGACATCTTCTCACACTCCGCTAAATGATTATAGCACATAATTGTGTAAATAAAGCGCCAGGGGCTAAGATTATGAAATCTTTTTATCACCCGTACAAATCGAGATCCCCAATTCCTCACATTCTGGGCCTTTCGGCCAGCCCTGTCATGAGATCTAGTCCGCAATCGTTGAGTGATATCGAAGAGACTTTGGATGCCGTTTGTTGCACGCCAAAGTTACATCAAGCAGATCTTCGACTTCGAGTAAAGCTGCCACTGCTATCTATTATCTACTACACCCCAGAGTCAACCATCATCATGACGAAGACTGTGGCGAGCCTAAGAAATGTTGTGCAAAGTCTCAACATTTTCGAAGACCCTTACGTTTTGACACTAAAGAGGAGTGATAGCGACAAAAGTCAACGTGAGCTAGCAAAAGTACTCAGGAGCTTCAAGACATACAGCCAAATTCAATTGAAGTCAATTGACAAAACTAGCAATGAGATTATTCTTGTTGAGCTAGGCCCCTGGGCTGCAGATTACTATATCTCAGCAGTGGTGACGAGATACTTGAAGGCAATGTCGGCAAAAGACACTTTCACTGTTGAAGATTTACCAGCTGCCGAGAAGCTATATATCGCCAAGGCTCTCAGACAAGTCGAAATCTCTCCTTCAATTCTCTCAGATACAGACAAAATTTCTAGCAAGGTCGAAAAGCTACTGGAAATAATTGTGCAACAGAAGCCTCCTTTTTCCGCTATCATATTTGTCCAAGAAAGAGCTACGGTCTCTGTGCTAGCCCATCTATTATCGCATCATCCATTGACAAAAGAGCGTTTTAAGATTGGGACTATGGTTGGTACATCCTCACACAGCAATCGTACAGACCAAATAGGAGAGCTTGTAGATATTAATCAACAAAAAGACACTTTGTCAAGTTTCAAGAGTGGAAAGATTGATATCCTTATTGCCACGAATGTGCTGGAAGAGGGAATTGATGTTCGTGCCTGCAATCTGGTAATATGCTTTAGGTAAGTTTAATGGGATGTCTAACATGTCACTCCTAGACGCTATGTGTAGATGTATCATCTTTGGCGTCTTCTTCATTTCCCCACGCAGCCTTGGTACCGCATTGTACCCCGCCACATCCTTTCACAGGCAATTACTGACTCCCTGATGAAATAGTAAACCGGCAAATCTCAAATCTTTCATACAAAGAAGAGGGCGGGCGAGACAACAAGACTCCAAGCTTATTCTTCTTGATGCTTCAGGCGATAAGGTAATAAATTGGCCTGAGCTTGAACGAAACATGCGAGAGGAGTACGAAAAGGAAATGCGAGAATTACAGCATATCTACGAAATTGAGACAGCTGATGAACAGTCGGAGGACGACAGGGTCTTGCGAATAGAAAGTACTGGTGCCCAATTAGATCTTGATAGCGCTTTGGCACATCTCTATCATTTCTGTTCAGTTTTGACAACAAAAGATTTTGTTGACCTCAGGCCGGATTTTATTTACTCCTCCAGTCTGGGATCTGGACATGTTAGGGCAAAGGTCATTCTGCCTGGATCAGTTTCTCAAAGTCTGCGGGTTCATAGAAGCCGCAGATCGTGGTTGAGTGAGAAATCAGCAGCAAAGGATGCAGCTTTCGAGGCTTATTTAGCATTATACAAAGGGGGGTTGGTGAATGATAACTTGCTACCCTTAATGGTGCACGATAAAGTCATCGATGAGTTGACTTCAAAGCCCGTGGATACTCGCGCTTCTCTTCTGGAGGTGAAGGAGAGATTAAATCCATGGGTTGACATTGCTAGAGCATGGCAAGAGGCAGAACACCATGCTGGAATCGTTCGCACATCGGTTATGAGCTTTAATGGGATAAAGTTGGAACTTTGTCTTCCCATTGAGCCACCAGCAATACCTCCATTGAAGCTTTATTGGGATTCTGATACTGAGTTTTTTGTTGACTTTACAAACGATGTCGAAATTGGCACTAGCGAGAATATGTTGGCGCAGGCGTTGAACGATACCAATCTACTGTTATCGGATCGTGGTCGTAAAGTTCATATCCAGTCACGTCGATCAGTTGTGCAATTTATCTTGCTTCGAGATGCGGGCTCGCTCAGTTCAGATTGTGTTCCAGTTGATCCTAATAGTAATATTAACAACACAGGATTCATCAGAGAGGTCGGCAAACTAGAATCGCCCTATGTCTTTGAAAAATGGTTGCCCAGTAAGCCACCGATTAATCAAGTCAAGAACCCTTATCCAGACTATTCAGATGCCCCGGAAGATGTTCCACATCTAGCTGTGGTTAAAGTAAGTCGTCGTGCAGACTTTTTGCACAAGGTACAGAATGAAAACCCCTCATCCTCTTCGAAACAATTCTCCTCTGTCCTACCTGCTTCTAGATGTGTACAAGATGCGATGCCTGCACAGTTGTCTCAATTCGGTATGATGATTCCTTCCATCACACATCACATTGAGGTGCAACTCGTCCTAGACCGTCTATCCAGAACCATCCTCAAAGATCTTGAAATCAGCGACCGGAGTCTTATCCAGACCGCTCTCACACATGCTAGTTACTCATTAGACTCGAACTATCAACGCCTCGAATTTCTAGGCGACTCGATTCTCAAACTGTGTACATCGGTACAGTTGGTTGCAGCGCATCCAGATTGGCACGAAGGATATTTGTCGGCTATGAAGGATCGTATCGTGTCCAATTCACGGTCATCAAGAGCAGCGGCTGAACTTGGTCTGGATGAGTACATAATGACCAAGAAATTCACCGGTGCAAAATGGCGTCCAATGTATGTCGAAGATCTGGTCGTCACAGAGCCAAAAACCAGAGAAATGTCTTCCAAAATTCTTTCCGATGTTGTAGAAGCGCTAATCGGCGCATGCGTGGTCGATGGCGGAATTGCCAAAGCCCTCAAATCTCTACAATTATTCTTCCCCGAACTCGACTGGCTCCCTCTAGAAACCCGACAAATGTCACTCTACCAACAAGCTCCCGATAATCTCCACCTCCCCATCACTCTCTGCCCCGTCGAACACATCCTCGGCTACACCTTCACCAAAAAATCTCTCCTCATCGAAGCCATGACGCACCCCTCGTACACCAGCGGCACGCAATCTCTCGAGCGCCTCGAATTTCTCGGCGATTCCATCCTCGACAACATCATCGTTACCGCCATGTGGTCGCACCCCACCCCCCTCTCCCACTTCCACATGCATCTCCTGCGCACCGCGCTCGTCAACGCGGATTTCCTCGCTTTTCTCTGCATGGAAATGAGTATCCACCAAAACGTCACCCATCTCACCGAAGAAAACAATCACCGCATCCACGAAACACACTCGCGCCGCCGAGTCTCCCTCGTGAGTTTCCTCCGTCATTCCAGCGTGTCTTTCTCTATCTATCAAAAAGAAGCTCTGGCGCGCCATGCGGAATTGCGCGAACAGATTCTCCGGGTGATATACACCGGGGATAGATTCCCCTGGGCCCTGTTATCGCGATTGGATGCGCGGAAGTTTTTCTCCGATATGATTGAGAGTTTGCTGGGCGCGGTATGGATTGATAGCGGCTCGATGGAGGTATGCACGCAGTTGTTGGAAAGAATGGGGGTTCTTAAATACATGCGACGGATTTTGAAAGAGGGAGTGCGGATTATGCATCCGAAGGAGGAGTTGGGCATCGTGGCCGATGCTGAAAATGTCAAGTATGTTTTGCGGCGTGAGAAGATGGGTGGAGATAATGCGAATGCGGATGATGATGCAGATGGAGAGGTGCGCGTGGAGTATCGGTGCACCGTATTTGTGGGCGGGGAGGAGATAGTAGAGGTGGGGGGTGGAGTGAGGAAAGAGGAGATTCAGGCGAGAGCTGCGGAGGAGGCGGTGCGGATTTTGAAGGCGAGGGGTCATGGGAGGGGGAAGGCGGGGGAGGGGAAGAAGAGAAAGTTGCTTGATGGACAAAGAGTATCTACAAGGGGAGGAGGAAAAATTGAGGGGGAAGATAAGATGGATCTTGATTAACTTGTTTCTTGATATCGGGTTACTACTTGTGGATTACCGTTGACACTACTACCTGGGTACATATGTTGGTCTATACATAATCATAAGATAACACATCAAATGAAATAGTTTAATGGATACATTTTTTTGAATTTCCAGGATTTTAAGAAATGAACCAATAAACTGGCAACAATGCTAAAAAGCTTCCGGGCTGTTAAAAAGTCTCCGGGACGAGAATATCATGAAAAACCCAAGTATTCACCTGGGAGCCAAGATCAATGAATGATCATCATATTACAGTATCATCTATGCGGTGATTACGCCAAGCGAGCCGCCAGTTCTTGGGGTGGAGCACTAGGAATAGGGGGCCGGATTGCCATATCCTTATCAAGATCTAGATGGTATCGAGATGATAGATTAATGCAATGTAGAGTTCAAAATCATATGCCACATGACGGGTCATTATTGGCATGCACGTTTCTGCGGCACTTTGGCAAATAATTGTAAATTATAGAGTCTATATCTTTACTGGGTGGCTAGCAGTAAGACGGATGGTTCAGACACATTCCGCCTTCTCTTTACCATTCTCCTTCTCGTATTAATATGTCGTAATTGCAAAGGAACGCTGTATCTTGGATTGTACTAAGAGGTCTCCAGCTTCGATAACCAATTGATGATCATCATAGCTTGAACCATTGCAACTTTCTCCCCATATCTTTCTCCATCAGTACTACTTGCCTGGATAGTTAGATTCCAAAGTCGAAGGATATCCATATGTTTGTCAGGGGCAATTTTGTTTAGCTCGTCCTGGTATTTCCATATCTCCATATTTCCCTCATTACTGGATTCCTTTGAAACGCCGTAGGCAGTAGGACCAAGAAGAAGTATCGGAATATTGCGTTCAGCGCCGTTGGTAATACCTATCCACTCATTTATTGAATCGATGGAGAATTTCATATCGTGGGAATATTTATGGCCAAGAGAAAAGATTACCGGAGTAGGTCGCCAAGGATCTGGCTTTTGGTATGTTAATGACTTAAAGGTAGCTATAGCGGCGGACGAAGCAGGTGTAGTCGTGAATGGTATGTAAGCATGAGGGATTCCTAAATTTTATGTTAGAGTGCTGTCCTACTGAGAATTCAACTAAATCCTACTTTGACAAGCGTATGGGCTTCCTTTGGGGTCATTCGCTTCGTTCTTAACGACTTCCTCGGAGTTCTTCACAGAATATCCGAGACAATTACTGTCCAAGAATTGAGCATCGCATTTACATGCAATCCGCTCATCATCTGTCATCAACCATTCTTGAAGGCCGCCATGCGATACATCTTCTCTTAGAAAGACATTAAGAGCAGCATAGATAGTTTGCGCAGTCTCGTCACCAAGGAACACAATAGCGCTAAATCTTTCGAGTATCATGCATATTTCGGCAGTCGAAAACCATCGGTATGTGCAACCTATATGGATGAGTGACATTCTCAAACATGGGCAAGAGTGTGTTCTAACCTTTGCCAACGTATGGTTCATCGAATCCATGTCTACCTCCACTGCTCAAAGCTTCGAGGAGTGTTGCTCTGTTTTTGCAGAAGGGTGAGACGTTCGATTTGGTGGGGTATGGTACATGATAGATATCTGATTGTATGATTCCACGGTCTTTGCTTCCTAGATACTGTTTGATGGCACTTCTCGTAGTTAGACTAGCTATATCCTTGCTCGATTGAAGACATTACCTTTCTCCAGGCTCAATCACCTTCGGTTTAGATGAGACCACGACATTCTCCGATACAAATCCCTTGAATGGAGACCAGACTGCATAAATGAAGATAAATACGACTAGACATATGCCTCCGAGACGGTAGTTGCTTGAAGAAACCATTATCAACTTAATTAAACTTAATTTATGGAAGATATTTGAAGCTGCAATTGACGATGATTTCATCGAAAGGATCTTGTCATTCTGGTACTATTGGGTTTTTGCTCGAGAAAGAAAAGAAAGATTGACGTTGAGGCGGGCAGGTCACCCAGCGGGTAGTTGCATCTTCCTGATTGAGTTATCAAATCGTTCCTTCCCCGTTTGTAATTTTTGTGACACGCCAAAAGGGCGTCATGTTTCATGGTGGATGATATCAAATTCACACTTTGGATAAGAGCAACAGTTTGACGGAACCGCCAAAACTTTGGACGCTCACTTCTTATACCGGAACTCCTTCATCCTTCTTTCTTCAATCTCCAATCTCTGTTCTCTGTTCTCCATCACTGTTTCCCATTTTCTAGTTTTGATCAGGACGATCTTCCAGAACAAAGTAGAAATATTAAAACTGTACCAAGTCGCTCTTTACATAGAGAGACTTCAGAATGAGTCCTAAACTCAATACCCCCTCATTTGTCTTTTGCTCTTTTGCTTTTCCCGCAGATAATATTGGCGTGAAAGTCTAGACTGTAGGTGTGTCACGTGTTTCATGGCCCCTCCACTTATTCCATTTATCCATCTCCACATCAGATGGAACCTCAGAAGAGCCCAAGGAAAGGTCGAGAGAATAATAACGATGTATTCCAAGACTCAGCTCATTCAACAGGCAAAAGTCTATCTGCCTACCAATTTCTTGTCAATCCCTCTCTCTTTATTTCTCCGCCAATGATAATGGCCAGCATACTTCCCGCAAGTATCCGTCAGATTGAGTTTTCCGGATTGGTCCATGGTTCAACATCCGAGGTAATTTCGAGGCTTGATGTATCATGTATAGAATATTATGGCGACATGCATGTTGTGAAAAGAAGATTGGCATCTTTCTTCCCAAGACCATTAGGTTGACTCAGCTGTCAATGCCAACAGTATATAGTACAATACCAAGAACAGATAGTAAGACGCTCACAACATAAGACCATTCTAAGCATGACTACCGTATAGGAAATTGAGAAGATCGTCGTGACTCTACACACCCACAGTGTGTCCTATTATCATTTTGCCGGGTTTCAGCTAGGAAACGAGCAGGACAAGATATCTAGGTAGGCTCGAGGTAGGTACCTATAGATGGTGTAGTTGAAGATGGTGGATGTTGTTGAACGCGATGTGTAAGTTCAGCAAGCCAAAGAAAGATCCGAAATACCTTTTGAGCAAGGGCGGGGAAATGTTCAAGGACAAACAGCGTTGCAACGTGGGTGATATATGGTGCATCGTCGGTAAGGTTATCTCGGTCGTTCGGAAACAAGGGGGATGATGGGGGGATGATGGGGGGAGCGTTCGGTACTCAGAGACACACATCCATACATTCCCGTACACACAATATCCATAGTAAGATCTTACATACAACATCCATACATCCATACACACATCTATCCATACATACAACATCCATACATCCATACATCCATACATCCATACATCCATACATCCATACATCCATACATCCATACATCCATACATCCATACATCCATTCACACATGCCTAGTCTTCTTCCATTTGCTGCAGATTTATCTCGTACCGGTAATATGGCACTTTCATATGTGATGAGAACATGACTACCTATTAATTCCATTCCATCTAATCATCGTACATGTGCACACGATCAATTTTCAATTAGAGAAAATTAAGATTTGGATTTGTTTGCAAACAATCAATTGATACCATTCCTTTCTTTCTTCTCTCTATCTCTACTCTACCTACCTACCTACCTTTAACCTTACTATTTCCAATTGTCAATTCACCAATCACCGCCTTCGTTTTGCCTCGGTAGCATTAGGTTAGCTCTGCGTCATCTGAGTAAAGGTACTCACTCGACTCCCAGGATATCACGAACGCGGGGAGAAAACTCAACAATTATTCAAAGAGTGTAAAGATTTCAATACCGCCACCGACAGCTAATGTTAGACTGAAATACGAGACTATTGAAGGGGTCAAGATCACATTTTAGGGGCCCTAGGGCCAAAGGGATTAAACAAGATGTCGTGGAAGACAACTGAGATGTTGATGGATACCATCAAACATTATTCACATTTCCCAGCTACGGGTGTGAGTCTGAGGCAGATGGTACAATTTGGAGAGAGGCCATCTACAGGTAAGCTGTTAGATTATATTCTGGGGTCTGGGGGGATTCTGCCATGGTTCCTAAGCTAATCAAATATTGCTCTACAAATAGGTACACTTTTCCGAGCATCACAATTCCTCTCCGAGGAACTTCCAATACGACTTGCGCATCGAGTGCAAGAACTATCAGACTTACCAGATGGCCTCAATGAGATGCCCTCCATCAAGAGGGTGAAGGATTGGTATGCACAGTCATTTGAGGTATGACTCTTTATCCACCCACAAATGTCTACGTGAATTGACATGTGAAAGGAAATTACCACACTCCCTCGACCACAATTATCATCAGATGTGAAAGAAAGACTTATGAAGCCTGCGAAAATAAATGGAAAACCATCCAAGATTCTTGCGGAAGCAACACAAAACCCGAGCGTAATGAGGGGGCAATACAGCTCTAATGGAAATGGAACAGGAAAAGAATCAAAGTCGGCCGCAGCAAGAAGATATTTTGCCACAGTAGAAGATAGTACAGACTGGCCCCCGGAGCTTCACGATTATAACCAGAGATTCGCACAAACCCTTAACCATATAAAGAGGCGGCACGACGGAGTTGTCACAACCGTTGCGCAAGGAATACTCGAATATAAGCGGAAACGGCAACGCATGCAGATCGATAATAACATACAATCTTTCCTCGACCGTTTCTACATGTCCCGTATTGGCATAAGAATGCTCATTGGACAACACATAGCACTCACAGATCAAAGTCACGATAAAGATCCGAATTATGTAGGTATTATATGTACGAAAACCAATGTTCGAGATCTTGCGGAAGAAGCAATCGAAAACGCTAGATTTGTTTGCGAAGACCATTATGGGCTTTTTGATGCGCCAAAGATTCAACTCGTGTGCCCTCCAAATCTTCACTTTATGTATGTACCCGGCCATCTCTCGCATATGCTCTTCGAAACTCTCAAAAATTCTCTTCGAGCTGTTGTCGAAACACATGGACAGGACAAGCAAGATTTTCCCGTCACAAAAGTCGTCGTTGCGGAGGGAAAAGAGGATATTACTATCAAAATCTCAGACGAGGGTGGCGGAATACCTAGAAGTTCTATACCTTTAGTTTGGACCTACATGTATACCACCGTGGACAGTACACCCAGTCTAGATCCAGATTTCGATAAGAGTGATTTCAAAGCTCCGATGGCAGGATTTGGTTACGGTCTCCCAATTTCAAGATTATACGCTAGATATTTTGGAGGAGATCTGAAGTTGATTAGTATGGAGGGGTATGTTTCACAAGTTTTTTTATATCCCTTTTTTCTCAGGTTTGCAATAAACTAACCAGCTTCACTGCAAAATAGCTACGGAACAGATGTATACCTTCACCTAAACCGACTTTCCTCGAGTTCGGAGCCTCTCCAATAACAATCAGCAGTCATGAGGGATACCTGGAAAACACAGTCCCCTCCCGATATTGGCGGGGCGCGCTCAAGGGGGGGAGACGGTATATCCCGAGGATTGACGCTGGGTCTAGGACATAAACAAATGAATTTGAAATTAGGCAAAGGAAAAGCAGGAATGGGGATGCGAGAGGTTTCGGAACGGAAACAGGTCGGTGATGCGGAAAGTATGATTAATGAGGGAAGAGGAGGGAGTGGGATGGAAGGAGTCTTTATGGGTGAAGGGGGGGAGGTTTAGAGGAAAAGAAGAGAAAAAAAGAATATTGGGTTGTAGACAAGAAAAGAGGTGTGAAAACTTGCGGCGATACTAGATTGAGAGGGTTTAGATCGGATGGCATGGGATGGAATGGGTGGAATAGGGGAAGAGAGAGAAATGATGGAGTTGGTCGGAGACTTTTGTATATATTTGGATATGCACAACACTGTGTTTATATCCCTTTCATCATGAAACGTGGATGATTTCGAACATGGAAATCTCGAAACTTGAGAGCGAGAGATACGCACGAGGATGAGGATGAGATTGGGTGGTTGGCTGGCTGGCTTAATTTATATGTTACGTATGTACTAGGTATGGTATGGTATCGATTATGAATAAAATGAAGTAAATGAGATGAGATGAGATGAGATACTATAGAAGATGAGGAGATGAGATGGCGTGTGATGGCGTGTGATGGTATATACTAGTTCGGATTGCAGTGGATTAGATTGGCTTGGTATATGGAAGGAGAAATCACAATATAGATATCTAGTGATATTGACATATATATACCTATACATATGGATATATGGATATATATATACACAAGTAAAGCAGAAAGTAGAAAGCAGAAAGCAGAATCTCCATATATCTCTCCTTCCCTCACCTCACCTCGCCTCGCCTCACCTCTTCTCTTCGCTTCTACTAATGAAGAAAAATGAAATGAAGTAAAATAAGAAACTAATTTGATCTAATCTAATTCGTTCTATTTCTCAAATCTCGATTTTCGATTTTCGATTTTCAATTTTCAATTTTCAAAACTCTATACGCATCAGACTATTTATACTAGACTAGTGATCAAGAAGAATAAAGAAGAAATCAATCTCTTTATTATATAGATATCTATCTAGCTAGCTAGATACTTGAATACTCAACTATTTACCTACTTATCTACCTATCTAATCAACTAACTAAATAAATAAATAAATAAATAATAAATAAATAATAAATAAATAAATAAATAAATAAATAAATAAATAATAAATAAATAAATAAATAAATAAATAAATAAATAAATAAATAAATAAATAAAAATAAATAAATAAATAAATAAATAAATAATAATAAATATATAAATAAATATAAATATATATAAATATATATATATATATAAATATATATAATATATATAAATATATATAAATATTCCTATTATACGAGTAGACGATACACGATGGTATCAGAGCCCGCGGCAAACGAACTGAGATAATGGAGAGCAATTTATCTTACTACCTACTACCTACTATTTACTTATTTAGTAGAGATAGAAATAGAGATAGAGATAATATAGAAATAATATATATCTATTTACTCTCTACTCTCTACTCTCTACTCTCTACTCTCTACTCTCTACTCTCTACTTTCTATTTCCTCGCCTCCTCTTCCAAATTCCCATACCTCCCTCTCTCTCTCCCTCTCTCTCCATCCATCCTCCCTCCCTCCCTCCCTCCCTCCCTTCCTCCCTCCATCCCTCCCTCCCTCCATCCATCCCTTTCCAATTCCTTTACTCACTAACCCCTCGCCTCCTCTTCCAAATTCCCACACCTCCCTCTCTCTCTCCCTCTCCTTCCCTCCCTCTCTCTCCTTCCCACACCTCCCTCTCTCCCTCCCATAACATAACATAACATCCATACTCTATAAAATCATTACACGCCAAACCCCCCGACTGCATATATACATACCTAGGTATTTACTATAATAATATAATAACGTATACAATACATACAATACAATATAATATAAACACCTTATCCCAACCCATAAGACAAAACAAACAATATCGCATCACATTACATTATATCAAACGAATTTATATTACACCAAATCAAATCTCAAATCTCAAATCTCAAATTCCGAAAACTTGAAACCCAAAGCCAAAGCCAAACCCAAAGTCAAACCCCAAAAAACATAAATCTCATATAAAAAAATTCTGATAATGGTATCATATCGAACTTGCTAACCTGCATACCTAACCCTAAGAATCTCAACGCTAAAAAGACAAAACACATACACACATACATTCAATATGAATTGATGATGTTACCAAGAAACCAATCCCTTCCAATCCAATCCATTCCATTCCATTCCCAGCCCCTAGATATTCAAAATCCAAAATCCAATGTCCATTTCCTAGGTAATTCCATATCTTATCCCCATCAAGTGCCTAAAATAGAAGCGAGAACCAGGTATTTTCCAGATCCAAAAACGACCGTATCCAAAACATAAAAGTGACAACGTCAATATCAATCCATAAACTTCATCTCTCATCTTTCATCATCACATGATATCATATCATCAATAAAAAAATCATTCGTTAATATATCCCCCAGAAGTTTCAGTGCTTTCCCCACAATGCTTCAGTAATACATACTATTCCTCATGCTCTTGTCCAACCCACTACCACGATACCAATCCTCATAATCAGCGCCGACTGTGGGTTCCATATACGAGCTCCTAGTTGTGTGTTCACTGTATGCAGAGCCCGTAGTTTTAGTGGGGCGATCACGGTCATAATCGCTACTTCTCGAATCTAGTCCCTCGTGTAACCTATCCCATTTCTCGGCATCTCTCGGACTTGAGAAATCATTGATATGGGTAGTACTTGAGAAACGATCATCTTCTACTCCTCTGCGATGAGACCGATCATCTCGTCGCCTGTCTCTCGAGTCGCGAATATCTGAAGAAGGTGGGGGAGGGAAGGAATTAGTCGATCCATATGACGAGGGTGCGAAGGCGGGTGGGAAACTGGCGGGCGATGGCACATAAGTGCTGGATCCAATATCAATATTGGTAGGTGTAGAATGACTGTAGCTCTTGAATTGAGGGCTACGACTGCGTTTCGAAGATGATAGCGGCGGTGGCTTATAATTATCCTGGCTTGCATTACTTTGCCTACGTGTATGTCTTGACCGACTACGTTCACGTTCTTGCGGCTCTTTTACGCGGCTAGTGGAATTCGCCCGTCCGGGCCTGTTTGGAAAATTAGGATTATTGGTTTCGGTGTGAGTCTTGCCACTACCAGGCTGGGCGGAATATGGTTTTCTTTCGCGTTCAATCGGTACACTTGGTCCCTCGTCGACGCTTGACGACTCAGATGGGGCCGAAGGGGCTCCAGCATAAGGCATACGTTCTCGTTCTATAGGCTTGCTAGTCGGGCCTGTGTATGAGGAGGCCCTGGGTTGAGGTGTATCATCAGAACGAGATTGCGATCTATCAGTGGGTGATGTCTGACGAAGTGGTACGCTCGAGGTTGTTGGCTTGCTTCTGCTGCTATGAGAAATTCCAAGTTCATCAGAAAAGTGAGATAACGAAGTCCTCATAAGTTTCTCCAATTCACGGTCCCCGGTATTAGGTAACAAGTGGCGTGATATCTGTTTTGGTAAACGTTCCGGTTTTCCATCTACCATTTGCCCATCGGCATTAATCGGTAAAGCTAGAACAACTTTTCCTAACCTCTCGGATTCTTCGCTAGGATAAGCGGAAATCTGAATCGTCATCCAATGTGCAAATCCAAGTGGAGTCAAGGCCGGTATCGTAGGAGCCGAATGGAAATCTTCTTGGACGAGGTGATGTTGACATCCCAGATCTTGGTATAGCTTCGATATTTGCGTATTGGACAAATTTTTGAAAATAGCTAGATCTGTGAGCATGGGTAGAGCTAAGATATAGACTGGGAAATCTTACAAACATATGGATGAATTTCCTTGTTGTTAATAGGGTACGAGCTATAATATGTTGCCATTTTCGAAGGTGTGATCACAATACTCCTTTTGGGCGCAAAATCATCGACCTGTGAATGGTGTCAGTAGGACATTTAACACAGCCTCAGATTGGAATGAAAATGAAATGATTCGGCGAAAGCCTCGTCACACCGAAATGCCTCATCAAAGGAAAGGAAGACTAACAATATGATTCGCAAGTCCTCTCAAGAACTGTCCCAATCTTTCCGTAGGCCGAGAATCATTATCGAACAATCGACCCCATTTTTGATCAATTGTAGATAATTCCAAGGTTGAGTATGTGCGGTGAACTTTCTGCGCCGGTCGCTCATTGTAAACACGATCACGATCCCGATCACGGTCATTAAACCTCACGGAGGGCTTGTCCGAGGAAGGACTTGCCGGAGGTGATCTCATAGGTTCTGTAGGTGGAGGGGAAAAGGTTGGTTTGGTAGTGGAAGTTGGTGAAGGAGGAGTGTAAACTCTGCGATTATCTAGAGGGGGAGGAGATTGATTTGTAGAGTTGGGTTTCTCGGAATATTCGCGTTGCATATATGAGGCTCGCGGTTGGTCATCAATGGAGCCTGTTTGCTTCAGATGTTCAAAGACTAAGTGAATAGGTTTCAGTAAGCATGGGCGACTTGGTGAGGCTCAACAACGCTCAAAAATGACAAGCATGCAATGAAGAGAAGTACAACATATACTCACGTTCTCTTTTGACCTTTTCCGTGATTGCTGCAATTATCTCCGGCGATACTGCATCGTGATCTACCGCAGTGCCACGGTCGGAGCCATATGCTGTTCCCATGGTATTATTGTTTGATGGGTATGACTGTTGTGGTGAATGTGGTGGTACACTTGATGCGCTTTGGGAAGCATACGGTGAATCTCGAGATTCGGTAGGATATCTATTCGAGGTCGAGGGGATTGATGAATAGGCAGGCATATGCCTGTTGGTATCATTGAAATTGTAGGTCTCGTAGGTCTCATAGTCATATTCCGGCCCTGAATCGCCTCGTAGAGGGCGACCATAAGCGTCAAAATGGGCCATCTTCAAAGGCGAGGCTATGTTCTTTTGGCGTTTGCTACTTCATAAAGGTTGAGTGAGGGGTTGAGTTTCGGCCTGGTATATGGTATTCTGGTGTCTTATACTTTGCTCGTGATTCGAATGGAAGATGAGGTTGGACTTGACACAATATATGATCCACGGTTTGGAAGACGAGATATTCAATTTGGGATTTGAAAGCTCTGAGTCTGAGGTGGTTATGGTATGGCTGTATATGGTGGGGGGTGTCACCGTTTCTCAAGATGTGCAAAAGCTTTATTGGGAAAATGTGAGAACTATCTCGAAGAAAGTCGTGTCGTCCCCAGTTTCGGATTGAGTTAGCTAGATAGGTAGGTAGGTAGAGGTAAGTAGAGGTAGGTCAGTCAGCTCCATACAATACCTTATCACCAGGTACCTACTCGGTGCAGGTGCAGAATCCGATGCAGAACGGAAGAAACAAAAGAAAACAAGACTTTTTTACTTCAGATACTGCAATGCAAGTCTTGCGAGCAAGGACTCTTCTCTTCTATCGCTATACATCCAATCAAACCCTAGTCGATGGCTATTTATTGGCTTGTTTGGCGTCAAGAGTCCCACGAGATAATTTCCAACATAGGATACATATATCGGGCAACGGCTATGCGGAAAATTGTTTTTGATTGTTTTACTCATCAATGGATGGATGGATGGATGGATGGATGGATGGATGGATGGATGATTTACTTTAACTTCGAGAGCAGACCTGGACACAAAAATGTATTTGATACAACGGTTACGATTACGATTAGAATTATAGATCTACCAAGATGACATTGCTCAGTCCAAATACAATACTTTGTATATGATCATAGGTGATTTTTGTATCATATAAAAATCCTCGCACATTTACTAATTACTACCTACCTATCTATCTACCTAGTACCTACCTAGTACTTATGGGAGGTATCTATACCTTTCCTAGTTTATCTACTCTGTATCTATATTTACATATACTCTCGAGTTACAACGGCGTAAAAGAATCCTGATGACGCAAATCACAATTCATCGATTGATTCATCCAAGATTACAAAGTAAAAAGATCCATGGGTGATAGATGATAAGATACCTCCTGCCCTGAATACATCATCATCGACATCATCATCACGCAAGATGTTATTCTCCAGCAAGCATCACCTCTCATAAGTCAACAGAGGATGATCCCTCTCTCAAACTCCTTCTTCGGGAGTTCTCCCCAATTAGTTTCAACCAAACAGGCTTCTAAGTCTCTCATTCTGACTACCTACCCTACCAACACCAACTCATCCTCTAGTTCATCGCCTCCCCTCCCTCAATGGTCTCAATACCCATCCAAGCCAATCTCCATCCTTCACGATGACAAAACTTCCTCTCCATTATCCATAAATTCCCGTTGACTACGCATTAGCTTTCCACTCTAACCATCCAACCAGTGAACAAGCGAAGTCATCACACCACGATCTCATAAACTGACCACGTTTACACCCACTAATAATCACTGTCGTCCCTGAACTAACAACTAGACTGGCTCACTGGTTCATTTCTCCATCTCTAGTACATCATACTACAGAGCTCTGCGTGTAGTACGTACATGGTACATACACATCAACACAGCACACCTGGGCACTAACAATCTCTAAACGAGAATGAGAGTAGGGAGGGGTAGTCGAGTAAAGGGAATAAATATTTCGTAGGGTTTTCATAGGGCTATTGAGCTATCTACCTAGCAGATATCTACTCGTAGTATCCAACTTTATCAACCCACGATTAATTCAATTCCCAATTAATCTTTTCAAATTAATCTTTTCAAATTAAATTCTACAATAGATATTAACCTTATACAATCTTCAATTAATCTCCTCCCAAGATTTACATAAAATACATGAAAATGTTCATCCATGAATTAGGTACCACCTACTTGACCAATTACCATCCCACCCATCCATCACCAACCAACCAACCAACCAGCCTTCCTTTACATACCTACATAATACATATATACGTACCTACATCATCACCAACACCCAAGTCTCACCCTCCTGTCCCGCCTCCCTCTTCCTCCCACACTCTTCCCTCCCCTCACGCCCCCACCAAAATCCCATCATAGCAGGGCGTAGCATAACGGAGCCCCATACAACTACCACGAAACCACACACAGGAAAACCATCCCCGCCACGCACCAAGCAATCAGCATCTCATCTCACGCACGCATCCAATCATCGCAAGGCATCCAAGTCAGCCAAGCAATGCAAACCCTCAAAAGCGACCACACAACACAAATCACAAAACCACAACCTAAGTCTCAATTCCCCAATTCGCCATCCATCCATGCATAATCCCAAATCCAAATCCAAACCCTCTTCTACACCATCGCATTTCTTCTCATCACATCACATCATCACATCCTTATCCTTATCCTTCATTACATACTAACAAAATCCACTCCGATTGTATCTTTCCAATTACTTGATTACTAAGCTTAATTCCTTACAAGTCATTTACAATAACATTGTATTTATCATTCACACACAACCACTCACACACACACTCACACACACACAAACCAATTACCCATCGAAATCCCTATATCCGGGTATTAAAGATCTATCTATCTATCTATCTATCTATCTATCTATCTATCTATCTATCTATCTATCCATCCGTCTGTCTGTCTGTAAAGTTTTCATATCTATCATACCATGCATCATGCATCATGCCATACATCGTTTATCCATAGGTATTGTTGTAATCCCAGTATACCGATATCAAGCAGCCAATGAGTATGTAAATATTCTACCTATACATACATATATACCAAATCTCATACCAAATCTCACATCTCAAACACACCTCACATCTACCTACAGCCACAACGATCACCACCCAATCCCTACATTCATATAAATACCCCTAAAAACAACTATAGCCTTCCAACTCTTATTATTTCATCCCATCTTATTCCATTTCACCTATCTCACTCTCATCCTCATCCTCATTTTGCACTTCACACACCCATTCGCACTCCCACAACTCAAACTATCCCAGTTCCCTATCCCCAATCCCCAATTCCCCCAATTCAACCCATCATCACCCATCACCACCCCTCCAACCAAAATCACAACCAAAATCACAACCAAAATCACAACCAAAATCACAACCAAAATCACAACCAAAATCACAACCAAAATCACAACCCATCATCACCCCATCATCACCCCTCCAAACACAACCAAACACAACCAAAATCACAACCACAACCTCCCAGACAAATAAAGATATATACTAATCAACACCCTCCTACCACAAACACAAGTACATCCAAACACATCCACATCTCCACGTCTAATCTCCATCTCCATCTCCATCTCCATCTCCATCTCCATCTCCATCTCCATCTCCATCTCCATCTCCATCTCCATCTCCATCTCCATCTCCATCTCCATCTCCATCTCCATCTCCATCTCCATCTCCATCTCCATCTCCATCTCCATCTTTATCTCCATCTCTATTTCTATCTTCATCTCCGTATCCCCCCTCCATCTCCATCTCCGTATCCCCCCTCCCCCCCCAACCCCCCCTTCAAAAAATTTAAATTAAATAATACAACCACTCTCTCATCTACCAACCTAAAACTCAACATCCAAGCCTCTAGATTAAACTCCCTCTATAAAAACGAGCCAGCCTATTCTGATAGTATATCAAAACTCCCATGAAAGATCAAATGGTAGGTAGTAACTTTATATTACCTATTGCTATACATCCTAAGAAGGGTGAAACCTAAAATAGCCATTGACTCATCCTTGAGAGATCATCCCATTGAATATGAGTTCTCAAAACACCGAGGCCTGGGAAAACTTCTGCAATGAATAGAACATACAATAGCATATCACTAATAACACTTTATTTGTAAATAACCCGCTTGTATTAACTAACTAAAGCAACGCGTTACCAACAAAGCTCACTTGTCAGCATTTCTAGTCGAAGCCAAAGCCAAAGCCATAAAACCACCGCATGTCATGTACGGAGCCCGAAAGCAACGCCAAAGTTAACAGTGTTCAGAGAGGAGATAGAAAAGCTAGTATTGATTTATGGAAAGAAAAGCCATCGTTTTGATAGAAAGTCGCTCACTCAATTAAGAAGCCTTAATCAAAAAAATCATGGAGTCGTTGCAAGTATTCTATCCTCCGCAGAAAAACATGGTGCCCGGGGGAGCAACCAAGGAGATGGGCAGGCTTCGAATCTTCCAATACTCATTTCATTCACATTTCGTCATCGCTGGAGTCGTAGGCCGATCTGCGGTAACCCTCATTCGACTCTGGAGCCCATGCAGTGAGAGCACTTGGATTGGCTGGTTGTGCAGTACGAGTGCCGATCTGAAAGTAAAAGTTCTATTAGCATATTTGATAACATTACAAAATCAGTGATATAGCGGAAAGAGTGAAACCAAGCATTCATGTTAGGAGACTTACAGGCTTAGCCCAACCAGTGGATTGGTTAACAACCACGCGAGGAGCTGTGACTTGTGAAGAGCGAGAAGCAGTGGCGGCTGGACTTTGAGTGACTGGACGAGTAGCAAGAGCAGGATCGCTGGCAACAGAAGTTGCGCTGGATGCACCAACAGCCGAAGTAGCTCGAGAAGTCAAGGTCATTGCCTTTTCTTGAGAATGGCGTACTCCATTGGCATCATATGCATTGTACTGTATGGCAGGACCTGCACGACGTCTTGAGTCGCGAGTAGACCATACGTCGGAACTAGCTGTACGAGCACCTTCATAGGCGTTACTCATAGATGATTGCGAGCGGTTCTCAATCTGACTGCCAGCAGCTGCTCGCAGAAGCTGGGAACCGTTTGGAGTGTTGCCAAGGGACAACTGTGAAACGTTGATTAGTACGTGGTAAATTACTTCAGGGCTCGAATGTCACCCTCTGAATGAACGAAGTCATCTGGTATAATGTAATGAAGGCAGAAAGTACTCACACTCGCCATGCTCGCAGCATAAGAAGAACCTGTTGTGGGCTCGGGTGCATCACCTGTTGTATCAAGCTGCTCTAGCTCGGTGCCAGGAGCAGGTGTAGTATTGACCTCGGGATGATGACCTTCCTTCCATTGAACACATTCCATGCACCACTATAAACAACACGTTAGTCATTACACGCATGTATTAGAATCCGCTTGTGGAATTTTTGCATATTTACCCCGTTGCCCCTAGATCTCTGAGCCTTGCTAAACTGGTCCAAAGATTTCCACTTAGAGCATGGCCCCTCGCACTGGCGCTCAGATGCTTGTCCGCCCTTGCAACCCATACATCGTAGAAGTGATTTTATAGGATCGAGTTTCATACCCGGATTTTGAGCATATTGATTTGCGTACGAAGAAATCTCTTTCTTCGAGAAGCAATCCTTGGTCTTGAAAATATTGCAGTGGCGGCATTTGAATTTGAACCTGTAGACATTGCTATCAGCGAAATCCATGAAAGATAGCACGAAGAGAAGAATCAGATGTCAAATCATGCGTATTTGACGTGCATGATGAGTATCGTTTGACTTACCCGACTGGAATAACGCCTGCGCGCCTACAATTTCTGATTAGCTCAAACACACAGCAACATCGATTGGAATACGCACTCAGCAGCAGGAGCATAACGGTTGTTGCGGAATGACATCTTGAGTAGAAGTTGGCGAATTGATATCAGGAAGCGTGCTGATAAACGTGGAAGATGATTGAAGTTCAGCTTGAGCTTGACAATGTTATGGGCTCTACTAATAAATTAGAAAATCTGCATAGCGTCTGAGATTTGATGTTGTAATTTGTAAACTCAACTAGTTCACTTTCCGGTGTGATCTCCAGAAAAGGTGAACTTTGGAAGAGGGAGGTTGTGAATTGGGTTCGAACAAGACAATCAGTCTGTCTGTGAAGAGCAAATGGGTCTGTGTAATGATTTGGATAATCTCAAAGCTCGAGATGAATATGAGATAGATAAATGCTTGGATATAGTAACTCACTTGTTATCGTAGAATAATTGCTGTATGGGCGTAACACGTCCCGTTGTGAATTGTGAAGTGAGATAAAACGATGCTGAATGAAGGCTGCCTTGAAGGATTGAGCAAGAATCTGGAAATATGGCGCACAATTCGAATTTTAATCTTTACCAAGTTGACGCTCGTTCAACGTATTACAGGTTGATTTTGAAGTTATATTTTGACGTGGTACCAGTAGAAAGAGAGGGAGTTTGGTGATGGAAAAAATGAAGTTGTTTTTGAAAGGAGGTTGAAGGAAGGTTGAAGGAAGGTTGAGAGACGATAGGAACTCTTTTGTAGCTGGTTGGTGTGTAGGCATCCGATCTATCTGTATCAAATAAGTGAATATGGAAAGAGGGGGAGGTGGTTTAGAGAATTATGAGGAGGATGAATATCAAGTTACCCCTCTCTCTCAAATGAATTTTCAAATCTAAACTGAAAGTAACTCTGGGTACCTACCTAGGTATTGCACCTTCCTTCTCCAACGAACTCCCGTCTGATTTTAAATTTCATCTCTTCAAATACCACCGTTTCGTTTGCTCGCTCGTTTGTTTGTCTACATCTGCTAGGCACCTAGGTACCCATCATTTGGTTCATGCGCCAGCGGGAACCTGCATCAAATCTAACCTGGAGCTTTATTTATGTTGAGATCTTGCCGTCGGAGTTTTAGATTCTGCGCGCCATAGTTCATACGCGTCCTTTCATATTCTACATTTTTTCTTGTACTCTTTCCACCGTTGGATTCGCAGTACTTGCGTGATAGATTGGATGTTTGAATTTGGTTCCGCACAAATGATGTGATGACTATCGACATACACACGACTCTCGAATGGAGTCATGATGGGAACATGTTTCATTTCATTATGATCTTACGATAGTGGAACGGTATCCGACATTTTGACATGTATTCAAATTGTCGCCATGAAAGCACCACTCTACATAGGTACCTGGGTACAACCAGATTGCAAAATACGAAAGAGAAGTAGAAATGATATCATAAAAAAGAGCTCGATTTCGCAAGTTACAAATGTGCAGTTCCTCGCGCAGAACATCAATGGTGTCGAACACCTCCCGCCTGACTGATAACATGATATTTGAAGGTCTTGCAGTCACTTGATTTCCAGCTGTCGCTACTAGCAATTCAACCTTGGCTCCATGGTACAGATTGGCAGACACAGCCAGTGCTGGGTGCCCATGGCTGAAGAATAAGGTCTTCTCTACACATCAAACTTTTCCCCTCATATATCGACCTACTATCAAGCCGTGTGCAGTCATTCGTCACTTGTTGAAGAATCATCATCGAATTTCATCAGGGGCAACGTCCTTGTTCGACCTACATTTTGATCCTCCGCGATTGCAGAAGGATTACAGATCTTGAGAGCTCAAAATACTCGGTTGGTTCTAGTGCTGACTCTTGCATCAGATCCCATTCATTACACCAAATGGTTTCTTTTTGAATGAGGCCGAACGAGACCGATGAAGAGTCAGCTTTCATTTTGAATGCGGAAACTTGACTAGCAGAGAAAAGGCGGTACGGAAATATTATGCTTCCCCCAGATTTTTCATCCTATATCACACCGCTCAGCTCGCATATGCAAGCAACCGTTAGACTTGCGCTATCCTTCCAGCCTCGAATGAGACCCGATAGTGTGGATTACGGACAGGGTGAAACGTGTCAATCAGGATCTTCAGCGGAAGAAGGCAAAACTAGCCATTACCAGATATGCGAGGATACAGAAGCTAGCATGGCTTCGATATGCCCTCTTTGTTTTTTTACTACCGTGAGGTCGCATCCTTCCATATGCCATGATTATTTTGTGATCACGTTACGTCAAAGAAGTCCGGGCACCCCCATCAATCATGCCAATTCAACCGTACCATTCTGCAGGCGTTTTTTGTGGAATATGGATACAGGGGCATCATTCAGGGTCTACATCGACCAATATGACGATGAATTGACTGTACAGTTTTCACACAGTAAAACCTGACTCCCAGCCTCCCAGCCTCCTCGAACAAATTTTCAAGGCAAAAAGCGTGCCGGCCCTTCGATAGCTTTTGGAACCGTCGACAGCGGAAGCCGGGAGAGCTAAAATCGTAGACTCAGAAGACCACGTTTAGTGGGGAATGATACCCGAACCATACCCACAGGAGCGGGCAAGGATAGGGTAAGTTAATCGTAAGGACTAAGACAAAATGGGCTGTCAACTGTCACTTTGTCAAAGTCTGAAGAAGGTTTTTCACAATGGTAAAGAGAAGAAAGGGGGCGCGCGCGGATGGTGTTACTGATGCCCATTGGGACGGGTATACTTCGTGTGGAAAGCTCCAGATCAATGATAACTAGGAAGGTAGAAAAATCTTACATGAAGCACGATGTATCAAGTGAAAAATTGCAACGGAGAGGCCAAAACAAACATACAGTAGTCAGTCCATTTTGCCATGTTCGATTTTTTCATGAATCCATGATGTGCGCAGTCAGCTTCCGTCATGCTATTTGGGGGGAAGTAAAACATTCCCAGGCTGGATGCTTGGTTGAATTAGGTCACTGTACTCTAATGGATTGCATACACAACATAGGGTGCACAAAACACCACTAGATCATCTTGTCTTTCATTAGATAGTTCCTTGTTGCCAAGGCCATAGCGGTATGAAAGTCCTCATTCTCTGAATCTTATCCAGTTAGGCATGTATACAACGAGCCTACTCTCGGACAGTCTTGCATTGATGGCACGAAACCTGATTTCACATGTATACGGCGTACCTAGGCATGGGATTATATGGAAGTTTTATACACGGGGCGGCGAAACACGACTCACGAATGGTCCGGATGATAAATTGTGAGATATATTAGTGGGTTGGAGACTTGGAGTGATGATTTATGACTGTATGTACGCATTGTTCACCAATGGAGCAGGCATTAACATGAACCTTCCCTCGAGCTTCCGACCTTTTTCTTCTCCCAAATTCCCACTTGTTCTCCGAGGTTACGGGATTTCCCCTATTTCTTCAGAAAACTCTAATAACTGTAGACAGGTATTCCCGATCAGCATTTGATCAAGTGAGTTGTGATATTTCTTTGACATGTGCTCGTCCTTGATGGTCACAGCCCCCAAGCTCTGCTTCCATCCTCAATCTTCTAAATATATTTCTAGAAGAGCCAGTGCAGAATCGGCAGTTTGTTCCAGCGTGGCTTTGACACCGAAATGCACCTCCGGATTGGAATGGCTGGGCTGGCTGGTGATAAAAATAACGATTTGTTTGGAAGTTGGAACCTGTCATTGCAGTACTGGGGACGCTAAAATGAAGGGGGCAGGTAAAGGATACCTACCCTAAATTGGGCGTGTAGCATTTAGACTCTGGAGCAGGCAAAAAGAGGTTACGGCGAAATGAAATGAATGGTGATGGATGAACGGAGAAAGAACTAAATAGTAAATACAGATTTGATTTGATTTGATTTGATTTGATTTGATTTGATTTACCTAGTACTCCGTAGTATAAATTGTATAATCTGTAGAAGTGCAGAGGAAAACTGCATGACTCGAGGAGGCAAGTGCATATCTATGGTATCTGTTCTGTCTGTACGATTGATTACGGAATCATAAGCATTGCTACACCAGCTATCGACTCAATAGAAGAACGGCTGCATTTCCCCTCTCACCTGTACGGTGCAAATGCATTTGATTTCCCGCGGTATCTTGACGTTCAATTGTGTGGAGGAGGATTAGCCTAGCCAGTATCATACAAAAGGTTAGGTACGGTATGGTAATAGTATGCATTGACAATCCGAGTTTGGGGGGAAATATGGGAAAGGAATCGGAATCAATCAATCGATCAATCCATCAGTCCATCAGTCCATCCAATCCATCCAATCCAATTCAATCCATCCATCCATTTATCGTAACAGGTAATAAGCTTTGATGCCATGGTAATAGATTTTGGGTTTGGAGGGATTTGGACGATCTGTTCTTCGTAATTACAGATGGTCTTGTGATAATGATATGATACCCAAGCCAAGTATGAAGTGGGTTAGTTGACGGTTGACTGGTTAACTTTCTGAATGGCTTCCCATTGCAATTACTGTACGGTGAGTCTGCTGCGACGGTGGAGGATTCAGTTGACTGGAAGTCTTTGAATTGTTAGAATAGGTATCTATGGCTGAAGTCAAAGAGACTAGGACGAGGTAATTACCACCCGGGCAGTGAGTAGTATTTTCAGGGCGTACCGGTATTTCAAAGTTCAAACAAAGGTAGGGAGGTAGTAGTTATCGGAAGTCAATCTTGACACCTTAACCACTAAGCTGCTCTAGAAACCTTACGCTTCAGAATCTTTCATGTCATGATTCATCACACTTCACTCTCTTTTCATTTGTCTCCCACCTCGCAGAGTCACATCCAACACAACTTCTGCTTTCCTTTCCTTTCCTTTCTTATCAGTGTCACCCTCCCACGCCTCGAATTTCATCGCCGCCTCGCATTCTTGGGATCTGAACCGTATCATCGTATTGTCCTTGCTGATCCCAAGAGAAAAGGCTCCTCCGTCGTGTGCACATTGATCATGACGGTTATTGAATTGTACATCGTGAGATACTAGCTCAGTGCCATGGAGGGGGTTTCCTCTGCCCTTTTTGATCTTCTTCTGCATATCTAGGTATCTCGTTGGCTTCAAGAAAAACACCAAACACCAAACAATTAATAAAATGGCCCATCCACCACCCACCACCCACCACCCACCATCCACCATTCACCATCCATGATTTTCATCTCAATCAATCCACTATCCTGATTCAAGAATCAAGACCCTTTTGACTTTCCTTTAATATAACCTCAATTGATTGGAAAGAGAAGAAGAAAAATAAAAATAAAAAAAAGAGGTCCCAAAGCCCGCCCCGCCTTTAAAGCCCCTCTTCATTCATTTTTCTTTACATCAAGAATCAAGATTCAATAATCCGTTGATAATCCGTGGGCCATACTCGTAGTCTCGTACATACATGACCGAGAGATATTACTTGAAGTCGTTAGGTACTTCGAAGGTATCGACTTCCCCGGGGCCACCAAGGGCCATTGATTATTGAATTAATCCGCACTCTCATCGAATCAGCATCATCACACTCTTTACTCGGCCGCTGTGTTGGCATCACAAGAAGCAATCGACACTTTTTAGCCGATATCTACCAGGGATTCCAAACCAGCACAGCACTGGCGATTTTTCTCTCTTTTCTTATTTGATTTACAGAATTATACAGCATCACGGTGCTCTTGAGACTTAATTCAGCTAAACAGCGTGTTGTTCGAGACAAGTCCCCACAATCTCGCATATAACTCGCAGTATCAGTTCCCACATGTACATACCATACCATACCATACCATATACCATACCATATACCATACCGACCGTACACACGCACGCACGCACGCACGCACGCACACTCGCACACTCACACATACACGCATAACCTCAAATAAATCCGTCAGCCAGCATAATCAAGCATCAGCAATCCAACACTGCATTGCACAGGAAGAAGAGAAACCGTCCAAAATCACTCGCTCGCTAGCTATCTAGTCCATACAGTCCATACAGTCCACACATACATACGCACGCAACTTACAGACCCTTCATTTCTTCCCCTTCTTCCTTCCAAACTCCTCCTCCCTCCGTATTAATTACAACCCGGTACGAGAACAAATCAATCAATTCAAATAATGCCAATTATCTAATATCCATTCGAGACTCACCCATTTCTGGCATCGTATACCCCTGAAGGAACTACTAAAAGATCCAATCTACTGTTCGATGTCAAAGTGGATCTTAGCGAAATTGGTTATTACCATCACCCCCGAGCTGTTCATGCCCCAAAGATTGTCTTCTGGAAGGATTTGCGGAACTTAATAAAACACAAACCAGAGAAAGCGCGAAGCTTGAGGTCTTGCAAGTTTCCACGGTTCAAGGCCTGGTAGTTTCGACAATTCAAAGTTCATGCAACCCATGCCAGTGCTTTCCTTTTGGACTGACTCTCATGCGCTTGCGATATCCACCTACAACAAGCAAGCCATCGACTCCCCCACGTCGCACATCAAGAAACTACGAAAAGCCCTTGATCTTTTACAGCTTCTCCTATCATTCAAATACTAACCCAAAAACGTCACGAGTCGTCCGTCCTTCTATTTGATCGTCGAAAGTCTTCTTGCTCTAGCGGGTCAAGACCCGCACTCCCGATTCTTGGTAACGGCTCCTTTCCTACCCTTGGACCCTTCCTCAGACATCCCATTACATCTCTCTACCTGATCAACTTCTTGATCTTTCAATTCGCTACTTCACTCATTTCCAATCTCACGGAGGACATCCAAAACATATCGTTATCATCTCGATCGTTACCTACCACCATCGTCAGCTACGTTACATGAATGCTCCGATTAAAGTAAGAAAGCTCTCGTAGAGCCATATACGCGGCAGCATTGGTAAGTGAAATCTCCTGACATTCACCATGGTTGGCATCTGATGCTCGAACGTGACGAAGGTGATTGCTAACATAGCCAGTTTCATTTAGTATTCACTGTCGGTCATCTAATACGAACATTTATCATTCAAATACATATATACATTACCACAACACATACCTCAAACTAGGTCTACAAACATGACAGTCGCGTACGATTTAACCCACCGAGGGTCTTCGACCCCTCAAGCTTCACAAGGACAAGCGTTGGAAGACAGGTTCGAAGTATTGAAAGATATTGGGGATGGAAGCTTTGGTAGCGTTGTTCTAGCTCGAGTACGCGGGGCAGGAGCCAGTGTAGCTCGACGTGGGACAATCGTAAGTTTAGACAAGAGTCGACTGAGGAATTGTTGAAGCTGACGAAAGAATTATAGATTGCTATCAAGACGATGAAGAAGACTTTTGAATCATTTCAGCCATGTCTAGAACTACGAGAAGTCGTATTTTTAAAGACATTACCACCTCATCCACACCTCGTCCCAGCATTAGATATATTCCTCGACCCTTTTACAAAGAAGTTACATATTGCCATGGAGTACATGGATGGAAACTTGTATCAATTGATGAAGGCTCGTGACCACAAGTGCCTGGACGTTTCTAGTGTCAAGAGTATCCTCTTCCAAATCATGCAAGGACTCGAGCATATTCACGCTCATCAGTTCTTCCATCGCGATATTAAACCAGAAAACATTCTCGTTTCCACATCAGCACAGGATTCAGGAAACTCATTCCGACGATACTCTGCTATGGTCACTCCTCCTTCTACACCACCAGCTTACACAGTCAAGATTGCCGACTTTGGTCTTGCACGAGAAACTCATTCGAAGTTACCTTATACAACCTATGTATCAACCAGATGGTACAGAGCGCCAGAGGTATTATTAAGAGCAGGGGAGTACTCAGCTCCAGTGGACATTTGGGCAATTGGTGCTATGGCAGTGGAAATTGCAACGCTGAAACCTTTATTTCCTGGAGGAAACGAAGTCGATCAGGTCTGGAGAGTGTGTGAAATCATGGGCAGTCCAGGTAACTGGTACAACAAGGCTGGCGAGAGAGTTGGTGGAGGTGATTGGAGAGAAGGTACGAGATTGGCCGGCAAACTAGGGTTCTCATTCCCAAAAATGGCGCCACATTCCATGGACACGATTCTTCAGACACCTCAATGGCCAGCATCATTGGCAAAATTTGTCACGTGGTGTTTGATGTGGGATCCGAAAAGTCGCCCAACATCAACTCAGGCTATGGCTCACGAATTTTTTACTGATGCTGTGGATCCATTGAGGCCCAAGTCATCATCCAGGATACTCGGTCGCAAACATTCCGATCTAAGCTATCGTAGCTCAAAGGAATTCTCTGAGGCCACACCAGCTGCAACTGCAAAACCTTCCTGGTTTAGAAAATCCCTTATCGGTAGAAATGATAATTCTAACACTGCAGCAATTCCAACAAAGGAGAAAGAGAACGTGGCATCCAAGCCTTCACCGGTGCTTACAGCTACAATTAGTGAAATCCCCGTCGCTAAGACACGTCAGCCTGCGGCAAAGCGGTCAACATGGGCTTCCGGAGCTACTAACGCAGCGCCAATGCCGATTTTACCGACAATTAAACCAATATCGCCAATCTCTGACACTGCAACAGCACAAGCAAACAGCAGAACATCATCGTACAATGATCTCTATTCTGGACAAAATGATAAAGGTTCGAAGAAGATTGGTCGTCAATTATCAGTTGCCTCGAGCACGAATCATTATGCGGAAATTCATCGACAGCAAGCTGAAATGGCATTGAATGGAAATTCAGGTCTAGTATCTCCCCCAAGTGGCCACAAGGAAAGTTTCTTTTCTCATTTAAGGAAACGTGCGAGAAGGTTCTCTGGTCGACAATCTACAACTCCCATGTCGCCGAAATCAATGGACCTTGAAGCACAGGCTGGATGCGGACCTTGGTCGAGCAATAGATCGTCGATGGTATTGGATAGTAATCAGCCTGCGAGTCCTGCTCCGCAAAAAGTCGATTCTTCTGAGGCATTAGACAAGGCTTTGCGTAACGTACAGCAAAACTTGGATTCACCACAGAGTACCAATTGCCCTCCTATACCACCAAGTCATCAAATCAATCCAAGTAGTGTTTTAAAGAGACATCACTCTGTGCCTCATCAACAAGCACCGCGTTCGACTGCCGATATTCCAAGGTCTGTTGCACCCATACCTACTAGGAACAGGAGGAGCCAAATACCAGGAGTTCAACAATACGAGACTCCTGATGAGGAAGACGAATTGCTTGACGAAGCTTCAATTTCCACGAAGAAAATGGTGAAACGCGGAAACTCAGTACAGAACGATCATCGACAACCCTTAAGACAATCACATAGTAATACTGGTTTAAATCCATACCCTACGCCCTCCCCTTCCGCTAATGGTAATTCGGTACTCTTTGGCCAAGGTTTAAACAATGCTTCACCAACTCCAAAAAATCATGGATCTAGCAAGCAATCCTCGACACCACCATACGATTATGAGGAAAATGAGTGGGCAGCATCTGCTGCTGCTAGTATATTCGCGGCACAAAATCGATTCTAGACGATCCTCTATCGTCAATTTGTAAAATACTTGGAGGAAAAGTTTCGGGGTATCTACATTGCATGGTGTTTGGGAGATATATGGCGGGGTCAGTTTTTTGTTCAAACGTTCTTTGTGACATCAGTTTACTATACACCAGCACAGCTGGGTCTAGCGAGTTCATCTGCGGCGTTTAATGTTGATATCGAAACCTTCTTTTGATTTTATTTTCCAGCTTCATACCCCTGAGCATAGTCGCGCCTATAGAAGCGCTTCTTAGTGTTCATCATTTTTTCTCGTCTTCTAAATACCCCTTCATAGACTGCACTAAATTCTATTTTCCGAAGATTCAATGGAAAACAATTGCTTCACAGCACTCAAACAATATCTCATTTGTCATCAAATTTTTCTATGGATGTGGCCTGTAGCAAATTCAATTGAATGCCAGGACCGAATTATATACATGTTATTATTTTCCTATTTTTCAGGGTCAATGTTGATTTTCAGGCGAGCCACGTGGCGGCAGTTAATTGGGGGAAGTGAATCTGTTTATTCTACATTGGTCGCACATTACTGTACAACTCACATGTTTTCAAGACCAGCTTCACCAAAAAAATATGGGCACGGGATATGGGGAAAGGGATCTGGGATTTGCGGCTCTGGCGGGACGGGCAGAGGAAGGGGTTTCTAAGGGTATGCATATTTGTGGCGGGGATGGTACATCTACTTAATTATAACAGTTTCCTTGTTCCTTTTGTCTTTCTTTTGTCGTACATATCTGGTTAGGGCTATCCTGGGACGGAACATTTAGAGATTTGCTGCAGGAAGGGATTTTCTGGGGAAGATCCTCGTTCCTGCACATCAGGAGGGAAGGTCCTGGGAAGAATTGGCTGTGCTTTCATGCATGGATGGAGGACTTGGAAAGAAAGGACGTCATCGCTCTTATGCTGTGTTGGCTAGTGAGGTTGAAAGTTACCTCGATTGAAACTGCTGGGCGGTATGTCATTGTCATGGAAGAGGGAGGAAATGGCAGAGATTTTAGGGGTTAGATAGATATGGGTGAGATGTGTCGGAAGGTAGATGGATGGGGAAGAGATTTTCAGGATCGTTGGGGAGGGAGGCTGGGGATCCTGTATTTAGATTAGTGGCGAATGTTTAGAGAAGGGGATGGGGGGTTCAATGGGTTGATGAGTAAGAAGGGAGGGAAAGATAGAGTAGTGTGTCGTGTGTGTGTGTGTGTGTAGGTGGAAATTAAAAATTGGGCGTGATAGCGTCGCCTTCTTTTTCCTTTCATCTGATTCTATTGAGTTGTTCATATCTTGCTTGCTTGCTTGCTTGCTTGTGTGCTTGTGTGCTTGCGCGTGAATGGTATTATTGCATCTATTATCTGTGTGTGAATCGATGACGTGATGTGACATGATGTCTGTCGTATGTGTAAAACTAGGCTTTTTCTCTTCACTCTACGAAGAGGCTACTCTAGAGGCTATGGATGGGTCTCTGGATGGGTCTCTGGATGATGGACTGAGATCTGGAGTCTGGGTGGTGGACTACTCGTAGATGGTGAACTAGATGGTGAATTAGATGGTGAATTAGATGATGAATTAGATGATGAACTAGATGGTGAACTAGATGGTGAACTGACTCATTGTGTTAGTTTTGGGGTGGAATCATGAGTAGTAGTGTAGGGTAGTGTAGTATAGCATAGTATGGTATAGCGTGATCTGGAATGGTATGGTATGGTATGGTTGGTATGGTATAGCGTGATCTGGAATGGTATGGTATGGTTGGTATAGCGTGATCTGGAATGGTATGGTATGGTATGGTATGGTATGGTATAGCGTGATCTGGAATGGTATGGTATGGTATGGTATGGTATAGTATGATCGCCAAAGTGGAGTGAGTGAATGAGCGACGGGGCGACGGATAGCATGGGAGGGAAGAGGGAAGTCCGGGAAGAGGGAAGAGGGAAGAGGGAAGAGGGGAGGAAAAGATTTGTTTGCCCCTCTGGATCATGTAGGGTGTAGGGGAAGGGGAAGGGAAGGGGAAGGGAAGGGGAAGGGAAGGGGAAGGGAAGGGGAAGGGAAGGGGAAGGGAAGGGGAAGGGAAGGGGAAGGGAAGGGGAAGGGAAGGGGAAGGGAAGGGAAAGGGAAGGGGAAGGGAAGAGCTTGGGTGGGTGTGGATGTTGGTGAGGATGTTGGTGAGGATGTGGATGTGGATGTTGGTGAGGATCCTTGATCGATCTTGCATTGGGTATCTTGTTTTTTGTTGGTTCTTGTTTCTTGTTTCTTATATTGGGTATGGATGGAGCTATGGATAGGTGGGTGGGTGGACTATGGGTATGTAGCTATAGGATAGGTTTCAGGGTATATAGCTATAGAATAGCTATAGGATAGCTATTCGTAGGGTATGATAGGTTCTAGGATGAATATGGAATGTGGAATGTGGAATGTAGAATGTGCAATTTGGAGAGATCTTCAGGGTCGATGATGGATGCATTGTATACTTTGTAGTATATATATGTATGTATGTATGTATGTATGTATGTATGTATGTATGTATGTATGTATGTATGTATGTATGTATGTATGTATGTATGTATGTATGTATATATATCCGATTTCATAACGTGTATTCAAAATATAACTTTTTTTTGATCTAATCAACTTTTTGCTAAATCCTATATAGAAATAATTCAATTGCTTTTAATTCAATCAATATAATCTCAAATTGAAAAAACTCTGTATTATAATATAGATTTTAATTAATAAAATCAAAAAACAAA
Organism: Botrytis deweyae; assembly: GCF_014898535.1. Lineage (NCBI taxonomy): Eukaryota > Fungi > Ascomycota > Leotiomycetes > Helotiales > Sclerotiniaceae > Botrytis > Botrytis deweyae. Next base: position 307,384 of record NW_024066238.1, read on the forward strand.
ATTTGAATCGTTTTAATTAAGAATTTATTAAATTGGAGATGGTTAAATGAAAATTCAATTTTCGAAAGATCAAAAATCTAATAATTATTTTAAAAATTACAATTTTATTTAATCATTTTCAATTCGATAAATCTTTAATTAAAATAATTCAAATTTTGTTTTTTGATTTTATTAATTGAGATTTATATTATAATACAAGTCTTTTTCAATTTGAAATTATATTGATTGATTTAGATTTTTAGATTTCAAAAATTCAATTAGGTGATATTCGAAAAGGTACTTTTTTTGTGGACACACGTTATGAAATCGGGTGTATATATGTATGTATATATGTATGTATATGTATGTACTATGTATGTATCTTACTTTCCTTTGGGAACTGGGGAACTGGGAGTTGAAAGGGTAGGGAGGGTACTGAGGCTACTGAGGCTAGGTACTAGAGTATATAGTTTGATTCTGATTCTAGTTCCAGTCTCTAATTTTCTTAGTTATTAATCATACTTTTGGGGGTTGATAACCTTATGGGTCGTTTGGTGTAGGTAGGTGGTATCTTTAGGGTAAGATTGTTTTTGAATTTTGTAGTATGGATACATATGATATAATAATAATATGGTGTAGTAGAGTTAGAGTATGATAAAGTATATAATCCTCACCTAGACCCTAAACTCTAAACCCTGAACTCTAATAAATTCTTCTTACGGAGGTTGTCAGCGTAAGTATTGTAAAACACACTAAAAAGCGACCGAGCTTTTCCCCATTTTTATCGTTTGGACCAATCATATCATCACGCTGGTTGAAAATTTATATGGTGAACTCCAGACGGTGAAAGTATTGTAAATTTATTCTACCCCTAGCAAAATCACTCAAATTTATCGAAATTCATATTTTTCTTTTCAGAAATGCTATTCTAAGCTTATTTAGAACCTATAGGAAGCTTTGAAAGCTTCAAAAGCTTCAAAATTAAAAGAGTTGAAAATTTGAATAAAAGGGGTGAAAATTCGAAATTTTGGGGGGGATGGTTGAATATCTAGTAAAATTAGTAAAAGCAGCATTGGAATTTCGTAAAACAGCAACTTTTATTAAAAATGGGGCTTACACGACTTACGCCTTCAACCTCCGTATTCTCTAGACCCTTAGATATACTTACGATACGGAGTACACACATAGCTTGTCAATATAGCATATATATACGAATCTAGATATCTATTATCATATAATTTCATCTGTAGATATCTATGTCATACAATACCCAGCACTTCCAGAATCTTTCATCCCATTATCATATCATATCATATCATATCGTAGTACGTATATCGTAAGAAGTATACGTGCCACCTAGCTTCCATCCATCGCGGGAACATCTTCCATAATCCCTCCCTTGACGCTTCCTCGTAAATCGCACATCAGAAAATTCCCAGTTCCAACGGCCGGATCATTCCACGAGAGAAAGACCCCAACCACCTCCTTTTCTCTGTCTACGCGATATGATCATATGAATATGTATGATATGCCATGATGTGATGTGATGTGATGTGACATTACAAATCAACTACCCAGGTATCTAACTTCCATATTACTGGTCATGGTTACATACATACAAACACATACATCGTACCGACGCGGCATTGATCTCCGGATCCCAAGTGGATCGATGCCTCTCGTTCACGATGGACTGTGATGATCCAATTTGCCTATCATGATTTTCATCTCGTATCGTGTGTTGTGTTGATTTTGTTGGCTTGACAACGTAGGGAGCTCTACAGACTACAGTACTAATAAATGTGAGGTCGACTAGGGACTGGGTTTATCACAGACTACCTACAGACGACATCGTACAGACAGTAGTACTCTGGACGGGAAAATTTGGGAAATGTTGAATCAAGCAATGGGCTTTTGTAAATTGTAAAGTGTAAAGTGTAAATAACGAAACGGCATGGAATGGGATGAATGGATGGACAGGGATCGGTTTATTCATTTGGGTACCCATACATGCTAGTAGGAATCCTAGTCCTTGTTCTAGAATCGTTCCGAGGGTTTCGAAATGAACGCGAGATGAGTCTCGGAGAGGGAGGCTCGGGAGGCATGGTTTACTAGGAGATGGTTAGTAATATGTGCAGAGGAGGGAGATAGATGCTAGGTTGATACGAGCATCGGGTGAATATCAAACGTTCGAGAGGTATGTATGAAATTGAGATGTATGAAATCATGGATGGGCATGGGCATGGGCATGGATTGGTTGGCTGGTCCGGCTGGTCCTTGGCTTGGGTATGTAAGATCTTATGTATGTATCATATTGTATGGGATGAATGGATGGATGGATGGATGGATGGATGGATTAATCATTTACGATAGATAGATAGATAGTGGAGTCGATAAAGTGCTACTACGACGTCCTGTATGGAAAACGGCAAGTAAGCAACCAAGTACCGACAGGAAAAGAGGAAATTGCCGTTGAGAAGTTGGGAGTTGTAACGGGTGGAGGGGGGTAAGTAAGCTTACCTACTTGACTTACTTTCTTACCGGCCGGGGAAAGAGGAAGATGATGTTTGAGGCGTTGATATGATGAGTCGTTTTGGTTTTGGTTTTGATTCTTGGCTCTGCTTTTGGTTCTGGCAGACTGGTTTCGATGCTTGATTTTTCTTAGATATTCGTGGTTTGAGATGATGAGGGCTGGGAGGTTGGGAATGGATTGGAATGGATTGATGAGTTGGTTGGTTGGTGGCTGCGAGGATTATCTCTTGACTCTTGGGTATCAAAGTAGGGTACCGAAGTAGGTATGTATCATTTATCATGTATCGGAAGAGCCGTGTTTGTGATGAGTTTGTGATTCACGATTGAGACTTCATGGGGGAGGAAGGTCCGGGGAAGACGGAGGGGAAAGAGGAGGTTGGATCAATGGAAATGGAGAGGGAGAAACTTGTTCTTGGGATCTGGATTGCATTGGATTGGATTGGATTGGATTTGCAATTCTTTTCTTTTCATCATCTTTATTTTTTCTGTCTTTTCTGGATCTTTTCCTGTAGATTATTACTATAAATTATTACTATAAATTCAGATCCTGTTTATATTTTGATTCCTTATTTTTTCCCCAAAGGGGAATAAATATCATATTACCAGCCTTCGAATTGGGAGTACCAGACTATACTTCGTAGGCTCGGCCTAACCGGCTAGTCTTACATAGTATCTAGCTGACACCGGCTCGAGACCGGTGACTAGTATAGTTTCCGTGCCGGCTGCTACCCAAGTAGGTAAAATGTACAATGGGCGATTTAAACTTTTCAATAAAGGTTAAAGGCTGGGGGTGTTGATTGTTTAGGGAATTAGTATATATGCTAGAGTCTAGAAGTGTATGTACTTATGGTGTGGTCACTGGTCAGACACTAGGAGTTTAAATCCGCTACGAGACATATTTGATGGATGGATGCCCAAAGGTCTAAAAGTGCGAATCTGTCGCTCTGGACTTTGGGGAGGAGATTGGAAAGGATGGGCGCTTGGGAATGATGGATTGTAAATCGTGAGTTGTGAATCGTGAATCATGATGATGCTTGAGCTGAGCCGAGCTGAGCTGAGCAGAACTGAACTGAACTGGGACGGAACGCATCTTTCAGGATTTTTCTGATTGAGGTTGAAATCAGATCCTGAGGCAATGATATGGATGTTATGGCACCGCAGTCGATTGACTTTGGGAGTCTTGAAGAGGACGAGAGATTGGGATTTGATAGCAGAAGTGGGCATATGTCTGTGTGGTTTTGAAATTTGAAGGCAAATTGATCTTTTTCCCGCGCAAGTGCGTGTGTCTAAATCTCGAGGAAAAGGTATCTATCTACGACGAAGATTCATGATTCTTGACTCGAACCGAACCTCTCAATGATAATAAACTATCACGTCCTAGACTGATACCATGGAAACAAAAATCTCAATCACAACATCTTACAACCAACAACGCATTGAAAGGTGCATCCACCGCAACCCCATTTGTGTTTTCTCTCTCTAATTCCTTTACAAATGTCATCCCCTTTCCACTTCCCTTCGTATTATAAGCATCTATCTTCGCCATCACATTTGCAGTAGCAGTAATAGAGCTTTGTGACCAAAAAGGACCGAGATAATTAGGCCATGTATATCAAGTACGGAATACATCCACAAGTCCTACTTCTTCAAAAAGAGCTTCCAAACACTCAACCCATCTATGTCACTATTAGTATCTTATCTTAAATCAACTTTGTCCGAGAAATGGATCCTCCTCACCCATATTCACTATCCGGCTTCAGTCTATGAAATGTATTACAAAGTCTTTCCGACGCAGTCGTCCTCACCATTCCTTTCTGCATCACAACCACTTCCTCAGCCAGCGGCAGCGGTTCCATCCACTGTAAATAGGTAGCCTCCCGGCTCTACATTCCCACGTGTTATTTCGCAAGTCTAAAATCAAGAGTTCAAAGTACAAAGTCCACCACACTCCAGTGACACAAACAACAAACTCCCCGACAGAAAACCAAACACAATCCCCACTTCCTCAACAGCGAAAGCAATTTCCGCAGCAAAGGTTTCGCATCCGTATCATTCACAACACGGAGCCAAAAGCGCGCATGCACAATATCATGCTGTTCTTGAAACTCGCTCGCGTAGTCCTGAAACCCGTCGTGGGTGTACAAGTAAGTGTACGTTTTGCGGACGGAAACCCGCCGCGGGGAATTGGGCGGCGGAGATGTCGAAGCAGTCGATTTGGACGGTGGGGAAGGTGGTGGGGTATATCGCAGGCCCATATTCTGGAGTTGGGGGGAGGGTTGGTATTTGTGTGGGGATTGCATGGGGAGGGGGAGGGAAGGTGCGTATGCATGGTAATACGTGAATGAATGATTGAATTGATTGGATTACTCACCCGGTTTCAGTGCCTACATCTGCAATTCATAGATTAGGTTGATGCGTGGGGATACTGGATGGAGGAGGTATCCGGCAACTTCTTTGATCAGGAAGTGATTATAGTTCAAGCTGCAATAGATATAGATTAGTATCATGATATTGGGTGTCTATCAAAATATCTTACCGCATGGAAGATTTATAGTCACGCTTGAATATACATTCTTGATTATTGTTTGGTTCTTGTTTATCCTGTCACGGTTCTGCTTTGGATGCCATTTTACCTTTCTTTGTAGATACCCAAGAAGATTGTTGGGAAAGACAAAAGGAGAAAGAGGGATGTGATGGGAAACATTCCATAGAGAGACTCCTTTATACTTAAGTAAAGTACATACGAACGGTTGCTATAATAAAGTAAGATCCTCTGCGGCGTAGTAATCTTACACATGTAAACGAATAAACATGCAAAAATGCAACAGTTAGACTTCGTATCCCCCTCTCGCATCTTTCGACGTCAGACACAGCACTTTCGTAATTCTCGTGACCCGGTAATCTGATCCAGTGTTACAATTCTCAATTGCTATACTATCAGCCCGCATCATTAGCGATTTAGGCCCTCTTTCGGATATGTTGAAGCACCCACCGTCTATTCTATGGCTTGGCTGTGGATGTGCTGCTTAAGCTACTGATTGTATTGCAGCTAGTATGACAAGTGTGCTTGTCAACAATGTAGCAATGCACTGGCTTCTCGTAGAGCTAGCTATGGTACAGGATGTTCAGATTCGACTAAAGACTTGTAGCTTGAATACAAACCAGCGAAAGCAGCTTCTTCTCACTGTTTAAGGAAGACTTTGAAGGGAGTAGATAACATCAAAAGGCCTCGCAGTGGGTTATACATACCCCCTCCCCCCATCACTCGTCATATAAATTACGACGTGTCACTCCATATCAATTTGCTAGATAAATTTAACCTCTTAGTATTGCTTCACTTGCGTACATTTGATTTTCCTAGGAAAAGATTTCGTAACCCCATTACATCTAAATGCAATTCCTTATAAACCCACATGACTGTGCTTCGATCTAAGCCTATATATTTCCTGATGTAGCTCGTGTAACCATTGCTCATCTCCGAGCTCTACTAATTTGAGGGTATCTCTTAGCTTTATCAACTTATCTGGCGTACTCTCTGGCAAGGTTGCCAAGAATCCATCATCGTCGCAGCGCACATAGGAGTCGATCTCTGGGATGTAGAAATTCGATTCATCCTGAGATTCATCAGGCCAACAACATAAAACATCGACTACCTCGACCTTCTTCCAGTATTCGATGGCATCATAGTTTCTTTCTTCCTCTATTTCTTTGCGATATAATTCAAAATGTCTATCGAAAAGATATCGCGCTTTCAGTATTTTCTCCAACACTCGATACCTATCATCCGCCTCCTCAGACGGAACTTGACGCCCGTCCTTATCTTTGAGGTCTAGCTTGAGCAAGTTTTTATCAGTGTTAAGAAGTCGAGTAGCAGAAGGCATCTCCCTTGCGCAATCATGCGAACCAATAACACTGAGCCTCTTGAGACCTGGGCATCGCGAATAGACATCATCCAACAGCCCGGTCATTTTGTCAGCGATCAAAGGTGTGCTGGCTGATAAACATTCAAATTTGCTCACGGCAATATGGGTAAGCCTCTCGAGATTGAGTGATTCGTTATGATAATGTAAATATCATAGTGAATCATAGTCCATCACAAGAATATCTTCCAAAAGTCGTATATAAGTATATTTGAGAACCTCATCGCCACAGTCTTCGAAGCCTATCTTATGGCACCCACTAGACATCTCGTTGGTCGTATGTGGGTGACCATCCAGAGGCTCAATCTTGATCTTAGTAAATCCATCTCCGAGATAGACTGAGGCATTTGACGTTGTGCATGTTTCAAGCAGAGGTAACAGGCCTGGTGCCCTGGTTTTACGCACGCTCGTGTGGAAGCAGGTTCCTTCTTCATGCTTCGAAGCCACGAGTTCAAGTCTGAGATAGACGATGCGCGGGTCAGGAAGTGCGAGTTTGAAGATCTTAATCTGTATTTCTCGAGGGAATTCTCCAAATCTATGGTGTGTTTTGGTGTTTCCAGTGATAGACTGATTTCTTCTCACTGGGAGAGGTGGGGTCATGTTGACTGTGCCTTGTTAGTAATGATATATGGTAGAGAAGACAATTTGAAGCTTTACCTTGAATCTTCTTATCTGCAGTATTATTATCCTTGAGAAATTCCATGCCATTTTGTTGCGAGGCAGTTGTGTTGGCCGACATGACGCTGAATCCTTCACAGTTTTTCTGCTGTGAAACAAAATATGATGTCCGGTCTGGGGGAGTACAAAAATGCGATGGAGTTGAGTTGATTGTTGTGTTTGGTACTTGAAGAGTTATTGAAATGTAATGTCGAGTACTCAGCAATTCCAGGTGGCCCTGACCGAGAAACAAGTGGGTTGTGAGAAGAAAGCTTTTTTTGAGAAGTAGGAGAGGAACCTTGGTAGTTAGCCATTGATATGGCTGACTATGAACTGAATGGTTGATTTCCAAGGTTAGTGTAGCGACTGTATTCACTCTTCGGATTTTGAAGAGACAGAGTACCCTGCCCATAACATGTTACCTAGCATGAACTGTATGCTCGGATTCACTTGTTCCCCTTGAAATCATTTGAATTATTCAATTTTAAAATGGACAATTTGTCCGGGCTCGATGAAACCATGATTTTGTGACCATAATTTATTGGACTCAATAAGTCAACGCTATAAAAGAATAACTTCTGACAATTGATGTTCGAATTTATTCGCTCGCATTCCATCTCCATCACACTGTGAAGTCTGACAATTCAGCTTTATAAATCCATATCTTTGGTAACACCCCTGGGGTTGATCACCCATCTCTTGTACCAATAATCCATAGTGTGTGTGAGATTGCCGTCCTCCAAGAAGCAGTACCTGGACAGTAACCCCTTTGAGCAATGTATCACGACTAGCATTATGTAGTATGTTGGTGGCCGTCGAATGATTTGATCCAAGCTGATTATCAAGCCATACCCAAAAGTAATGGTCTAGTGGTTCCCCATCATCGCAATCAATACTAACGTTCCCTGAAGGAGGGAAGGATTCCCAAAGTTCATAAACTAGGTCGACATGGATTATTGGCGCTTTGATATGAAGCTTCGAGTCGATGATGTCTGTCAAGCTCGTGTTTCCTGGATACGTCGGGAACATATGTGGATGAACATCATGAATATAGGAGTGCCAATCACCTTTAGGGATATCTGAAAACTGGACAGGCCCATTCGAGGCCCAGCACCAGGTAGGAAAACGGTCGTCCCTAGGTTCTACGGATACATCCGGCAATGCATCGAAAGGACCTCTAGGGGAGTAGTTCCACGCAAGCCCTTGAGCAAGATATGGCCGGAACACGCCGTTAAAGTATTCAACTTTAAGTCGTTCTATGATGAGACAAGCAATACCATGAATGGCGTATATCCGATCTTTGGAAAATGTTAAGCCTTTCTCCGATAGCAAACGAAGTAAGCGATGCCAGCCATCGTGGGTCAAGAGTTTGTTGTCAGGCATCGCTAAAATATCCCGAGGAGTAGCAGTAGCGGCATAATCATACGTCTCCCACTTTTTGGAACTTCCCTCTAGAAAGTAGGAAGATTGGCATTCGCGGTATAGCCCATTAGAGGTCCAATGAAGTACACGTGGTGGAAGCGAAAGCTCCTGTAAGCACCATCCGCGTTTTGACAGTGGCGATTCATCAATAACATTCCTCAATGTCGCGACGTTTTCTTTTGAATGCAGTGTTATAGATTGCCGATCCGGACCAACAGTACCTGGGTAGGTTAGGAAAATGAACTGGATTGGGTACCGCCCAAGCAGCCTTTCTCTGAGGAATCCTTCCGCTGCATCATTAGCAACTGACGCAGCAATACAGCGCTCGGCGTTGGCGTAGTAATCTCGCATTTTGCTCGCCTCCGTTTGGAATTCGCTATAGTCATCGTTCTCTGAGGATTGAATAATGCAAATTGCATCGACCCATAGGTAACGGATGTTCATCATTCTAGTCAAAATTATTGCATCTTGTACGGTCTTAGGAAGGTAAGCAATATCGAAGCTGCGTAGACGATCCTCAAGATTCCCTGTGGTCGTTTTTGCAACGTCGTTTCCTCTACCCCAACAATAACTGAGAATCAAGTATGGATGTTTGGATGGCTCCATGGAATCCATTGTCGTGATGAGCCGAACGCTTTCGTTATTCATGGTTCCCACATCAATGAGGCGAGTTGGCAAGATATTCGTACCAACTGTACGGCCGCAATTCTCATGATTCTCCGGCGATTATAACAGGCTTCAATCCAAGGCTTAATTTGCGTATTGACCAAGTCTTCGAGATCCTCCAAGACTTCTCCTTGGGCAAATTCTGGAAGAAAAACGTAGATCAGTATGGCTTGTGGCAAGCTAAATGAGAGATAATACAAATGACACACGTTTGATACGTCGAGATTCCGGTTTCGCTGGAATTTTCTCTTCGGCAGAATTGGGCTCGAGGAACCACATAGGAAGACAATCATGACCGGCTGCCTCTCCTACATCTACTAAAATGCCCACTCGTTTGCCATATAGCACGCGAATATAGAAATCCAATGGGGTTTTGGCAGATGGTAGTGTAGTTTGTCGATCCATAAGCATCGAGATTATACGTAACCAGAAGTATTGGCAGAGAATACAGCCCGCATCAGCTGAGATTTGGAGAGAGCCGAAGATTCTGTGGTGAGGAAATGGCCTACTCTGAGTTTCATAGCGTATGTCTCGTGGCCATGGAATAACCTTGCAGTGTTTGCAAAGTTGCGGGGAAGGATGTAAGAACAAGGGTTGATCTGACATATTGTCCAGCGACAAGATGTCGATGGGTTGAAAGTTATCGTTTTATGGGTATGCCTGAATAACCATACAAGTTGTAAAGAAGACCTACTCCAGCAGAGAAGAAAGGGTCTGAAAAACTTGGGGCAGCTTAATTCCGGGTCCCTTGAAATAGAGACATTCCCGGCGAAGAATAAAAAAGAATGTCCGAAGAAAAAACCAGTATCCTCTTGTGAGGCTTTGTTCTAGCTTCAAAGTCTCTTAGGCAAGAGACGGCCTATATATATATATTTAAGTCTGATGCCTAGAAGCAGCACTTAGTCACTACTCTATGATATCTTTTGCAATCTTGGATACATAGCGGAAAAAGACGCACCATAAAGATTGAATTAATCGACTATTAGCTCACACTTGTTTATTTCACCTCTATTCGCCGTGCCTATGCACCACTGGAACTGAAGCATGCTTAACAATAGTGTTGCAAGCATCAATAAGTTGGCACTCAAGGAAGTAAGGAATCTTTTCTTTGCCTGAAACTATTCAGAGACGAAGTAATTAAATCTTACTGAGCCTCAACACGTGTTTCTCGGTCGGTCCACCTTCCTATTCAAGAGGCTGTACTATCGGGGCAGCGAGAACATCAGGCTCTTAATTGAGCTGATCACATGCTGCGAAGAAAGACATTTCGAAGGGGAACACGATAAGACTTCAAGAAGAAACAGAGGAGAGAGTTGCTTCCAAATCATCGTATCTGATCTCTGGAGCAACAGGCTCACTGGTGGTCCTGGGGTTAATTCGCGTGTCTCTCGCCCAGCATTGTTTCTGACGTCGTGATTGCCACGAAGGGACGGGGCTCCTTTTGGATATCAAAATATTTTGTGCTCAATGTGAAAATCATTTATTCAGCGCATTTTACGGTGACCTGGTGAATATTTGAGTGCTTGCAAGTGTCTGTCTGCACTTTGCAGGATACATTGTGTGTGGGGGCCGTTGTGGGGGCCGTGGGAGATTCATCACAATTTACAAAGCTATTTTGCGTCCGGTGTTTATCCGGAAAGCTACCTACGAGCCTACCTAGGTGTACATACCAATCGAGAAACTGTGATCGATTCAAATGCCTTGTTCATTGCACTTGTTTTTCACATTGAAGACATGTGATAAGATACTGCAAGAAAATCTCAAAAGGATTCAATAAATTGCTCGATAATCACTATAAAAATCTAGATGCTCTTAATATCGCTAATATATATGGATGCACGCAACGCAAATGATCATGGTATCATTCCAAAAGATGACCCCGATTTACCTTCATCCAACCCGCATGTCTTCTTCGTCCGTCTTCTCACGAAACTAACCCTCTATTGTGGGTCATAAACTCATTGTTGATATCTACTCCTCTTCAATGAAATTCGACCTCCACTCTTCCATACCTGTATCCATCCACTTTCAATTCAAACGCCAATCCGGCGCTTTCTACCACCATCTCTAGAGTAAAATCTAAATTAAGAAATTCCACTCCCCTCGTGGTCGTCAATCTCGTATACAGACTTTTCGGTACGGCTCCCAGATCCGTGGTGAGCGTGCACACGCTTATTAGGTCTCTCGTGAAGGACGCCGGAGGTTCGCCATCCGAATCGCAAGCAATAAGATCATCGGATACGATTAGTGATTGCCCTGGGCGGAAATTGCGCGTATAGTGGAAAGAGATGGGAGTGTCTGTGTTGAGAGTATCGCCCTGGATGGGGTTAGTGGTGCTGTCGAGGCAAAGGGGGGAGGGAAAAGTTAAATTCACCTTATTTAGATGCCATTGCATCCTATCGCTGACCATCCAACGTTCCCATAATGGACTCCAATATCTCTCACTAACATTGTGTTTATCCTCATCATACACCGTTGCATACGAAGTTCCATAATGCATCCGCGCCTTTCTGGACACCACCACGCTTCCTTCCAATCCTTTGAGAACCGCTCCTCGGACCACGGCAGTCCATGCATTGATAGGCTGCATTACCTCTACAGAATTGCTTTGTGCCAAGGCTATAGACTGTGCGTGAGTTGGTCGTTCACTGTAAGGTGGTGGCGCTGCACTGTTGAAATGCGATTTTAATCTCTTGTATAAATGGTTGCTTTGTCCAAATCCTCCAACAAGTACGATGCCTGAAACGATACCCCCTTTTTGTCTGATACCATCAACTTGACCTTGAACCAGATCACACACCTCTTTGACGACTGGCTCAAAAATGTCTTTGACTTGAGCAGTTGTCATAATAAAAAACCCACCATCTAGACCTGCATCTATGTCATCTGCTAGGCCAGGAAGAGGAATATTGAACTCTGTATCGTTCTCTTCGTCGAAATCTCGCTTGACATATTCTTCCCAGTATTTTAGTCCCATTTGCCACGACTTCGCTTTCTTCATTTTCATCTCTTCAAATCGTGCAACTCCAATCCGACTCTTGCAATGTTCCTCAAATCGATAATTGAGGAACGCACTTCCGCAAAGCCCTCCGGTACCTACTGCGGACTCTTCTACTTGCAATGGCTTGAGAGATATGATTTTGTAGGCGATAAGATCAACAGTACCACCTCCGGCATCACAAACTACAAAGTTATCACCGGCCTGTAGATGATTTGGCTGGATGGCTTTCAGAGTATAGACAGCAGCGGCTTCAGGCTCACTGATCATCTGAATTGCTGACTTATCACCCATTCCCGCTCTCTCTGCAGCTTGAAGCGTGGTATTCTTCGCCGCATCAGACCAGACTGCTGGACAGGTAAGAACAAATTCGACTTTCGTGGTTGACATGAATAATTCTCCGTATCGGCGGGTCAAGGTCTCCATGGTATGCTTGTAGATTTGAGTCAAGTAATCACTGACAGCATCGACAACATTTTTGCTATGCTCTTTCAGCTGGTTGGCAGTTTCAGCTGGACTAACATAGAAAGGTAATTTTTGAGATCGGTCGAGAAAAAGTTTGATACATCGCAGTCGAGGTTCCTCGGGACGAAATTGACAGCCCCATTTTATCGTCGGTTGAGTTCCAACTGGTGATCCTGGAGGTTTGGAGTATCCAATTTCTGTTGGCACTTTATCAGATGTAATTCCATTACTTCCGGGCCAAGTTTTAATGATATCTACATCATCGGGGTTCGATGTGTACACAACAGCAACACTGGTTCAACGTTAGCATTTGTGTAGGAATCTGAGTGAACTATGTTGCAAAGGCTTGTGTGAGGTGCTGATTTAATGAAATGACTTCATTAAGCACTATAATATCAAGACTTTTAAGATTTATATAGATGCAGAAATTGTAGTGTCGAATTTGATGAGCACTCGAGTACAAACAGCCGACACAGGTGAATGGCGTAATTATCCAGAAACATAGGATCTCGTTTTGGTGGTGCCACAAATGTCTTGGCAAAACAAGCTGTGAAAATAAACATACCCAGAATATGTTGTCCCGAAATCCAGTCCAACAATTAATCTTTCATTGACGGGTGCTGGTTCTCGTATTGGTCCAGCAATAGCCTCAGTTGAAGAGGTGGGAGTATAGTTGCCAGAAATATAGTGATTTCGACTTTCATCATTTCTTCGACTAGCAGTCCGTATAGGTAGGTTGAGGTTCATAGTGACCATTTAAGATGATTTTGACTGTTTTGACTTGGAGGATGTACTATCCACGACGGTTTTCTACCCACGGTCGTATTTGTATCGAGACTAGGAGGAAAGTCGCTTGATGCCCCTCAATTGAGCCCCGCCGGATCCCAAACCAAGCTTTTTGAGCAAAACAGTCAACAGACGGAGGAGAATCAGATGTTTTGTTCAGTTGTCTTTCTCAGAGCTGAAAAAGAAAGATCTGAGCCAGCTATTCGGGAGGTATTGTGAGATCGCAAGACTTTGAAGCGTTTAATGATATTCCGGTGTGAAGCGCAAACGTGGGGGAATCAAATACAAAAAACCATTGCAGATTTTCTAGAACGATAAGAATAAATTTCGAGGCTATATCTTTTTGAACTTCAGAAGATATACACAAGAATTGAATGGGTACAACGATGGCTGATCAGGAACAATATTGATCGCTTGGTCAGGACAGGAGTAATTAAGACTCCGCCATAGGCAGCAGTAAAATGGAATTTGGAAGCCTGAAGTAATACTGACGAATACCTCGGGGTAGATTTCCTATTGAATAGGATAGGATCGCCGGATGCAAAACAGACGGTTAACTATATTGAGATTATTGGATATGAATATCTTGACGAGAGCCTTGAATATATAACATATATATATAAAGTCGTAATCAAAAGAAAGCGATGTTTATTTTAAGGCGATGGGTGGAGTTGGTCGTGCAGCATAATGTTAAGGTTATGGTTATGGAATGATCCAAATCACTTGGACATCCCACCTCGAGCCCACCTACAAATTAGCCGCACTCAGTGTTACATTAGCGAACCTTTTACGGACGCACTCGCGTACTCAACCCCCTTCAGGCTATCATAACAGAATCAGATCAACTCTTGTCTTGGTAGGGCTGAATAGTTTCAACGCTGCATCTTTGTGTGATACGTGATCTGAGAATGGAGTTATGGGCATGTGGGTTCAATGCTTGGAATCAACTGCAATTCGAGGGAGATCTTCCTGATGAGCCTGAAGATGTCCTTAGCTTCAAACGAGTATTAAGAGCAGAGGGAAGTATTGATATTCTTGAAACTTCTTTTTCGGCTTGTTTAGGTATGTTGATATTACTTTGACGGCTTCTTGAATTTTTTTGTTATTGCGTTTTTACAGAGAGATGGAGGTAGGATCACGTGTATATCACATGATTCGATACATCGATTTCATGAGTGAGAATAAAATGGCTCCAGCGAGTGGCAAGTCTGTGCAAAGATGTACGTTAGAGTTCTAGTTAAAACTCAAGGAGAGGTAAAGGAAGCTACAACTTCAGAAGCCTACTTAAAATTGGACAGAGTGTACATATGTCATGAGTATGCGTTTACAAGAGTTTGAGGCTAGCCCTCATCTTATTCATCAATCAGTCAAACAGACCACGAGGATGATGTAGATTCAATACATATTATAACTTTTCTCGTAACAATACATCATTTCATCAAATATGGTACTAATATACTTGCAATTCTAGCAGTAGTATCGAATGATCCCTCGGATCTCCACAAAGAGATAAAGGTTGCCGGTTCCCCAGATGGATTTTTACAAGCACGATTAGAAAAGGCCACTGGATTGAATAGTACGCAACCCTCAGAAGAACGAACAGACTCTAAGATACCCGAGGATACTGCAAGTAAGGCTACCGCAGCTGGAAACGACAAGATTGCAGGTAACCTCAAATTCCCCATGCTCACCCATCAACAATCTACTAAACTCTTCAGCTTTCACACCAACAACCCTAATCCAATACCCCTCTCTTTCCGCATACCTCTCTCAAGCCAATACAGATTTCACATTCCCCCTCCCCCACATCACACAACTCGTCTCCAACACCACCACCTTCACGGCCCTCACCCAAGAAGGAAACGTCTACACCTGGGGCGACGAACGCTATCCCTCCTGTCTCGGCCGCGAACCCACCTCTTCAAATCCAGCATCTCAACCCACCCTCCTCACCTCTCTTGTCTCTCTTCCCACCGGGCAAATTCGCAAATTATCTTCTTCAGGCCCCCTAACTGCCGCTCTTACCACCGGTCATGATCTTTACATTTGGGGTCGCACCAATACCCCCTCTATAATTCCCGAACTAAAAGACTCCTCTTCATTTTCATCCTCGGACGATTACGATCCCATTCCACTCGATATTCACGGAGCCGACATCCTCGATTTCAGCATTGGCGAGAATCACATGTTGGTGCTGACGACGGATGGAGAATTGTATGTCATTGGGGAGAATGGGAATGGACAACTTGGGCTCGGAGATCGGGAGAAAGAGAGATGCGAGGAGTGGAGGTTGGTTGATCTAGGGTTTGAGAGAGGGAGTACGAAGAAATGTGTAGGAGTGCGGGCAGGGTACAAGTGTAGCTTTGCACTCGTGGAGGATCTCTCTTCATGAAACCAGTTTGTGGGTATTTCATCTAACGTTTTATCGAAGCCTTTGAACAGGATTAAATGGAATAACAATTCGAAGAGACCTTACAATAAGTTGGAGAGCAAGAATGGATGGAAGTACATCAGTATGGTATCTCTTTGCTCATTTTGCCTTCTTATGCCATTCTATAATACATCATGACCTTGGGACTACGTTAAAGCTCATTGCTATTGCAGAATAAAAGAAAAGCAGCTAGCTCATAGATTCGTAAGGTAATCCTCAATTTCTTGAGGGCTCAGTTTTCTAAAACGTGGGCCTTGAGCACCTTCGACTCCCTCAATGCCCATTAAATGATCGGCTGGTGGTCCTACAATACCTAGGAAGATGTTAGCGAAGTGAAATATCCATTGACGTTCTTAAACTTACCGATCTCTACTGTATCGCCATTCATCTCTCCTTCAATGGTCTCCTTCAACGTCAACAGAGCAATGTGTACGGCGTCTTCCAACTCCAATCCCTCGGTGTATCTCTTCTCCAAGAAAGTCTTTGCTGAAGTAGCATTCTTTCCAATGGCAGTCGCCTTCCATGGGAAGTAGCTGCCACTAGGATCAACTTGGTATAACATAGGTCCACCCTTCAAGATACCACCAGTCTTGCCCGATGGCTTCTTCTCATCCGGATGCACTTCTGCACCAGCAACATCCTCCGATTCTGGCTCAATTCCATCATCCCAACCTGCGATCAACAGACTAACACCATATGGTCGTACACCTCCCGATTGCGTAGCTTCTTGCATCACCCGTGCAACGTCTTGTACTAATATACGGGTGGGTGGGTATTCATTATAAATGCGCTTGTAGCCAGTGTGGGATACTTTGCGGGCCTTATCAACAAGTACGCGGTAATCAGGTCCCATGCCGGAGTAGACCATGCCAATGTTTGGAGTGATAAGAGAGACTTTTGAGAGGGAGGGGGGGTCGATGAGGGTTGATGAGGACTTCTTCTCCGTGGCGAGGACAATGCCGTTGGTAGCTGATGATAAGTTAGCACAAATACGTATGTTTAGTGAGGATATGTGTGTACCTTTGATTCCTAATGAGGTAACACCTTGGTTGACGGCGTTTAATGCATATTCTGTTTGCGATTTGATTAGTATGTAGAGCGGATGGGATATATCAACAAGTAAAGTTGTAGCTTGGCGCATATTTGATGTAAGCTTTATTTAATGGTACGAACCTATTTGAACCAATTTCCCACTTCAAAATGTTAGCAAAGTGCTTCTGCATGTATTATATATCACCTAGTAGGATCTCTGGGAGCTTTGGCTGGTTCAACCGTACCTGGGGGAGAAGGTTGTCAAGGAGAAAGAATATCTATCCGCCATTGTTCCTGTTTATTTCAAAACTTGTGCCGGAGGGATCTGGAGGTTCAAAATTACGGAAATGGTTGACGGAAATGTAAAGTATGGGTTGGGAGTTTAGAGAGTGAAGCTGTATTTGGGGTCGTTGGACTATAGAGCTACAGGCAGCTCTGGTCCACGACTACGCGATGAGAATTAACGCCTTAGATATCTGGCAGAAAGTCAGCTCAACGTCAGGCACCAAGTGATATCTGGGCAAATATTAGAGCTCTTCAAACTTCTTAGTTTTATTCACGAACTATATGTATTTTAATTTCTACGGGTAAATATTCTTCTACAATATACCAAACAAAATCTTAAAGGCAAAAGTATTGTAATGTAGACATTTATTATGGTGAATTTTTGAATACATTAGATTCAGTGGACAATTTTACATACTAGGTACGTATCTTATGTTTTCAAGATTTTCGGGGATTTTACTAGCGCATCTTTTTAAAGTGCACACACCTCAGAAATCTGATTCAAATCAAGAGAAAAAAAACCAAACATTTTATTTAAAGGTCATCAAGAAGCCACATCTCACCACTGTCGTCAATGTCTCTACATGCTCTCCATCCTTCTTTAATGAAGTTTTCCTTTGATTGATTTTATTAACCATTTATTCACTGACATTCTAGTACATCAAACACAGCTCTTATGGAAATTCACTCTTTGTTCTTTTCTTCTTCTTGAATAGCCGGAGGTTTCAAACACTTGCAGGAACCATTCCTAGCTAGCTAATCATACATCGGAGATCGGAAAGTCAATAAGTAACCTTCTCCATCATCGCTATAGCTTTGATAGCTTTGTTTCTTCATTCATTTCTTCATACCTACAAATCTCATCAGCACAGAAATGGCAACTCCACAACCTACTTGGTCATGGGATGATCTGTCTGCAGAATACACCTCACAATCTTCTCGCCAAAGTCAGAACGACGCATTCACAGCGGACGAGCATACGCAACAAGAAGCTCCTGTACCGGAACCAGAGCCGGAACCAACACGTCGAAGATATTACCCATCCCGACTATGTCGAATTTGCCTGGAAACCGTAGAGCCGACCTTCGAAACTCCCACCGAAGGCATAGCTTCAATGCTCAGTCCAACACCCCGAGTGACATATAAATCGGAAGATCCTGAGTTGGGCCGTCTAATGCGACCATGCAAGTGCAACGGAAGTCAAAGATATGTTCATGAAGGCTGTTTGACAGCATGGAGATACACAAACCCTGGATCAAAAAACTATTATGAATGTCCTACGTGCCACTTTAGATATCACTTTCACAGGATGAAGTGGGGTCATTGGATCAGTAGTGCTTTGACACAACTATGTCTTACTTTGGCAATATTATTTGTTACGATTTTCGTCATGGGTTTCGTGGCCGATCCGATCATTAACTTTTATCTGGACCCGTATGATACTGTTTTTTCATTCCCTTCAATGGGAGGGAATGGTCCAGCTCTACATATCGTGGATACGGAAGCAAATACTTGGGCCGAGCATCTATTAAAAGGACTGGCGTCTTTGGGAATGCTCGGATTTGTTAAGATATTCTTTGCAATGTCCCCGTTGAGTTGGTGGAATGTAAGACAGACTGGCCTGTTCGGTGGCGGCCGCGCTCGAGCTGGAACAGGTCGGAATCGTCTAGAGAACATCAGTTGGACTCTTGTCATTATTGGTATTGGTGCCTTCTTAGTTGTGAGTCACTACCCACCTTATGATTATGGACATCTGCTAACAGCCTTCAGACAGTTTGGAAATGGACCAGAAGCTGGAGTAAATCAGTACTCGAAAAAGCTGGCGAGACCGTGATCGACGTTGGAGGCGACGATGCTGATGAAGAAGATGAACAGACACAAGCAGAAGTTGATGAGCAGGTGAACTCAGAAAATACAAGGGGAGAACATCCTCTAACACCTGTTGATCCCGAAATCAGGAAAACACAGTGAAGATACAGAGCAGAATCGCAAACATACATACATCAACATAAACTTATCTCACTATTTGTATGTCATTTTTTGTTGAACCAATGGCCTCCAAATATGTGAGAACCAGATATCCAGGAAGTACTTTTTCCCTCCCCATACACCTACACTTTTCCCGCACCTTCTTAAGTTGCCACGAGATCCTTCACAGTATCGTGTCGATTAGTCTGTGTGCGAAGAATAAGCCAACTCAGCTGGAGCCCAGAAATTCGAACGTCTTGTTCTATTTTTCACATACCGGCGTACCGCGAGTTTATTTGTCAACACCCCGTATCTTATATACGACCGGACTCTTTTGGGAATGGTTGGATTGAGATACATCTTTCTGATTCCTTCGCTGCGGCACTGGTTGTGGCATTATGCTAGGATGGGGAATTGGAGGGGACGTTGATACATTGTTTTGTAGCTTTGGATGAATGGGATAGGGAGTTGGGCATGGCTGGGCGGGTTTCATCGGGATTGGCGTGTACTTATTTCAAATATTAATCATGGATAATTTTCTTGAGATATTGCTTAGTATCGTGATTCATGTTCAAACGTCAACCCTGTCTCGTCTTATCTGTTTTATGGGATGGTTGATTTTCTTCCACTCCACTCCACGATTGTTATAATTTCACCTGAAATTGGCCACTCACTTCATAATAAATACACTTCAGCTGAAACACAAAACATATCCCTACGATTAGAAAGGTTACCTAATTTTGAAAGTGAGTATAACCATCTTGTATGAGAAAGCTCCCATTGCTGCATTCTATGTACTGTATTCTATAGTACAACACACTATTGTACAAGTAGTATCATATCGTATTATATCATCCTTGTTAATATCTACCATCTAGAACTTTGACTCCCTACGCTTCACAAAAAGCAATATGTGCCTCCAATCCCTCCTCAGCTTCAAACTCCAACTCGGTGCCTACTCCCACAAAGAATACATATCCTTCCTTCACCTCGAACTTTTCTCCTCCCGCTTTCATAGTTCCTTTACCACCGGTAACAACCATGATACTGGGTCCTCCCAGCTTCTCAATCATTTCCTTTTCTCCCTTTTGGAGGTCTAAAACTAACATATCGAATTCGCTCATTGGTGGTGCTAGGACCTTGGTCTTGCCATTCTTACCCTTAGAGCTTGATGTAGACTTGAGTATACATTCATCTTTTCCGACGGGGGAAAACGTCAGTGCGGCGCTGAATAAATCGACAGAGTCGCGGTCGGCACGGGGACAGAACCCAGTGTTTAAAACGTTATCGGAGCGTGCCATACATTCTACGATGTCACCGGAGAGGTAGGCGTGGATACCGTCTGCAGGGACGTAGATGGCGTCGCCTTTTTGGAGAATGAGATAGTTCATTGTGAGGAGGGCGACGAGGTTGCCGGGGTCCGAGGCGGAGTATTGATCGGCGAGGCGGGGTAACAGGGCGGGGATGTATGGTGAGGTAGGGAATTTTGAGGATGGGGTGTCTTTGAGGGTGTTGTAGATGGATTTTATTTCCTCATCGGAGAGAGAGAGGATTTTGTGGACGATAGATTTCAATGTGTCTTTCTCCATGGTGTCGGAGGAGGAAGAGAGGAATTTGGAGGTGAGAACTGGGATGCTAGTGAAGAGCGATTGGATATCAGAAAGAGGTTTCCATCCAACGAATACCTCGAATTTTCCAAGGGCAACGGCAATTTCGGGTTTGTGGTTTGTGTCGCCGAACTTCTCGGGGTCTTGTTCATGAAGCTTAGCCGCAAGCTTCTTGTCTGGATGGATTTGAAGAGGTAATGCTTTAGCTATTGAAAGGATCTGGAAGGATGAGATTAGTATAAACATTTACATGTGAGTATGGTATAGAGAGGGGAAAATACCTTTGGTAAATATGGTAGATCTGCTCCAAATTTATCGAGTATTGGTTTCCCGATCAGCTTCTCCTTGTTGGCATTGAGATGCTCTTGTAAGTCTTTGCCGTTTGACAAGATGAGAGATGGTGTAGTCGGATAGGTTCCCATCCACATCTCTGCGTATTCTTTACTCTCATCAAGCTTGAATTTGCCTCCTGGAGTAGAAGCTGCATACTTTGCTGCTAAAGACTCCTTACCTTGACGACCCCATGGATAGTTGTTGCATTGGCACTCCAATTGAATAACTGATGAAGATTCTGACATGATGAAGAGTTGTCTTTGAATTAAGGCGTATATTTTCTGTTTTGATACACAATTTCTGGATTACGCGGAATATGAAGCAAAAGAATAAACAATGGTAATAATGAGATTGAAACATAGGACATAGGAAAATTGATACCTACCAAGCTTTTAAAACGATTCCATACTCTACCTGGCGTCCCGGAGGTATGTCCTATACACTTACATAGATAATGACGTTGGATTTTGAGCTTTGTAAGTTGACTTGTTGTTACATCATAATATTTATTTTCTGTGGATGAAGGGGATTCTGTATGTCCGACCGACACCGATCGAAGAATCAACCAGACCAGATTATCATCGCTTGACTTCTAGACCCCCACGGTGCCACTCTGACATTTTAGTGTGCATGTTCGAGGCATCGTTGCATGGTACAAAAGCTTGGGATTGACAGCACAGGGCATACCGAGCTCTATTAATAAAATTAATAAGAAGCTTAAAGAGCCTTGTGTCTGAGGAAATGGCTGGATGCACATGTGTAATCTTCGGATGAGGTGAATCGACGGGCCAGAAGAGATGGATGTTGAATCGAAAAGTATTAGCTATCCAGTATGTAGATGTTTGGTTTGATGAGTCTTGCTATCTCCTTTAGAGCTTCCCAGAGAGATTCATATAAATACCTATGTCGAAGTCAAAGTAGTCTGATGTTGATGGTATATTGGGTTACCCCTAATCTTTACCTAGAACGTCTCGTTAAAACTTGGATGTAGAAATCCGGAAACGTTCACGGGATATTTGACGTAGGTACCTAGGTAATATACTTTTCATCCCTTGGGTGGTCTGTAGAACAAAGAAGAGGAAAGAGATGGATGAAATATAAATGATTTTATATATGTAATCTTATTTCCTACTCCGTTATCTGTCATATCCATCAAAATTAGGATTCACAAGGGTGGAAAATTCGGAGTTTGATTACATCTCATCTGAGAGAGAGAGAGAGAGGAGCGGAGGACAGAGAGGTTCAATATTAATCATTTTCTTAAAAACTTCCACAAGCCAAGAACAAATTTCCCTAAAATAACCTAATCTAATCTTCTTCCTACCTTCACAAGGACGGCGACAACAACACTTTCTTTCCTTCTCCTCTCATCGTCCCATGAAGTTGACATTGCAGCATTCTCTTTTGTGATTGATATGCTACCTAGGTATTTTATTTTTTTCGTAATAACCTTAATCTCGATTCCCCAAAGGACCCTGCTCCCATCCACCTGGTATCTCCACTCATCGCGCCAAGTGTTCACCATAACGGTGAAATACTAAAGGACACAGCGCAACAATTTCAGCATCCTGTGCATCGCGATCAACTGCTATAAAAAAAAAGTCCCGTACGACGTTGGGGCTACAATTATTGCCAAAAGCTGTAACGATTGTAGCAGGTGCCCAAGGGGTCCAGAACATACGACATAATGCATTTGGCATACCCCTCGAGGAAAGCCTCGAACCCTCCAGCATATTTCGCGCCACGATCCTCACGTTTCCCAATGCTACGCAGAAGTAGGGCGAAGACGATAGTTCTAGGCGCCTGTGCCATAGGGGTGGTATTCTTCATACTTTCACGTATACTTGGGGGAGCAAATGGAGTACCATCGGGAACTCCACCAGTTGTAATTGTCACAGTATTGGATACGGTGGGATATAGTAAAGAGTATCAGGACAGCGTAAAGGAGAATCGCATTCAATATGCCAGGAAACATGGTAAGCAAATGCTTTGCGAATGGCTTCAACTTGCTGTTCTGGCTTTCAAGCAAGAATTGAATTGACAATCGTTAGGATATGCAACATTTTTCCCCAGTATTGGAGACTATGATATTCAAGGATCGCCGAATTCATGGTCCAAAGTTCCCGCAGCACGACACGCCTTATCGAAATTTCCACATAGCGAATACATTTGGGTTTTGGAGCAGAATGCTCTCATCATGAACCCTGCGCTGAAGGTCGAAGATCACATTATGGCTCCAAAGCGCTTGGAAAGTTTGATGATCAAGGATCAATCTATTGTGCCTCCGGACAGTGTCATCAAGACATTTCCAAATTTGAAAGGCGAGAACGTTGATTTGGTTCTCACTCAGGATAAAGACGGTCTGTCGCAGGCTAGTTTTATCATCAGAAAGGGGGAATGGAGCAAATTCTTCCTCGACACATGGTTTGACCCTCTGTATCGTTCTTACAACTTTCAGAAAGCAGATCTTCATGCATTGGTAAGTGGGCCCATGTTTTTTTTTGGGCAAGTTCAAATTCTTACAATAATCAGGAACACATCGTACAATGGCATCCAACGATCTTGTCGAAGTTGGCACTCGTGCCACAGAAAATAATGAATGCATACAATTCGGATGAGACGAACGGGTATAAGGATGGAGACTTTGTTGTTCGATTACCTGGTTGCGACCAGTCAGGACGAGACTGTGGAAAAGAAGCCGAAAAATACACAAGGCAATGGCGGACTGTCTTCGCATCACGATGATCCAACCCTTTACTACGATAATCAAATCAAACCCTCATCATCAACATATAAGCATAGTTAGGGCTATAGAAGCCCTTATGATCTACGAATAGCGGGCAAGGCGTTTGCAGGCGTACAACACAAGAGCATGAAGATAAATGTTTGCATAATTGTACAATACCAGCGATGACGTCTGTAGGAATATGGACATCGCTGATGCTGGCAGATATAGTTTTCTTGGGGAAGCAAGACTTTGTCTTCTGTATATTATTTGAAGCATACATACCCCAGCAGTCAATGAACTGCATTTTCAATACTTGCGAAGCTCTTCGATATAGTTTTGTGTTCTATAATTATTTCAATCGATGATGTAGGAGGTCATTAAAGTGTGTTGTTCTCGTCCGCAGCGTTGAATTAGCACCTCCAGTACCTAGTATATCCATGTAGCATTGCCAACATAAACATCTCGTACCTCCAGCTATAACATCAAATGCTCATAACAGAGAAATTTGACAGTTCATGTCCACTTTTTAATGACGATATATCATATATATTAGATATCGTCAAACTCTCTAGAAATAAGTTTACAAGGGCAGACCTTAGATGGAGCATAAAGAAGCAAGCATGTGATGAGTAACATACATCCTCGGCATCTCCATCAATTGAATCAAGGAAAATGAAACCTCCGATGCAGACGACGACTTTTGGCCTTCTGCCTTTTATCTTGCTCTCCCACCCCAACTTTTATTTTCCTTCTCATCACTCACCGACCATCTGTTTCCTAAGATGCCCGGCAGTTCGAGAATGCCCGTGAGCTTGCGCAATAGCTTCACCGTCAAAAAGGGTTCATCAAGTAGTAGCCAATTACTGGCGTTGAACATTGATCTGTGAGTTCTTCTTCTATGCTTCTGGACCCACCGTACATGCGATAAGCTATGCAATGTGCTTGCTTCTTGTGCCTGATGGAATAAACTTTGCTGATAATATTTCTGGTATTGCAGACTTCGAAATATCGTATTCTTTTTGTTCTTACTGAGATGGACGAGGAAGGGTCTTTTGAAATTGAAGGGAAGGGGGCTTTTTGGTAGTTTCGCAGACGCATATATCTCAATTCGCAGAACACTCTATGGATTATTCCTGAGAGCACCCGGTGTACGATCTCAAGTACAAAAACAGGTCTCAGAGGCAATTACGAAATTACAAGGCAAACTGGTACCGACGGGTCCAGGCGTGGTACGATATTTGACGCTGCCGAAGGAAGGATGGTCTGAAGAAACGGTCATGAAAGAGCTGGAGACGTTGGCCAATATGGATCATACCAGATGGGAGGATGGATTTGTCTCGGGTGCTGTGTATCATGGAGGAGACTCGTTGATGAAACTACAGACGGAGGCATTTGGAAAGTTTACAGTCGCGAATCCTATTCACCCGGATGTGTTCCCGGGAGTGAGAAAGATGGAGGCAGAAATCGTGGCAATGGTTTTGTCGATGTTTAATGCTCCTCCAGGAGCTGCTGGAGTTACAACTAGTGGAGGTACAGAGTCTATTTTGATGGCTTGCTTAAGTGCAAGACAGAAGGCTTATGCCGAGAGGGGTGTAAAGGAGCCGGAAATGTTAGTCGATCTATGGATATGCCCTTTACACTTTTATGCTAACCAATATTCAGGATTCTACCAGAAACGGCACACACAGCATTCCGCAAAGCAGGTCAATATTTCGGTATCAAAATTCATCTTGTCGCTTGTCCCGCTCCATCTTATCAAGTCCATCTTCCAAGCGTATCTCGCCTTATTAACAGCAATACTGTTCTTCTCGTCGGATCCGCGCCCAACTTCCCTCATGGACTCATTGACGACATCACTGGTCTCTCCAAGCTCGCCGTCAAACGTAAAATTCCACTTCACGTCGATTGCTGTCTTGGATCATTCCTCGTCCCCTTCCTCGAGAAGGCCGGATTTGAAACAGAACTCTTTGATTTCCGTCTCAAGGGTGTTACTAGTATAAGTTGCGATACGCACAAGTACGGCTTTGCTCCTAAGGGTAACTCGACTGTTCTTTACCGCACCGCAGCCTTGAGAACTTACCAATACTTCATCTCTCCTGACTGGTCAGGTGGTGTGTATGCCTCTCCATCGATTGCCGGATCTCGTCCAGGTGCTCTAATTGCGGGATGTTGGGCTTCACTTATGAGTGTTGGAGAAACTGGCTATATCAATTCTTGTAACGAGATTGTTGGAGCTACCAAAAAGATCATCGATGCCATAAGCGAAAACCCATCTCTTAACGCCGATCTCCACGTACTAGGTAAACCACTTGTTTCTGTTGTAGCTTTCACGTCCAAGACACTCGATATTTATGATATTGCCGATGCTATGTCAGGAAAGGGATGGCATCTCAATTCATTACAGAACCCACCGGCTATACATGTAGCTGTGACCTTACCGATTGTAAAGGTGTGGGAGAAATTGGTCGAAGACTTGATAGCTGTTGTAGAAGGGGAGAAGGAGAAGGAGAGAGTCAGAATTGTGGAAGGTAAAGGAGCAAAAGGAAAGAGCTTGGGAGATTCGGCGGCCCTCTATGGAGTTGCAGGTAGTCTGCCAAATAAGAGCGTGGTGGTCGAATTAGCGAGTGGATTTTTGGATACTTTGTATAAAGCTTAGAAGGTCAGTATGGAATATGATGATTGAGATTGAGGAAGTGGTGCATATCACCATCTAGAAATTTGCAAATATGTGAGCGGGGTCTTTCAACACGCCTTTTTATGGGCTTTTCGAAGTAGCGTTTCTATTTATACCTTAGTTTTACAATCTTATAGTTCATTTTTCCCTACTCTTCAACCACTTCATTTCATGTCGAAGCTCAATTTGGATGTAAAGTTCCTTCAGATAGTATATCGATACCTAAGATGCCGTGAAGATTGATTTAAGCGAGTTGTACAACTCTAATGATAGTCAAGGCTGATTATATGTATGACAATCAATGGAAGTTTAAGAAAGATTTAATTTTATGATCATAGCTTCTTATACCTAGGAAGCTTCGCACTCTACTGATTTATTGATTAACTTGTCCACTCGTAGATTCTTCTTTATTTAGTAACGACTTCACTTCTGGGTGAAGGCCTAGTGTACAACCTTAATTTATTACTTACCAATCGCTAAATCTGAGCCCAATGTGCCTAGTGTCCCAGCGATCGTCACATATTGATATTGATTGTAGTTTCAAGAGCCAGGTTGTCTTACGCTCACTTATAGTAAGCACCAGTACTCTTCATTACAGACAAGCCACTCTCAAATTATTGCCCTTTACATTAAACCTTGCAGAAGCTGAACACCTTGATTTGTGCCACTATATGCATAGATAGACATTTCCGGCAGGTAACAGAAAATTAGCAAGACAAGTGGCGAAGTATTCGCACCCCGCGAGCTGGAAGAATTCTGTAGTGAAAACTGATTATCGTTAACGAACAACCGCTAGATAACTACTTTCTTGAGCACAGCGCGTGAAGACTTGCTGCCGGATAGATCTGTGCTTTTGGCCAGTCTGTAGTCACGATGGCTTCAAATACCCAATACATTCACGACGATGTCCGCGATTATAACGAAGATGTCCGTGATTACTTGCATGAGTATGATCACACAATGTCCTTGGAAGACAGGGCAACTCTTTTCGCCAATAATTTTAAGAATTTCTCAACTCCCTCCAATCCAGGCGATAAGACAAATCCTGATGACGGCGACGACTATGATGATGTGCTTCTCAATGAAAATACTATGTCCGCAGAAGACAAGGACATTATTGTTGAAAAAATGCGTAGGGACTTGCAATGGAAGACGCTTTTATCCAAAGAAGACGGGACCTCCCTCCAAAAGAATTCCGTCCCCAAAATTCATGCAGACTCGCTTTGGAAGACAGCTACGGATTTATTCTATAACGAACTTGGAGCATCTGGGGGAAAAAATGAAGATGGCACGGCGACAATCGAAGAAGCCATAAGTGAACTCAAGATTGCACAAACTAAGCTTTCTAAGGAGTATGGTGATCATGAGCTTTTTCACGGTGTTAAGATTAAGCTTGGTAGTGTCCTGAAGAGATTGGAATTGATTTCGCAAGTTGGCGACGCAGCTACAAAGTTCGCTCCAGAAACTGTATCCCTTGCCTGGGCTGGGTTTCGATTTATCTTCATGGTATGCTTGGTGTACCGTTTTCAAATGTCATTTGATACAATATGAGTTTAATGATTTCTTAGGGATTCGTCGAAGATCAGAAAGCGTGTGAATTCCTTGTGGAAGCAGTAGACAGCATGTCTAATATAATTCTTATATGTCAAATCTATGCACAACGCTATCAGCTAGATGTTCCAAATCCAACATCGACCAGAAATGAAAATGGTCTTAAAAGGGGCATCAAAACTGCAATCATTGAGCTTTATAGGATTGTCCTAACGCTCTCTCATCAAGCGAAGAGTTTTTCCGCCCGTAAAGCAGGCAAGGGAGGTAAAGTACAGCTGCATCAAAAGTATTGGGTATCTGGCTCACTCTTGTCATTTCAGGACGGATCTTCTGGAAGTGGCTTGGTAGCCAAGAAAGCAACTTTACTGACACAATGAAATCAGGACAGAAGAAGCTACTGGAATTGTTGAACTTAGCGAGCATCGCTTTCGAGGAAGCGGCTATTCAGGTGCTTAGAGATCTAGTTATCGGTGATAACGAACATCTGCAGGTTCTCAAGGACATCTCTGACACAATTCAGAGCATAGCTCCGACACTAAACAACATCAATCTTAGGCAAAATCGGCATGATCTTGAAAAGAGGTACAAAGAACAATTAGCATGGCTTAGATCGGGAACAATAGCTGCTGCAGAAACCCACGGTAGACTTCATGAAGTTACTAAAAAGGCAAGCTGCAAAAATGCTTGCAAATGGATTTTCAATGAAACAACTTTCAAAAAATGGTCGCAATGTGAAGGGGAAGACAGACTGTTATGGATGAAAGGCCGAAGTGGGATTGGGAAGAGCTTTCTCGTTTCGACGATAATTGAATACTTGGAAGAACATACTCCAAAAAGCGGGACTCAGCCACTGGTACTTTATTTTTTCTGCAAGACTGGAGACGACACGACACAAAGAGGAAACAAAATCATGTTGCATCTGCTGGCCCAAATCCTAGTTAGGGTGTTTAGCAATTTCAAAGAGGAAAATCCGCATTCTGGCTTAGATGGCAATGGGCTGAGATCTAGTAGCTTTGCGGAGCAAGAATTAATTTCATGCATCAATGTAATCAAGACAGCAAGGCGAAAGATGCTGAGTAGCGCCACCAAAGAAGATTCCTCGCCTGTGGAAATCAATTCCTTGCTTCAACCGATGTTTAAGAGCCTGGTGGCGACTCTTCAAATGAAGTTTGTGGTGGTGCTGGATGCATTGGATGAGTGTCTTGACTACGATAAAGGTCTGCTATCTGCATTGGTAGATCTAGCTCAAAGCTCAACGATGAGAGTTTTCATAGCGAGCCGCCCCATCGATAACATTTCAAAAGCTCTGAGCAATAATGTGTTGTCAATTGATCTCGATCTGAAACATTCCATTGCAGAAAATATCCAAGTGTATGTTAAAGATTTCCTGCGCCGGGAAAATCTTTTTGCTGGTAGCAACAACGACCTGTTGAAAGCGGCTAGAAGAATTACGAAGAAAGCAGATGGTAGCTTCAGATGTAAGTTCAAGCCTCACTGATGGTCAGATCTGACAGTTTGAAGATGCAAACTTGATTCTCGAGGAATTGAAATCGACGCCCAATATCACAAAGCAGCACAAGTTGATAAAATCCGAACTCCCGGACGGCTTAAAGAACTATTACCGACAAGCCTTCAAAGGTCTAGATTCAGAAACTCGTGAAATTCTTTTGATCGCTCTTCGCTGGCTCGTGTGTGCGCAAACTAAAGTTTATATCCATTTAGTTGCAGAGGAGTTCGACCGTAAGTGGGAAGTACACGAAGATAACGATGGGCTAGATGATCTTTCGCTTGGTAGCGATGCGAAAAGTCTTCTATCTGAAAATAGTGACCTTGAGACCACTACGATGCTACAAATTCGAGCAGAAAGCATTCCTGTGTCAAGACTCAAGGCTCCCACAATTGCTGAGCGCCAAGTAATCCAACTTGTAGAGAACGCTGGAAGAAAGTTTCTTCAATTTGGAAGTGCCAACAGCATTGAGCTCGATCATAATTCGGTGCGCGACTATATTCACGAAGACGAAAATGATCGTGATACGACTACTCTCTGTATTAGATGCAGAAAAGAGAAAAACGATATGTTAGTATTTGAAGCTGGAGGTAAATATGGCAAGCTACTCATGATCGAAAAGATAATGAAAACATTAAACTCTGAATTGTTCCAGAGAGAATTTATGTGGGCTATCGGCGTGGAAGATGACACAGGGGGGGCAGGATCTGAGTCTGAATCGAAAGCTCCTGAGACTGACACAGTATTCCGAAAGACGCTGTTAACTTCCAGATCCAGACAAGCATCTAACGCGCAAGACATCGAAGAAGTGGAAGAGCAGTGCATGGAAAATCCGGAAACTAATACAAGAGTAATCATGAATGATTTAGAACACTTCCATTATTACAAAGCCAACCTTATACCGGATGAATTAGAGGAAAGATATGAGCTGGATCATTGGACAGGACATCTTAGAGATGCAGAAGAAGCCTGGCCAGAAAATGAACGGCTCGAGGAGGGAGCTAGATGGACTGAGCTGTATGACGCCGTTGAAAAATTCTTGGACCCCAGTAGTTGGGCATTTAAAAACTGGGTTAAAAGAACCTCTCCTTGGCGCTCAATGGATTCTATCGATCCTTTGCATGTCGCCGCATACTGTGGCTTGGTTGGATTAATCAAGCGACATACTAAAGAGAAGTACTCAGATGCATGGACTGGGAACAATTTGAGCGCGTTACACCTAGCATGCCACGGCGTTGGGCAATTTCGTGGCATAGAGATTCTGCTGCCAGATGAAAAGAATATTAATCGACGGGTTGGAATGTATCAGCAAACCCCGCTTCAGCTCGCTATAAAGTCTAAGGCAAACGTAAAGCTTGTGGCTAAGCTCATAGATGCAGGTGCAAATTATCAGATATCCGACTCTTTTGGGAGGACTTGCCTTCATTTTGCTGCAGAAAGTGGTGATACTGATATCACCAAACTTTTACTGGAGAAGAATGCGGATGTCAATGCGAAGGATAAAGAAGGTGAAACACCTCTACATTGGGCATGCAAGCAACAAAAAACGCCACGGGAGCTGGTTCAACTTTTGTTGGACTATGAATCGAATGTAAATGCAGAGGACAATGATCGTCAAACACCAATATACGAAGCCTGTCTTTCAGGAAATGTTATGGTCTCAAGAATACTGCTTCAGAATTCTGCAAATGCTAATTGCATCGATAAGTTTGGGAATACTGTTCTTTACGCAGCCTTAGGGTGGTGTCAGACGGCCGAAAAAAGTAACGTGAACCTCGCTGAACTTCTTGTTCGTTATGGCGCCGACTTTTCAATCAAGGATAACAGGCTACACGATCCAGTCGCACGAGCTGTCGCTCTAAACGATTTAAGAATTCTTGATTTTCTATTAAAGTATTGGAAGGAAAAAGATCCAGAAGGATGCTTTCTCTTGAATCGCGATTTCGATAGTATGACACCACTTCATCGTGCTGCTGCACAAGGTCGAGATGAAGTTGTCAAAATGTTATTGGAGGCTGGGAATAGGAAAATCTTGACACTTTGCAGACTACCCGGTATTTATGATTCCACAGCTCTTCACCTTGCCGTGAAAAATGGACATAAAGAAATTGTTAAAATCTTGTTTGATGCTAGTGATGCTTCAATTTCTCTTGAGATTGACAAATGTGGAGCTACGCCGATGCATTGGGCTGCCAGCAGAGGAAACGTAGAAATTGTTAGGATCCTTCTTGATAAAGGTGATATTTCAGCACTCTACATACACGACAAAGCTGGTGCCACGCCCTTGCACTGCGCTGTCACTATGGGCCATGTTGAGACTCTCCGAGTCCTTCTGGATGATAGTGATTCTTCAGCCATCGACGAGGTCGACCATGAGGGTGCTACACCTTTACATATCGCAGCGCGTGGAGGGAATACAGATGCAGCGAACCTGTTGTGCAGCCGAGGAGCAGACCCTACTTTGGAGGATGAGCATCATAGAACGCCTTTAGAATGGATGTTCATAGTATGGAAAGGTATTCACCCAGACGATATCACTCGCAGAGATAATATTGAGAGTACAATAAAGCTTCTCGTGTCAAAAGTTCTCACTTCAGCACCTCCTGCAATTGATTTGAAGAAACATAAGCTAGATCTCGTTCACTTTGCGATAGAGAAAGGCAACGTCAATATTTGCTATGCCATTCACAAAGATCTAGTGAACGAAAAAGATTCTCATGGCTGGACCTCGGTATTACTCGCAGCCCAGCTTCAACGACAAGAAATAGTTGATTTTTTATCACAGTATGATACGCAAAACATACTCGGAACACTCAGTCAGAGAACAGACTCGCAATCATTTGGTCATCCTCCGACCAAGTGGAGCTTAACTTGCAAAACTTCGAGGATTACGATTAGTGAAGATGGTCTAGAAGCATCTCTGGAGAGCAGTAAGTTAAATGCAATCATGAATTGAACTCTTTGCCTAATTGTATAATTTAGGTGATGATTTAGGTTTCCACGGTCCTGTACGAGCGAACCATCCAATCCCAGCTGGCAGAGAAAAGTACTATTTTGAAGTTACTGTGCTTGAGATCTTCGGGGAGAATCAGTACGTCTTGATGGGCCTGTAGACTAACAGTTTTTACTCACACCAAGACAGGAGTTTTAGACTTGGGGTTGCCCCTAGGAGGACCCATTGGTTTGATGAGGCTTCGGCCTGGGACTATGAAGTGACATCGCCCTTGTACGCTTTAGATACTGCGTTATCTGATGAGATACAGCAATATAAAACTGGGGATGTAATAGGATGTGGCATTGACTTTAGGGAAGAGAAGATCTTCTACACCAAGAACGGAGAGCTGCTAAGTAAGTATATTTTTATTTCATCCTTATCTCGATGCCATGCTAACGATTTATTACTCTAGCAAGCAAAACCAAATCCATACAGGTTGCTAGACGCTTATTTCCATGCATTCAAATGGGGGGTAAAAAAATAAATACACGCGTCAACTTCGAACAGGAGTTATTCGAGTATCAAAAATGGCCGTTTAATTTCCCGAAAGACAATAGCGAGAGCGAAGGGGAGGATTCGATATCTGGACGTCTAACTAAAGATAGCTTAGAAGCGCAAACAGTGACCAGACTTCTGGTCGAGAAGAATGTTATTGAGGTACAAGCTGATCATAAGAAAGAGGGGCAGATATTGGATAAAATCCAACAATCGGACAGACAGGACAAGATTCCTATTGAGCTTCAGGCAGCAGATAGGCAGGAACAAGTACTCATTGAGCCAGCACCCATTCATCAAGAGGATTGCGATGCCATTGGTAAGTTACAACTTAATCACCAAGGGACTCAGAAAGAGATAAAAACCGGCATAGGCGGGATCAATCCCGCTGTAGACACCGTCGAAATTTTTGAATCACTGGCAACACTTCAGGCCCCCCAGAAGCGGAAGAAGTTTTCTCGTGTGCTTCGAAAGTTGGGATTTTGTTCTTAATTCTAATATTGCTCGGAAAGTACGTGTAGGATACTGTGCTAGTACTCTAGTACCGATTGCACTTTCTTATGTAGCTTCACTATGATGATTCTACTACCCAACCATATATACACTTCTTGGCTTCTGATACGTTGTGAGCTTCATGTAGTAATATGCCACTTCGGGCAACTTGCTTACTATGGTGTTATTTGTAGAACACTCCTTTATAAAAAGTATCCATGGATGACTATAATAATCAAAGAAAGCTAAATTCTAGCATGAAGTGAATTAGAGCAGCAAAAATAGCTTGTAACTTGATTGCACAATGTTCTTTTATTATCCCTTGTACTAAATGAACCTTCTTGTTTAGCTCCGCGATCCACTTCATCCACTTCCTTTGTTTCCACTCCACATCTTTTCTTCATATTATTCTTTAACCACTCCTCTAGCATCTGCAACGGGCTTGTGGTTTAGTGGTATAATGTTCCCTTAGCATGGGAGAGGTCCGGCGTTCGATTCGCCGCTAGTCCATACAATTTCAAAGATCGTTCAATTTGAGATTACTTTTTGATGTATTTTTGAAGGGGGAGATTTGAAGCTTTTGATAATTTTTTTTTCGTTAGGGGTCAAAAATTTTCGCGAGGCGTGGAGGTTTTTCCGTTCCGGTGCACGCGCGTTGACATTTTTACTGGCCACAGGAGAAAAAAAAGGGCCAAAATTGATGACCCCAATGAATTCTATAATAAATCAATCATTTATAAATTTATGAGAGTTGATGGCACTAAACATACCTACCCTTGGAGGACCTTCAGTTGTGATACTATTTAAATTTTAATTGTTTAACTTGAAATAGAACCCTTGGATTGTCGAAGTGTAGGTATCGCCAATGGTCAATTCCCACTGTTTTGAACATTGAACTCCCAGGTTGCCCCACCAGTCGGTGCATGGATTGACGGGACACATCTCACTGTTCAAGTTTCTTAACAAATTTATTCTTCAATTGTTTGAAATCAAATTTGATTGTGTTAATTTCTAATAAACAATTGTGATATATCAGAAGATATCCATCCGTAAGTCAATTTCTTGTAGTGTCCCATCAGTCCGTACACCCACCGGTGCTCTGAGTAACATGATACTATGCAGGAACCTTGGTATTGTTATATCGAGCTTTATTTATTCCATTCGATTTGGTACCTCCCGCAAGTTCTTTAGGTGAGATAGATGCGGGGTATAGTCACGGTTGATTTTCGTTCCTTCCGAATCTGAACCCTCATTTGATAAGTTTAATGACACCACTTTTCACTTGAACCATGGAGCGTTTTCATCTGCACTGCAGTATTTCAAGATCAGGTTGCATGTATAATCATCAATATCGTGAAGGAAGGTGAACTCGGGTCGAGTGTCTGCTGGTTGATAAGCATCGATCAATCAGTATTTGTCAAATGCAGCTGAACGTCGTGCGAATGAGGGGCTCGATATTTGATCCTATCACATTCCCTCAACGGTTCGACTTCTTTTCGTTTACATTGGTCTTGTGTTCTGTACCTGGTGGTGGAAACTTTGTTAATTGTAAGCTGTTGTGTTTGTTCATTGGTAGTTGCTATCTCTCTGCTATGCTGAGACGGAGCAAGTCCGAGGGAATTCTTCACCAGAAATTGATCAGAATTTAAACAAAAGAGTGAGCTTTGAGTATCTGCTCGTATCTTCTCACGATGCTCCAGACAAAAGAAGACACCCACAACGGGTGACGCAAGCTTGATGAAAAGTTTCTGGCGTTTTGATACTGAGTGGTAACGAATCGCGATTCTCATCTACATATGTTTCTTCCAAAAATATAATACTACTAGACTCTGGAGCCTGGAGCCTGCAGGCCGACACAATCTACCGCCCCTTCTCTCACTTGAAAGCATCTATGCAAGAGATTAAAGAGAGGCGAGCCCAGTGGACCCTGCGTGTATTCCATGGTAGTGCCCTTTAGAGTAAACGAGTTCCATCTTCGCCAGTTCTCGCAGCTGTTCACGCATGATTTTTCCGCTCTGTACATTATCAGTTTTGGTCGAACCTAGAGAGACAGCTGGTGCAATATTACCAAATTCCGCGGGATACTTGGAATGAACGAGATGCCTCCAGAAAGATACTTATATGGGGCAATCTTATCGGCCATGAATTGATTAACTTCAGTAGCGGAAAGTGCCGATTCAGGGGCGGTTACAATATATGCACGTGGTCCTTCATCTTGGTACCTGTGTTCAATCGTTAATAGCCTCCAGAGGGTAAGATGTGATCGGCTCACACAGCTACGCCGATGATTCCAGCATCCACGATTTTTGGATGACGAAGTAACACGGCTTCCAGTTCAGTTGGTGCTACATGGTTTCCATTCACTTTGATCAAATCCTATCTTTCATATCAGTTCTCGCTGCAATTCTGCTTTGGTTGTGATTATGTTACTTTTTTACGATCCACAATATACCACATTCCATGTTCATCAACATATCCGACGTCTCCGGTAGAGAACCACCCATCGGCTCCATAAGCTTCACTGGTAGCCTCTGGATTATGATAGTATCCTGTGCTAAGGCTAGGCGCACGGATCCAAATATCACCAATGGTGTTAC
Organism: Botrytis deweyae; assembly: GCF_014898535.1. Taxonomy (NCBI): domain Eukaryota; kingdom Fungi; phylum Ascomycota; class Leotiomycetes; order Helotiales; family Sclerotiniaceae; genus Botrytis; species Botrytis deweyae. The sequence continues at coordinate 343,504 of NW_024066238.1, forward strand.
GGTTCACGATCTGGCTACGCTCACTGGTATCCGTTACCTTACCCTCAAAGTTGGCGTGGAGTTCCCCAACGGATTCAGACGGCGAGCAAGCCATCATATCATGACCGGTGATCAATCCAAGTCTGAAAAGGAAAACTCATCGATTAGCATCTGTACTGTCAGTTTATTTTGGAAGGACTTTCATACTCGGTAAATCCCCAGACTCGGGTAACTCTCCCGACGCCTATTTGCTCCAGTATTGTTTTGGTTAACTGTCCCATTGGAGCTGCAGATGCCTCTACTCTCTTCAGAGAACGTAACTTTTCTTCAAGATTACAAGCAGGTGCTTTCGCAATTTCAGTAAGCATGGAACTCCTAATGATTGCGTCAGAAATCTTAAAAGTTTCCACGGCGTTCAAGATATTCTGCACACTTGGCTGGCACAGGAGATATAGCGGAACTCCAAGCTTTGGGAAGATAACACTATAGGATCTTTGACCAAGAATATGGTGCATTCCGAGCGCTCCTAAAACACGAATCTTATTGATACCCGTGCCTATATTTTTCATCGACTGCTGCCAGTCAGGGTGGAGAGATACTCGCTGCATATAGCTTTCGGCAGCTGAGATATAGTTGCGATGAGAAATCTCAACACCTTTTGGATGTCCGGTTGTACCTGATGTGAACATTATGACAATGGTACTGTTGTAATCAAGCGAGGATTTAACATTGGGATACTCCCAGTCCCTCTCGTCTACAGAGCCCACCATATCCTGCCAGTGAGGTACATTGAGGAATGATCTACCCGTGCTATCAAGAATATCATCATCAAAAATGAAAATCGATTTCCTCTCTAAGGCTGGGCAAGAAACTTTACCTTCAGTCTCCGACAGGATATCTAGATGCGCTTGTTGAGTCAAGATTACCGAGGGCTTCGCAACTGTGAGCAGTCTTTCCAATTCTGAATGATCGTAACTAGGCTGTCCAGGTACAAAAATACAGCTCGCCATAATGGTGCCCATCAAAAGGGCTGGGTATGCTATTGCATTACCTGAAAGACATAAAATTCGATCCTTGGGTTGGACCCCTAGTCGTCTTAGACCCACCGCAATGCGAACAGAGAGATCGCGGTATTCTGCTAAGGACAAAGATCGGTCATCTGGGCGGAGCGTATCGATAATCAACTTCTTTGAGCCGAGATTTTCATGCGGAGCACCAAACACAAAATATGGCAGGGAGCTAAAAGGAATGGGGGCAGTCCATCTGGAAGTGACAAGTGATGATTGATTCAAACATTGCATTTTGATGAACGAATGAATCTGGAAAGACAGACTTTAGCAGATTGAGATAAAAGAGATGTTCAGCTCCTTATGGTCTCTTGCGTTCTGAGTTGCATTTTAGATCCTCTCGAAAGCTGAAAGCTGAAATGACGAGTCATGCGAATATTTCTGTCAAAAGCAATAGCAGGTAGTAACCTGACGAATATTTCCATCGTATTTTCATCCGGTAGGTATTCAAACTATATGATTTCAATCAATAACTTCTGAGTTCGAATTACTGTAGATGCAGATATCGTTTTGAACAAAAATCCCGCATGACACGTCATTCATGGCTTGTAAAGCAATTTTCAATGTTCCGACTCGGATCTGACAAACGAATCAGCTACTCGTAATATTTACTGGCTGATATTTTGACGAGTTCCTCATCAAAATGAAACTAAACCCATCTATCTTGAGTTTCAATATCAAATCAATTTTATGTAGGTATCTTATTGAAAGTTTCAATACTGGTAAAGTATTAGATCAGATTTGATAGTCCTTTTCATAGTTTTTCCCCGCAATAGGTTCAAAAGTTGTATAATTAATTTAATATCTCAAAGAAATTTTGATCATGTTATTTATATTACCATGCCTTCGTCAGAATTATCACCGAGTACTTAGATCATTGAGGTCTCATGAGTCATGTCGCTTTGCAACATCATTGGCAGCTGAAGATCAAGTCTTTCATAGTGAGATGTCGTGCTACAGTTACAGGCGGACGATATTAGTCATTGCATTACTGAATTGTGGCTAACTGAATTTGAGTTAGGTCTCGAATTCGATTAGACGCAACATTTATTAATATCAAGATTTCGGCTGATTTGATACGATGTTGCTCAAAAATTTGTAAGGTGGGGGAAGGAGGTGGAAGGAAGGAAGTTGGAAGGAAGGAAGTTGGGAGGAAGGAAGGTGGGAGGAAGGAAGGTGGGAGGAAGGAAAAGAAAAAAGAAACAACATATAGTTATAGTAATAAGTATATAACAAATTTAATATCTAGTATAATATTGGAATAGTTACATTGTAAAATTTATTATAATATTTCGTGCTATGTTGTACAAAAGCAAACACACCATAAGATAAAAACCGCGGATCCGGTCAAACAAGACGTAAGTCTCTCTCATTCCTTCATGCAGTCTATAGATAGTATCATGATGTTCTAATAATACATAGGTTTAATCCACCTCCAACGATTTTTGTGGAAAACATGTCTTCTGCGAGTATTTTACCATGAAATGACTTGGATTGTGGCGAGCTATGGTTACATTCCTGACATACATACCCGCAGGACCAACAAGATCTTCGGCGCTTGTACTCAGCTGTGCTACCCACTTGTGTGTTACAAGATAAGAATGATAAACAGAGCGTATTCGCTGCCTCAAGTCTATAACGCAAGGAACATGGCTTCATTATCACTCGTGACGCAACTTAATCCTCTTATCCAGACCGACGGGCTGCAATCATCAAGGCGGCTTTATCATATTTGTGTTCAAAATTTTTGACTATTGTCAAAGCTGACAAATAATTAGAATGCTCTCCATCATCTGAACAGTCTACGCACAAACTTCGAGTCACGACAACAGATGATCGGAGTTCAAGATCGAAGCTTTCTTTTGGAGCAAATGGGAGAGTGGTGTGAAGACATTGGATATCATGTGATACCCCTCATTGCCGTGCTATCATTCGATGGAACTAGAGCTAACCATGGGACACACAACTAGCCTGCTGACTTCGATGTATTAAACGCTATCCATATTGCCGGATCGAAAGGTAAGGGTTCCACGGCATCGTTCATCTTTTCGATATTATCCGAATATTTAAGCGATGGATGTGATCCTGGAGAGAAAAGATCAGCTTCCTTGAGAAAGATTGGTTTGTATACGTCACCGCACATGCGTAGTGTGCGAGAGCGTATCCGAATTCGAGAATCACAGTCGACGGCTTTCACAGATACCCCTCTTGATGAAAAGATATTTGCGAAGTATTCTTCAGAAATATGGAATCGGTTAAACTTAGATAACCGAGCGCCCTCTCAGAGTCCACCTTTTGCAAAATTCCTGACGCTGATGGGTCTCCATACATTTATGCAGGAGAAAGTTGATACGGCCGTGGTGGAAGTTGGTATAGGGGGACGCTATGACTCAACCAATATTCTCCGCCAACCCAGCGTCTGCGCTATAACTAGTTTGGGACTAGAACATACCGACCTACTTGGTACCAGGCTTGAGGGGATTGCATGGGCTAAGGGAGGTATCATGAAAAAAGGAGTTCCTGTGTTTACGGTGCCACAAGACCCCGGAGCTATGGCTGTGTTGGAAGCTGTAGCCGTGTATGAAGGAGCAGATCTACATGTTGTTGCGACACATCCAGATCTCGAGTCCATCGAGCTCGGTCTTCAAGGTGATTTCCAACGAATAAATGCTAGCTTGGCGGTGGCAGTAGCCGCAAAGCATCTTTCCCGCATGGGATTTAGTGGTATTGCAGATACAGCGACTTTCATGCAGTCCCCACTACCCGAAAAGTTTCGTCGGGGTCTGGAAAAAGCCCAATGGCCCGGGCGATGTGAGACGCGGCTCAATCACGGAATTCGTTGGTTACTTGATGGAGCTCATACCATAGAAAGTATCGAAGTTTTGGGGCCTTGGGTAATCAAAAACATGGCAGCACAGAAACGAGCTCGACGTGTTCTGATATTTAACCAACAAACTAAGGATGCAACGGCGCTACTCCATCATCTTTGGCAGGTTATGACGTCATCGACATCGCGTTTCGCTTGTGCGGAGCCGATTTTTCATCAAGCGATCTTTTGTACAAATACTTTGTGGGAAAGAAATGCAGCTCTCGATATTGAACGTGTTTCTATGACATACTCAGGAGATTCGATTCAAGATCTTAAAATACAACATGAATCGGCAACGTGCTGGGCTGAGATTAGTGGAGGAGAATCCGCAGTGACCGTTGTACGGACTGTCGAAGAGGCTATTCGATGTGCAGCTCATGGTTATGGTGATAGCAATTGTGACGAAAAAGACGGCGATGAAGCGGTAGTGTTGATTACTGGAAGTCTTCATCTAGTGGGAAGTGCTTTGGAGTTTTTGGACACGTTTGCATGATTAGACACTTACATAATTCGCTGTTGGTGAGTTAAAGGAAGATGATTATAAAGCGCCTTTGGCGCCCTCTTTGATACTTAGACGTTTTGCAGGATAAATCGGCAGGCACTTTCTTGAACAAAACTTCTCTACCGTGTGATGATAATGCTGTCATCCATAATATCTTGGAAAGCATCATGGAAACATAGTAAGCTTGAAGCAGGGTTTGTACTAGGTTACTGTAGTATAAGGGTGGCTCCTATTAAGCGTTTTCAAAATTATAGTTCGTATATATGAAGAAGGATTCTATTACTTCTATAGACATTCAATATATATAATCTATTAGGAATGTATGAGCAATTGGGAATTCGACTTGAAATGCTCATTTTTATTCCGAAATGGATTGGGAACTTTTGAGCATCTTCTACAATGTCTTATTTTTATATCGAAATGAATAACGAATGCTCATTCCAGATTGAACTCCTGTATTTCGGTAATTTCTAGTAGTATTCAATATTGAAGTAATATTGAATAGATATCTTTAGTGATATGTTTTTCGATATCATCTATGTGAATATTTTCGAAAAATCGTCACATCCACTATACGAAACAATGTACGGAATGCGAGCAACACTATTAAGAGCACTGGCTTGAGGCATGATGGAACAACATATGTTTAATTTAGAAACTTCAGACATTCTCAACAATTCGGTTGTAACATCGAAACACGCGTTTACCTCCTCGTCGCCCTCCATCCCACCTACCAGAACACAATTTTCCAAAACATGAGCATCCACAATCCTACTCACTGCACTCAAATTCATCCTTCCACGTCTCTTCTCCTTCACCTTTGAAACGCTGAAGAATTCTCGCCTCGACAGCCACGTTTCTTCTAGTCCACCACCCATCCCAGAAGCGCCAAAAAATAAATGACAAAAACATACAACAGTAGGGATTCGCTGGTGGTCACCCACCCAACTACTAATCTACCGATCTGAGGCTTGTGTATGGCAGAGCGGACGGGATGCCCAATTCTCCTCAGTCTATGGTCGTACGTGACAGAGCGTGGGAAATATGTGACTATATATGGCGTTATTCTAGGCTGGATATCGATTTTGAAGAATTTTGGTGAACAGATAAGCTGTTTATGGATTTTATGCGTGAAGGGAGTGTTGAAGAAAAAGTATATCGTTATCCATAGGGAGATACTGGATATTCGTATGCAGCTAAGCATCGATTTTCATGTTACAAACGCTTCCCAACCACAGAGTGTCTACAAACACTCCATACCGAGCTTTTCTTACAATGAGATTTGCCGAACAGAGAAACTCTACCACAGAACCGAAGAAGGACCTCACCCCTAGAGTCCATATATCGATACATTCCAGTAGGCTTATACCTCAACAGACAATCCACACACACAAGAGACTTTTGTGCAGCCTATTCAGCGCTTTCGACTCAGACTTGAATAATCCGAAACCAATTCTATAATAACAAGTACTACGTACATGTATCCCTTGAGTATCAGATTGTCGAGATTGCCGGCCCGTACAGTAATAGTGCGAAACCGCGTAGCGATACAGATCCGAGGGAAAAGAATAGTCTTTAAGATAGAGCACGACATGATGAGGATGATTGAAGTAAACGTTATGAGAGGTGATGATGATGTCAATGGCGTCGCTGATTCGCCTGGGAGTTGAAAGTGAACAGGTTGGTAATGCAAGATGTTAGTATCGATTATAGAGGTTTTTTAGTATTTGATATTTTTAAATATCATATTATTGAATGGAAAAAAACAATGGTGTCTTCTAAGAAACAGGAGGTTCGAAATTCGGAACAAGACTGGATATTCGTGGCACCTATTGTCGAAGATGCAGAGCAAGCAAATATAATGAAGAGACAAAAGAGAAGAGTGTCGGAGTCTAGATAATCCCCCATATCCAATCAAGGAACCAAGCAGTCCCTACCCTCTTTCTCTCCCCTCGCTACGGACTACGAGCTTTAATCCTGTATAGTAATAGCCCGTAAATGATGCATCTCAATCATTCCCAGAAGACCAGATAATTCACATAATATCACATGGACTATCTCTCTTCTCTGTATGTATTATGCTACTCGAGCTGATATTATACAAAACAAAGATATACCACATCGGTTGCTACGAGAATTGATAAATATAATGTTCAATTGCTCTGAAGGGTATTGTCATAGAATACACATAATATTCTTTACACACTGTTCAATTTTTCAATCCATTCGTCTCATTAGCGCACCATGAGACACGAGAATCTTTTTACAAACATTACAGTCCATAGTAGCAATCACCAGAAGACACACTTATATATCCAATCAACTATTCCAAGGTAGTCATTATTCGCTTCACTAAATTTCGCCCCGCCCCCTCGATTAGCTCACCGAACGCCAAGTCCATACAAACGAATGAGGCTGTGTATTATTCTCCACACACACTCGGAGCCCTATTGTCAAGACAAAGAGTATGATTGGGAGAGAATCTCATGTTACACTGCATGATGAAAGGTACCGCAATGAAAATTGAGAAGACCAATGTGCTTCTAGAAGGTCTGACGTGTGAAGTCTGTGCATAAGGTTAAATTCGTGGCCGGGTTGAAACCCTAGATACGTAACCTTAGGCTAGGCTCGGGCAAAATGGCCAGCCCGTTGTATTTTACAAAAATGAGGATACAAAGCCGTGATAATTTGTAGACGCGAGATCACTGAGCGCTGTCATTTGTAAGATGAGTATGGCTGGAAAGGCCATAATTTGGGAGATTAGGATGGCTTCAAAATATACACTCCGGGTGGTATGGTGACAAGGGATTTACCGCTAATACAGTATGTGAGGCTGTCGCTGTTCGCCCTACAACATAAGCTTCCCCCAAATACTTCCCATGCATGATTATTTGACGATCTAATCTATCCAACACATAGGTATGATGTTGAGTGGCTGGAATACTTTCCCAAGTAAGATATCAGAATGCACTGTTTCCTGGACGCGTTCAATGTCTCTCATTCATCTGCATAGGAGGATGACAAGATGACATCCGATCGAACTATTTCCCTGAGAATATGCCTTACCATTTATAGACACCGAAGAATGCTTAGCAAACCCCGCACATATATGCACGATTGACAAGAGACAAAAATTGCTGGTGAAATACTATTTATTCATAACGACATTAAAATAACTCATGAGAAGTGTTGTTCATCATCATAATCCAAAACGTATAGCATATAAATATATGCATCTCCTAGGAACAGAGAAAGAAAGCAAGGAAGAAAGAAACACATTTGGGTATAGAAATCGTTCAAGAGACTTTTCGTTTCGACCATGATCCAGCATCGCGAAATTTGAAAATATTAAAAGGAACAAAGCAAAACTCCCGATAAAACCCTAATGCTGCGCAATCAAAAAAGATTATTGGTCGGTCCCACTCGGTGTCCTATTGGGTCAAGGTTACCGTGCTTAGGCAACGAGCAGATACGCCCTGTCGAAGAGGCGAACGGTGAGCGCCTGTGTTCCTGCATCAAGAAGGGAACCCGCATATAAATTCACTTGAATAACGCAAAGTACGAACTCAAAACAACTGGAGAGATAAGTGGCAAAATTCGCCCTCTGCACAGCCACAGACCGTTCGGGATTGTGAATATAAGGTCGCATAGGTTCCCAATATTCCTTTGGGATTGGAAGAATATTCCTTTGCGTGTGTGTAGCAAGCTAGAGAATTCGAGTGTATTCTGGATGCTCGATCAATACTGGCATGTGCTTCCTTGAAAAAGTTGAGCTCTGTCCTTCTTTCCCTTTGTGTGCATGGCCCGAACGTTTGCGATGTCGCTCTTCCTTCTGCAGATCGCATGGAACTTTAGACTCTCTATCCCGCTTGAGTTTTGATTCAGGCGTCTCAAATCCTTTCCGTACGAGACTCGGTACTAATGGACGTTCGGTATATTGTCCAGCCAAAGTGTAATCCGCATCGTTCATCAGATTATTCCTCCACATATATTCTATCACCGAAAAGTCTGGTCGAATATTTGTTTTCCCGTCAAGGAAATGATCACGACTATGCATCATTCTATCCCCCCAATTACTACGCGAATCGTTGGTATCTTCGAATTCTTTATCGCAGAAGAGGCAGAAGCATTTCGATGGAGGAGGAAGGTTTCTAAAATGCGTTAGACTATGCGCAAGCCAGTTATCGAAATCATCCGGACGAAATGTTACTCCACAATTTATCGATATGAATTCGCATGGAAGGACAATGGTAGTGTTGATTTGAGAGATTTGAGGTATTGGGAGGTTCCATCCAGCTACAGGATTGGATTGAATGGATTGTCGACTGGTAGCTGTTGTGTATGACCCTCGAGACTGCATACTAAAAACACTTTCGTCGTTTTCGCTACAGGGCGATATGGTTGATGTGGAATCTTGGCTGATAGTCGAGCATGTTGAGGCATCGTACGCTTCATTTGCGAATTGTCGGGGAAGACGATGTGTAGTTGAGAGGAGACCTGCGAAAGGATCTTCGGAGTCATTGAGGTAGCGGTCAATGGGTGCATCATCGTAAGTTGCCATCTTATATCAACGTTTGCAGGTCAAGAAGTAATCTTGGCAACTGCCCGCTTTGATGATAATGATCAAGGTTCTTGAATACAAATGATGGATTTGATGGGTAAGGTCGACAGTGAAGGGAAAGGTGGAGCGTCGATAAGATAAGAACAGGCTTGTCGATCACTGGAAACAAACGAACGAACCCCTAGACTAGATTACATGACGAGTGTCAGGATCGAGGACCGAAGACGATGAGAACGACGAGATATGAGAGTTATGGGAACAGCTTTTTATGTCCAAATGAAAAGTCAACATATACTGACCTGGAACTGGAAGTCTGATCTGAAGTTTAGTTATTTTGAGTGGTAATTATCGCTTTAGATAATTATGCTAAGGATTGATAATGTTTCGTGATATCTGCGGGGAAATGTGGGAATTGACTTCGACAAGCTCGGAAGGAGCTCTAACCAAGTGCCGTGAAAGTTTTGTGGTTCCGCTTCTCTTCCCCAGGTTTTGGTGCAACAAACGGCTGCTGGTCTTTTACGAAGAAGAACAACAACAACAACGAACAACTATAATTTGCAAACCAAATCCGACAATCGAAGTATCGTTCTTTTCGTTCGAGGGATGAAAGCAAAGATCGGTCAGTATCTATTCGATAAAGTCGTTACTTTGAGAAGAAGTAAGATGTGGATGTGGATGATATTTGGTCAAGTCGCTGACCACGGCAAATTGAAGGCGGAGGGGACACAAGCTATTAAAGAAGCAAGTCAAAATCTTGATCCCGCCCACTTAAATATCTCTCTAGCACGGAGGCTCAAACTTCATGGACTTCGTTCGGAATACCTAGATATCTCTCTCTTTCCAAAATTTCTTGCATCGCTTCTTTTCTTCTACTTCCTCTTACGGACAGGAAACAAATCGTTTTCCAGTGAAACTATCACCTATTCGTCACTTCGCGAGCAAAGGTTCCATCGGCCCTTAACTCGACCACATAGCATCCACAATCTCAAGCTACAACACATCCGCATCCCACATCCCACGCATCTATACAAGGATAACATGGATCTTGGGGTTGTTACACATCGATCCTGTAAGCAAAATCGTGTGCATACATACTTCGAACTCTCACCCAAACAAATGGATCATGCGAATTTGAATTACCGGAGCGATATGATGCGATGGCATGCAACACATTGCTCTTGCATTTGCTGCGTGTAGTTTCCCGACCTTCCTACAAATCTAGTGGTTCTTGAGAAAGGGTTCCACGATAGCTATCGACCAGTTCACCCACGCAACCCCACACCGCTTCTTGATTGCGCATTCATACTATGAAATGAGCATAACTCATACGAACACCATGCTGTTGAGGAGGTGAGGGAAAATTATTTCCTAGGGATGCGGGATCATCAGACCACAACCAATTCAAAAGAGCTACGGCAGCACATTCTCAACATTCCTATTCGACGTTTATGTATACTCGGCCAACTGAGCATGGACTTTGACTCATATTTAAGCGGCATCTATCTCATACACCACTCGTTTGCCTATCATTAAAGCCAACTGAATTTAGGGAGTTCTGTCTAGTGCTAACTTAGTCTCTAGCTTCTACTTTTACTCCAAATACAAGAGGCTTCTGTTATGACTTGACTTTCTCACCACCATCGATACATGAACTCGTGTAGAGTTCATACGTTATCGCCAAGATTTATTTTCAATGCACTACCTGTCGAGAAAGAATACGACACCTGCAGTGCGTGCTGCAATCTCCTAATTTGGGGTTCGAGAGACAATGAAAGCAGCCAAATTGATGACCAGAAGCACTGCTCGGGAAGATCACAGATTCGCTATCAAGGTTATCGTCAATCATAAATCCAAAACATTGACGCAAACACATACGCCATATGCAAAGTTGTGGGTAAATTCCACGCATATACATTGAAAATTGGTTATCCTCGCATGGCTCGTTCCTTAACCCCGCACTTACCAATGATTTTGAAGGATACAGGTTGCCTAGTGAGCAACAGAGCCTCAATGACCCCGCTTTCGAATTCGAGCTATGATGGAAACTGGAATTATTACTTGGTTGCATGTGAAGACGACGATCTTCGACGGTTAATCACGGTATCTGGTATCATGTGCGATCCTATATTGGGTACACGTATACATGCACATGTATGTATGTTTGTTTGCTGGAATTGTCACAACTCTTCCAGTATATCTGTTGGATTTATTATCTGAAGATATAGCCCAACCTATCACTCATGCCTTTCCATGCCCATTGCATGAAGACACGAGTCACATGGCGGCGTAGCAGAGATTAGTTCTCCACCCTCTTCCGTGGGTATCTTTTCATATGTAATCAGTCATCAAGATGTGACTTTTTTCCTCAGCCATCAATCAGGAGCGCAAAGCACCTTCATCTTCGCAACAATATTCACCAAATGGTTTCGTTCTCCATTTTCATCCCCTGCTTTCATGATTCCAGGAAACGTCACGCAGCTAATTTCTCGCTCGTTCAAAGTATCTTCATCTTCCCCCCCAATATCTTCCATTCTCTCCTCGTCAAACATCGTTTGTTGATGTTCCTCAATTATGGGCATCATTATACTAAAGACTGCCTTTTGAACTCGCAGTAATCGTGAAAGATCAATAGCGGCATTAATTATGGTTTTTAGCGACTGATCTCTAGCTTCAGTACTTTGGACATCAAATATCGGATCCAGCAAACTATTGAGTTGCGCAACAACGGTATTGACAACAGTGGTGGTCTCCGATTTAAGCTTTTCAGGAGCTTCTTTCAGCAAAATCCCGAGCGTCGTAGATCGCCATTGGTTCATTGCATCTTCGGGACCTTTACATTTCGATCAGCTCTTCAAACTTCGACTAACAATCAGATGGCTTTTCTCACCATAAGAACCTAAAGTTATTTCCGTTCTCGCGATTTCCATGGCTTGTTGCTCTGGGAGACCGACAAAGTATGCTCGGAAGATATCAAACACTAATATACTTGATACAAGGGATTGTATGAAGTTAATTTTAGATGATGTTGCTAGATGCTGATACATGGGTACCCAATGCTCCAACTCGTGCCGTACTTCATCTGAAGCCTTTTCCAAATCTGTTACAAGTCAGCTTAGTTTAACACGTTACTTTACCACATTGTCAGTAAAAATACAATATTCGCGCATTTTCCTGCTCAATATGCGCTCATGGAATTTCTCCCAACATAGCCGTGTCAAAATAAAGCTCCAAACGTACCAATTCTTGCCCTCCTAAAATTCGATATCACCCAATTCTGCAACGCATTCCCAATCCACTGCATCTTCTCCGCAACCACCTCATCCGTAACCTGTTCCCCTCCTACCCCGCCCCGTCCACTACTGCTCACCCACTCCTTCAACCCCCTCACCTGACCCCTCAACGCCATAATCTCCTCATCCTTCCCCCTCATCTCTCCCATCGCATCATTATACGCTTCGCGAAACGCATCCCGATCCAACATCAATGCTCCCACACGACTCTGCACCTCAGCCGCACTGGGACAATTCGCATGCGCGGATCGGAGGAGGCGCAGCTGGGAATCGGTGGCTAGGTAATTGGTGTGGAGGGTAGAATGCGCGGTTTGTAGAAGATGGAGAGTTTCGCGCGTGTGGAGGAGTGTGGTGGTTAGATTGTGGATTTGGGAGTCGGGGGGGAGGGGTTCTTCTTCTTCTTCTGATTCTGATTCTTCGTCTGAAGTGGAGGGATGAGGGTTGAGGGGATAGTCTTCTTCGTCGTAGGGTTCGTGGGAGGGGGGCGAGGGTGTGTTGGAGCGTGAGCGTGAGCGCGATCGAGAATGTGGAAGTGGATGGAAATGAGTGGTGGATTGCGGATTAGGGTGAGAGAGTCGAACGCGTGGTGGTGCGGTTATTTCCGCCAAGGAAGATTGCGATTGCGATTGAGATGTTGTAGAAGTACAAGGGAGGGAATCATAATCTCCTCCTTGGAATTTTGTATTTGTAGACCCGGGTCCAGATCCAGACCCAGAGATAGATATGGAAGAGGATGAAGCGCGATGCGCAAGCGAATGCGCAAGATCGATTCGAGAAGATGAGGGTTTCGGCGCGTGTTTCTTTTCTCTGGCGCTCATTTTTGCGGGTTGTGGTTGGAGAGGATGAAATCCTCTTTTTCTAGATAGATGGCTAGATGGGTAATTGATGAATAGATGAATGAGACGTTGTGTACCTCGTGAATAGGTACAGTGTTATACCAATACCGTAATATTTCGCATGCAGTTTCAATTAGATATCTAGATCGGTGGATAGATGGATGCCTACCGGTGTGAGAGCTGAGATGGTGAAAAAAGGTAGGTAGCTCCGTGTAATGGATCGCGTAAGTGGGATTTTTCAATCTTTCTCTCTTCACAGAAAACTAGTAAATTCGCAAAAGATGAGATACAAATGAAGAGGGCATATTGAGAATTAGATACCTAGTGAGTAGGTAGGTAAATGGGTAAAGAACAACTCAAACCCAAATATCCTTTGCTTCTCAACAATCCTCGATAAGATAGAATACAATATAATCTCTTCATGAAAAGAAGATGAAGATGAAGAAGAACGTCTTCCGAAAAACCAAACCCACGAAAATTAAAACAAATAAACAAACCAAATCATCGAAAGAGGAAATCCCGAAACGAAATGAACCCTTCTACCTACCTTGCCCACGGAGCATAGCGAAACAAATGAATGTTCGTGTGGTGGAGAGAATTTCTTCAGATTGATCAAATGAAGGAAGATGAGAGGTTCTTATTCTGCTGCCTGGAAGTATGAGATGCGATGAGGGATGGATTGATAGATGGATGGATGCATTAATTTCCTGGGTAGACGTAGGGAATCAATTGTGCTCTGTATTACTTGTTAAGCGCTAGGTGCTGGGTTCCAAGGTTTGTAAGGAATGGATGGATAGACAGGTTTTCTTTCTTGAGGGGGGTGGGTGGTAGCGGGTGTATGCGTTTTGTTTTGAAATTGGATGGATGATGGATGGATGGATGAGTAGATCAATCATAGGTGAGATTGATTATGAGTGAGGGGCTAACGGGAGATCTGCAGTTTTGAGTAGTGGTGGGTGTGAATGAATTAATATTGAGACTTTGGTTATTGAGTATATATAACCTTATGTATATACCGAGTACCTACCTGTGTATACAACGAGTAAGAGCTCAAGAATATATACCTATTTTTTGGAATATATCCCGAGGGAAGGCAAGAGAGAGTTTCAAATCATTTCTATTCCTTTTCCAAACCATCAGGAACGGGGATATTGTAGATACCTAGTACCTAGTATTCAAAGATAAGATTTTTGACGTCAAATTCCAGATTGCGAGTGAGACTGCGGGGTTGCGATCATAGGTAGGTAGTATGTCACACACATGCACAAATACCACACCAAAATCGATCTAATCCCAAAGACTTCTCCATAATCAACATATTGGGAATCCGGTCTTCCAATTCCCATTCCCATTCCCATCACCACACTGATTGATTGCCTGGTCATATCTAGATAATTTTAAAATCTAATTTCTCCCTCCCAATCCCCTCCCCTCTCCTCATCATATCATCTACTTCGCCAAAAAAGAGACCCTCAAAAAGAAAAAATATGCCCCCTAAGCCCCCCCGTCCCCGCTTAACGCATTTCCTCTGCATCCCCCTCACGACCCCCTCCTCCCATCCCCAACTCCAACACTCCCTCCGCACCTTCAAAAACGACGTCACCACGCCCCCCACCGACGAACAGCCCAACCGGATTCCCATCCCCTCAGATGCCATCCGTCCCCTCTCCACCCTCCACCTCACCATCGGCGTCATGAGTCTCGAAAGCACAGAGCGAATTCAAGGCGCCATTTCCCTTCTGCAAGGAATATTCTCCTCCCCTACGCTAGTCCCCAGGAAAGAAAACGAAGGCACCAAAGAAATCAAAACAGAAATCAAAGACATCCAACTCCCCAAAATAACACTCACCTCCCTCCACCCAATGCACCAACCCTGGTCTACATCCATTCTCTACACCTCCCCCCAAGATCCGCACTCATATCTCCAAACCTTCTGTCAATCCCTCAAAGACGCATTCACAACCGCCGGGTTCATGCTGCCCGAAGAACAAGGACGAAGCTTATTACTGCACGCGACGATTGTCAATACAATCTACGTGCGCGGGGGACGTCAGGATTCTAGCGCAGACACGAGAGAGACAGGAACCGGGAATGCACGTGGAAATCGAGGAAGAGGGAGAGGAGGAAGTTCCTCGGGCCATGGCAAGCACAAGGCACGTCTCACGTTTGATGCACGGGATATCATTTCCAAGTATGCGGATTTCACATGGATGCGCGATGTACGGGTTGAGAAAGTGGCGATTTGTAGGATGGGGGCGAAGAAGAAGGGGGATGGGGACGAGGAGTATGAGGTGGAGGCTGAGATCGAGGTACCTTGTATTTGAGTGGCTAGTTGCATTGTGTGTCAGTGTTTATGGAAAGCATCTATATTAAAATCTATAGCATTAGGAGTGGCGCCGAGGAATAACGGAGCTTGGTATATCATTAAAAAAGATTGCGGTACATGAGCTCTGTAGACTCTGCGATAAGTGGAAGTGCAAGAGAGGAAATACCAAGTAGCATTGTCTTTGAAAAAAGGTGTTTGAAACTGAAACCATGGGTAGCCTCTCTTTCCTACATCTTATCTTGTGCCCCGCATCTCCAAATCACTTTTAATATGCAATGTACATCATTAAATGCCAAGGTCTCGGAAGAATTGAACCTTCTGATTTGATGCGTCTGTCGTGACTTCATGTGCTGAGTAACCATGACATTAAATCTGGTGAACCATCACCTCGTCACCTCATCTAACTAACATTCCTCCTCAACTTCCGTCATCCATAGATAATCTCGAGGGGGAAAGGAGAAGCCAACAGAAACAAACAAAACATTTCCCTCATGTGAACCAATAAAAGAAAAAGAGAAAACCACCATAAGAAAACCATGTATGCCATTTCCAGACAACATAAAGTATGTGAATGCAATCCGAGACGCCTGAGCTATGGGGAGCTTTGTTTTGTAAGAGAAGTATACTGCTCGTGCGTGTGAACTTCAATGTCGTCACAAGAGCCCAGATAGGCAATACTTTCGGTTACTTCTGCCACATCAGATATCCTCAAGCACGAGGACAATCTTCCATCATCGGGGGTTTTTTGAGGGGGTATGTGTGCATACGGCCGTCCTTCAAGTGGCATAAAACTTCTTCAAGACCTTCTCAACCTCTTTGTACTCCTCCTTCACCGAAACCAACGTCTCCTTGATTCTCGCCAAACATTTCTCCTTGTCGGGTTCATCTGTTGTACCAGCTTCATCTTTCTGCTGTCCATAGTGTTGAATCTTCTCACAACTGTCCTTGACTTTTGTCAACCCCAGTGTTGCCGAGGAGCCCTTCAAGAAATGACCGAGCGATGAAAGCGTTGCTAAATCTTTCTCCTTGCTACAAACTGTCAGTACTTGCATTTATGGCTGCGTCCGCAGATGCCCATCTTCCTGAATATATTGTACAAGTCGACACAAATATACGAGCCCCACTTACAGTGCATCGTCCATCTTGACAAAAGTCTGCTCAGCCTGTTCAAAGAATCCGAAAACGATAGAACTGCTAAACTCCCGCTCTTCTTCATCATCGTCCATCTCTAGAATTTGTTCGAATGTGGCCGAATCGATATTCTCTCCGAGATCTGGTAGACCAACGGACCCATCGTCACTCTGTTTTGCGCTAAAGTCAGTTTCATTCTAATGAAATCAATAAACTTGTGGTCAGGCAATGCGCAAGGAAAGTGTATACCCTTTCATCATCTTGTTCCTCAACGACGACTTCCTTGGGTGGTGGGATAACAGGAACGGGCGATTTTTCTTTGACCGGTTCGGGTTTAGGTGCGACTGGTACCGTCTTTGGCGCTGGTGTTGGGGTAGGAGTGGAAGTAGAAGAGGACATTGTGAGGATTAATTTAATGTGCGAACGACAAAAGTTGTCGCTCAACAGATCATGAAATGGTGTGTAGCAATTTTTTTGTTGTAAAGTTGTTCAGTGAGTGGGTTTACTTGCTTCAGATCGCGATGGTGGGGTGGAAGGTCAAGGCAGGGTTGAATGAAATGGAAGACGGGTAGAATAGAATATCTTTCCTTCGTCTAAATCTTGCTAGAAGTGGGGATGTGAGAGAATTCAAGGTCTGTAGGTAGATAGGTCGATTTAATTGGTCATTGGTAATTCTTTTTCACCTCAAAGACGTGAATGTGGATGGTAAGAATGGTACTTTGTATGTGTAGAAAAGGTGTGTTCTCGAGTGTGAGTGGACGGGTGAATGTTAGTTGCGAGGTGAATGTGTTGATGGATGTGGGAAAATGGTCCCTCGGAAAATCTAATCCCCACAACAAAGCCCAATGTTGTATTTATTGTGGTAAAGGCTTGGAATCCTTGATGTTGGTTGGGTTTTGGTACAAATCTTGGTACAAATCTTGGAGTTTAGCAAGGAATTTAACAAATCGTACCGATTGGGCACCCAGGTATATATATTGCCATCTTTCGAGGTCCGAATCCACGTCTGTCTTGTGTTGGTGTACAAATATGTTTGATGTCCGGATAGTGAAAACCAATGTGATTAGACCTGACCAGACCAGATCAGACCAGACTGACCAAGCCAACCAGTCAGATGAGAGAGAATTTGGATGAACCAGTTACTACCGGTGACAGGCAGACTGGAAGTACTCATCTGTCTATCTATCTACCTAGTATCTACTAGGTAGCTTCGGTGTGTTCAGACTTTGACTTTGACTTTGGAGCACGGAGGATTCCATTGGGATATTGAATATTAGTTAATATCTGTCGGATGATTCATCAAAATCTTTCGACTTGGAGGACTATTCTTTTGTTTTTCCCCTCCTATTCATCTACTTTCTTCTCTCCCTTGCCTTGCCTTGCCTTGCCTTCCCTTCCCTTCTCTTCTCTTTCCTCTCTCCTCTCCTCTTTTCTTTTCCTTCTTTCTCTCTTCCCAAAAGGAGTTACGGAGAGGGGTACAAGAAAAGGGTGCCCATGCCCCGAAGAGATCAATATCATGCAAGAAGGGAAGTTGAACAAGATGTTCCGGATCTTTCATCCCTAGAAGTGGATGTGAGGATGGATGTTAGGATGGGATGGATGAATGAATCAATGAATTTGGTGGGTGATGGTGGGGTCGCAGTATTTCTTTTGCAACCCCCATTCTATTATTAAATCGTATGGTGTGTTGGGTACGGTTATCTCTAGGTCAATGTAGCAAGTAGGGTCCTTCTCTCCCAAGCCTTTTTTCACTCTTGTTGGTCACCGCAGATTGAATCTCTGAATATCTATCATGAGAACAAACTGGCGTGAAGTTTTGCGAGCACGGTGACCAGCTGTTTCAAGTGTCACTTTGATTAATCATTACCCGGTACCTTGATCTATCTGGTAAGTGCGTCCGTAGTAGTCATCAGAATAGCCCGATAGCAAGGAGCCAGGGATTGTTCTAGACTCCGAACCAATCTGAATTCATGGTGATACGAGCATGCTAAGGTCGATGGAAGAACCTTATCAAGAACCTCATCAAAAACCTCATCAAGAACCTCCAAGGTTCTTCCGTTCATCCTTGGAATGTTTCAGCTAACTTAAATCTCGAGAAATCGTTTGTTAACGTCCACCCGGTCCTCGGGAGATTCCATGACTACTTTATTGTTGTGATCGTGAAGGACTTTGATGACCTAGTATGTGAAGTATGTGAAGGATGTGTGCTGTACGTGAAGAATGCTACCTAGGTGTCTACGCATGTAGATAGCAGTGACCACGATGATTAATCAGATATTTTGCATCAGGTAGGCATTTATATACTTTGCTGCCATAAAGCATAAAAGGGAGACAACATGTTGTGCTTAAACGAAAATTTATGATCCTTTTTTCCTATTTTAGGCAGTGTTACCGTATTGATATCCAACTATGACGAAATATTACGGGAAAAAACAAGGATCGACGTCATTCCTCACTTGCTTACTAAACCCTTCGAAGGATATATTTGACCAATTAGGAAAATGATGAAAGATGCGGAATTACTTAATCGGGATTCCTACATAAAGCCACACAATCCATCGGACCAACATAGGGAGGTCCCTCTGGGAGTGAAGATTGTTTCTTTCCTTTCCATCATCTCATGTGATCCGACATGACTGACCGGTCTTGGCAAATCAAAATCAACCTTATCAATATCCATCCTCCCTCGTGTGTTGTCGAAGAAAAAGCAAGTTTTGGACCTTTCCATCCGATCTTCCCCCATTATCACCTTATTAGCCTCTTCCCTTTGATAATTCTATATCCTAAACTTTTGTATCACCGGCAACCCTCATCAGCGTAAGAAATCATTCTACTCATACGACCCATTATCAAAACACAAGGTTTTTGTATCAACAGTTCGAGCATCTAGATTCACTTAGATTCTCTTGGGCGTTGAGAAATCAGTTCATCAGACCTTACACGACCTCATACAATTGTCCATGCATTCAATTGATTACACAAATACGGGTCATTGCACACAATGGCATCATTTCCCGGCCATGTGGTCCTAAAGTCATACAACATTTCCGAGAAACTTCAAGATTCGATGTTCAAACGTACCTACATACATCAAGCCAAATGATGAGACCTGATTATCTCAAGAAGGGAGGTAGATTGCACGAGTACTACCTAAAATTTTCCTAAGATAAGGCAGACGTTTCTTGGTCATTGGTATTACTACCTATCAATACGGTGTGATGTGTCATTCGCTGTAACACATACTTTCACTTATTCCATACACAGTTTCTTCTGCTCTTCCTATCACCCCCTACATATCAATTCATCATGCAAAGCGCCCTCCCGGCTGCTCCGAATCAGTATGGCAGCCAGATTTAAATCCCGAAATGTGGCGATGTCAGATTAGGATTAATTTGCGACTCTGACTCCCTCTCGCCAATTGTTGCTTTTGAATTGAGATGGGATCGAAGATGAGGTTCTTCACACATAAACGACTTCGTCCCGAAATATGGACCGGAAGCGACCGATCTGCGGGGAGCAGGTGCCGTGTTGCCGAGGTGTCTGTCATCCGTGCAATGTTTGAGGCTCTGAATTTTGGACTTCCACCTTAAGTCTCCAGAAAGTTGACAAGACCATTTAACAAATCATACCAAATCGCATGGAATTTGCAATCCGAAAATATCAGACACATAGGAGAATTGTACCTGCACGCAGACAGAAAATCATTTCCATATCTGGAAACACCGAGTGGGGCCTCTGTAGTATCAAGTCAATCAATCGCGAATCCCACAGGAGATGCCTAGCTGGTATCAACTGCATGGCTATTTTGTGCTTAAAATCTCTCGGGTTGGACGATACTCATTGCCAATCATCTAATGATCACTACCGGTAAGGTTCTAGCCGGACCTCGTCCCCTTCTTAGGGAGAAGGCACAGTGGCATTGATTTGCAGTTTTGCAACATATATATCCCACTCTGAGTTGTGAAACGTGCCCCCTCTTCGCTCAATCATGTGGTATACAGAGTTTAAATAATCGAACATTTAACTCCTACTGGTTGGGGATCTAACTCTCCAGAATATTGTGATTCTTTAGTTGAAGAACACATCATTTCCTAAGTTTTGGTGTGGACTGTTTCAAATGATCCAAGAGTCACCAAAGTTTGAATCCCTATATATCTGGTCCTCTTGGATGAAGGTGTGACAGACACTGCCCAGCCTCAGACACGCGATCTGGTAATCGACACTATTATAACAAATCGGCACAATATGCTTTCACTTGAAAGTACACCAATCACCAATCGCGCCGAGGCTGGATAGTATGAAAAAAAGGGGACATCGTATCAATTCTGGACCGGGTAAGTATTTACCCGAGCTTTTAGATGAAGCTCGACGCAGTTACTGCTTAGATGCCACGTTTCCGGCATAAGCCTCTTCCGCATTTCGGAGACACAACTAACCCCACAAGCGCAGCTTGATCTTACCCTTATACACGGACCTCCGCATCAGCAACGTGAAATAAGCCTTATAAGGGGTAGTGAAGCTTGAAGCTCAGATCCGCAATGGTTTGTGTATCCTCACCACTCTCAGCCACATAAAAGGAAAATTCACAACCTTGGAAGTCTGAGTAAACGCCGTCAAGGATGATAAATTTCCGTGATATACAGCTCGGCTAGTAAGCGAAAGGCGCAACACAAATAGCATCATATCTGGTATCAGAACAAGACTCGTCATTGACTTGAATGTATTTTGATACCAAGTTGTGGCGAGACGCGTTCCCACTGAAGTTGCCTGTTTCGAGGTATGCGACTGATAACCTCCACATTCAGCCCAGACTATCATTCACCACAACGACCTAGTGAACTCAAGCCTGCTATATATAACAGTCACCTGTAAATCGGACTCGGATTGCCATGGGCGGTTAGAAGTTTCGCATGGTGAAGTTATCATATCAATTCTTCTCCACAGCTGTCCTATAAAGATTCAGTGCAGTCTTGCCAGCAGATACTACAAACACCCTCAAAGGAAAGCTATCAAACACATCAACCTATTCACCGGAGACTATATGGGTGCAGGTGGATCGATTACCTCTCCAATATCTAAGTCATTACAATCCTTCTCTCATCCGAACCCATCGGCTCACTAGCTCATTTGTCAATGACATATCACAGCAACCATACATTCACTACTTCGCTCTCGCATATATACTGTGACAACGCAATGACTTTCGCCATAACGAAGGCACCCATGCCTTAACGGTATGGGACTCGACTCGACTTCCGACAAAAAAAGAAGACGAAAGAGGAAACGCATAATCCTATGCATATCGCCAAACCCAAGGCGACCGTATAATTTATAAGGTAACTTATGAATTAATACAGAACGTAGTAATTATAAAATATTATTAAGCTAAGGGTGGATTCTTCGGGGCTGGTACCCCACCGCGGCCAACCATGGATCCTCTAGTTGAATCCACCGTATTAGCAGCCAGGTAGTTAGCCTTGGTAAAGATGTAGCCACTCATGTAGTCATGAGTGGTGAACTTTTTGCATTCTTCTATGTTGGATATCTATTGGAAATGTATTTGTGAGCTGATAGATAGGCATCTTGCACTGTGGCACAAGGTAGGTTGAAGTGTCTTTGCGTGTTTAGCTCACTTCTTGAATTGTCAACATTCTGGATTTTTGTCCCGTTCAATATTGACTGGTAGTTTGCAGTGTGATTGGTATATTTTGATAATGTGTATGCGACAAATGTTATTTGATTGTATGTATGGTACCTGGGTAAGAAGGATGGGTGAGCCATTTTTCTGTATTTTGTAATGTATGAGATGGATTCCTCTAGGATGGCGAGGGCTTGTGCTACTGAAATTTCATGAATACACGCAAGTTTATGCTAGGGATCGAGAGAGCGACAGTAACCGCGACAAGAAAATATACCTAGGTAGATCAAGTGTGAGAGTTGGGTTGGCTTGTTGGTATATCATCATTTTCTGCTGTATGGATCAACATCCTTTACTCCCTGTACAAAAATATAATGTACGTTTGTTTATAACGCATCTCATCCGTTCCATTGTCTGAATGTAATGTAGTTAAGAGTTGCCATTGCATTTGGAATTAGAGTTAAATTCTGTGATGGGCATTTATATTCAATCTTCTCAATGAGTGAAGAAAGAGATGGTAAATAACATGAACACGAAATTTAGATTCTACTACATACTTAGATGCTTGTATGTATGTACGAAATATTCTCATGACTGACTGACTCATTCAATTATTTATTCAAGTGATAGAAGAAGAAAATGTCTTCCGTATCGATGTGTATTGTTGCGAGAGAAAGAAAATCAGAGGGAGGACCACACGTGGTTTATTTGATGATTAAACAGCACACGAGAACAGTTTCGAGTTCTGACCATCATGGATGAGTGATTGCATGTGGGTGGAATTTGGAGAATGAAATTGCGCGATTGTTGCGTGAGAGGGATTGGATACTAGGTAGATAGGTAGGTAGAGAAGGGGATTTGAGGTTGAGATGAATGGATAGCGAGTGGTTTTATATAGAATTCATCGCATACACATATTCGTTTTCCTTTATTTGTTATCAGGGCTGACTGACTGCCAAACCGACAGATATGTTTGACAGGTATGACTGGCATGCGAATAAACATTATATTTACCATTTCACGCATCCAACAAAACAGAGGTTTGCTTGATGATTTACTGTTCAAGCAATTTGAAAACCATGCAATTTCATTCATTTATTCGTTTCTTCATAATACATCGATCCGTCTACGGACGCGTGATCCCAATAAAAAAACCTAGTACCGAACCCTAAGCCATGCATGCATCATCCATCTATCCATCTCACAGGGTATCAATCTGACCTTCCATCTACCTCTCTATCCCCACAAATCTACTTGTTCTGTCTCTCCAGCTCACTCTCCACCCCCCTTTGCTGCGTCTTCCCCACATCATGCTGTTCCCTCCTCGCCTCCTCCTTCTCCCTATCTCCCATGACACCCGCGACCGCACCCCCCACACTACCCTGCACTCTATTCTTCACCCCACTGCCCAAATCATTCAATTGACCCTGGGCTTCCTGGCCTCTGCCCGCCGCATTCTGTTCGCGACCATCTTTCTTCATCTCCTCGCTTCCGAGGATTCCCCCGACAAATTCCTTGCCAGATCCGATCGTCTGGTTCCAGGATCCTTCTTGGCGCGCAGGATCGTTTTTGGTTACGGCGCCGGAAGAGGAGGCGCTGATACCGCCGGCGGAGAAACCGGCGTGCGAGGCGTCGTGTTTGAGAGCTGCTTCGTCGTGTTTTTGGGCGGCGGCGTGCTAGGTGGTGGGGTTAGTATGGGCGTTTGTTGTGTGTTTGTTTGGGAGTGGGAGATATGGAAAGGAAAAGAGATAGATGAGAGAGGAAACATACCTTATCAGCAGGGTTGCCAGTAATAGAACCAAGCGCCGATTGAGCTGCGCCAGAAGCAGAATCAATGTATGATTGAAGAGTTGAGGTGTTCTTGTCAGACATATTTGCGTTGATGTTGTAGTTTGTTTGTTGATTAATTTATTTGTGAGTTTATTGTGAAGCTATAAAGTTGTGAGTTTGTTGGATTTCTTGATGATGATGATGGTGGTAAGTTAAGGGAGGTTCTTTGAGCTTATATATCCAAATTGTAACTTGTGATGCAGATTCATGACGTCATGACCCCAAATACTGGGCAAGGAACTTTCCTAACCAAAACTTGGATCGTACAACAAATCATTGACCGAAAAGCGACAAGAAATTACCTAATAATGGAAACGGATATGATGCGATTATTAGAGACGATATTCAAATATCAATAAAGAAATATTGAGAGTCAAATCCGGGTTTGCATAAAAATAAATCGGGGTAGTTGTGACACCTTGCGCTAGTCAAAGATCCTCGCGTTTCGAGACCCCGCGACTAAAAATAGAAACTTTCATTTGTACAACATGGGGCTTCTAGATTTTACACCCGCGCCTGGTATCTCTGCCAAGCCTCGTAGAATCAGTTTCTGACATACGCGTAGAAAGTACAGAATTCCCAGTTTCATTGATGTCTGCTGGTTTGAAGAGATTAGCAGTCAGCTCTTTTTGCGCTTTTTGCATGATACTCGTGGTCAATTTCAGAGAAAGAACATTGCACAGTGGCTAGTGTGTATGTATGTATGTATGTATGTATGTATGTGGATTTGGTAAGCTATGGACAATCCCAAGATCAAAGGCCTTCGTGTGTCTTTTAAACCCCAAAGACCCCTGCCCCTGACATCTATATTGACCTAGGGATATCAAGAAAACCTCACCAACCACTCATGTCTCCAGATCATAAGTGTTGAAAAAGGTAAAAAAAATTCTCCTTGCGCCAACCATAACTCCATATCTGGGTATTTCAAAGAGCAAACTCTCCGTCCACCATAAATCCATTGCTATTCATACATTCGTATCCTGAACTTTCGTTTTGTATCGTAAATACCGTAATGTCGTATTATTGTAAGTGTATGCAAGTCGCATACCTATGCAAATAACGAACCGCTAATCGAATTGAGATGAAGTATTACTGGCAAGTCGAAAAACATGATATATTAGAATGTCTGAAATTTCTGATACTTTGAAGAAGAGGGTGTATACTCACTGTCTTTGCATGAAGCGCGTAAGCAAGCAAAAAAGCAAGCAAAAACACAATGAAAACCGGAATCGATGCAAAAAACATATGTTGTTTCTGAAGATTGGCCCTCTGCTCCTCGAGATGGGCGATCTGCTGCTCCTCGAGATTGGCGATTTGCTCCTTGAGTTCGACAATTCGCTCCTTGAGTTCGACAATTCGCTCCTTGAGTTCGGCAATATACATGGCATCGGTAATTACAGGCATCTCGTCGTCGTCGTCGTCGGTATTGGAGGTGCTATTTCTGGAATGCTCCTTTTCAGAGTTATTCAAAGCTAATGACTGCATATCATTAAGAGAAGCCATCTTTGAATGTAGGATAATCGTAAACTAATTGTAGAATTCCTTGGTTCCTATTGAAGAAAGTCGAGACTTGTATGTTGTGTTGAGAATTGGTATACCTGCTCGCTATGCTCATGCGGAATCTTATAAAGGTCTAGACGTTGGAACTTTGAAATTTACCGAGGACGCTTTGATTGCTAATGGATTGTATAAGGCGTATTCATTTGTTAGTAAATCAATATGTATCCAGTAGATAGGTACCTTATAGGGAATTAGGGCAATTTAGGTCGGTTCTATATCGGATATTCAACCGTATTGCAACTGGCGAATTCACTTTTTGTGATTTTAATTTAGGCTGTAATTCTTTCGAAGAAATGTTTAAATCGGATATAAATTAGACGGTTGTAGAGTTCTCAACGGTTGTAGAAGGGTTGTAGAATGGATATATTGCTTAGTAATCTTGAAAGTTGGAATGGAAGCTATTCAGAATTCTAATACTAGGAGTTCAATCAATCATATGTGTATTCTCTATCCCACCCACTTCCCCTATAGAATCATACTCAATGCCACCAGACTAAACTTTAGCTAATTCGAATTATTCTGAATTCAGATTTTCAAAATGTATTGAATTTGAAGTTCTACAGCAATAGCAAATTCTTTGTATATAAATTTTATACATTTACTGGAATATTTGCTAGCGTATTTGTTAATATCAATTAGATTAATAAGGGGAAAAGGGATTATATAAGAATATACTCAGATTTAAGTCTTAAATCTAAAGTATATTGGATAATCCCTATATTAGCTTTAATTTATTTAACTACTTATTGTTTTAAATTATTTATTAGCTTTAACTATACTAATTCACTTCAGAATATTGAAAACTATAGTTTTAATTTAAATCTGATTAGAAACGGATTTAAAAATTTAAATGATTGTATAACAGATGTATTAATTCAATTAGTTATATATCGATTCTAAAAACCCCCCTTTTTCTATCTAGGTAGGTAGGAACAAATTGAGATTCAATTCAGTACTGAAAGATAGATATACTTATTATTTTTGAATATTCTATTCAGTAATATCCTATATCTATTCAAGCCTACGGTTAGAAATATTGAATTCTGTTAAACTAAGCGCGTTTTCATACAACCTTAACTAGATTGGTAGATCCTGATGATTTGCATATTGTCCTCTAAAATTCAATACGGCTTAGCTCGAACCCCCGCATCCTTAGCTCAGCCTTACCTATACTACCTATCTTTATCAAACCTTCTACTCGGTGTTGTTTTAAATGAATGCCGACCTCAATTATAGCCGAATTCCTCACCCAAAACCATGCTTATTTAGTATTTTCAAAATTTGATATTAAAAAAAGCAATATAATTAGATTCTTCAAATTTTGAGAATATATAGAATATCAATGAAAAAATCTAATATCAAAATTTCAAAGTTTTTAAAATCAAATTGAAGAACTTTCAACGAATGAAAATCTCTTTTAAATAATACTTTTTTCAGACTTAGCCTTAGACATTCAAAGTCTAAAAATAAGCGAATTTTCATTTCTATACTTTCGATATTTTCATTTTCTAAATAATTTGATAATTGTATTGAAATATTATAATTCGAAAAGATATTTATAAAATTCAATTAAATCTCTATAAATTCATAAAATATCATACTTCAAATCTTTATAATTAAATTATAATTGAATTTTGAAATAGATAACTTTCATTGAATTTTAGTGTAATATATACTAGCTAAATTGTAGTCGGTATTCATTTAAAACAACACCGAGTATTATAATAATTATATTTCACTTACTATCGTATAAGCTAATAAATACCCACCTACCTAAAGATACACTCTAATTCCCACTAACACTAACTAGGTAAAAATAAAATATGATCAAAACATCAATTCAGATTTAAGGGCAGGCAGAAATAACTATATACATACCTATACCTACCTACCTATCGTAGTACAAACTTAATTTTACTCACCAGTCCCTCAAAATTAAGAGGAAATTCGATTAACCCAATCATCAGCCTTCTTGATTTTTTATCCCTGACACAACACTACAGTAGCTGAATTGAATTTCATCTCCCCATATACTATACCTAGTAGTTATAAGTTACCTGGGTAGTCATGATAGATCTCGCGGGAGGGATCATATCATATCATTTCATATCATTCCATCAACCCATTGCGGGGTATGGCATCATCATCATTCATCACCATCTTTCCTTCGAAATAAATCCCGGTCCACATGATCTATTGTCTTGGCAGTTTTGACCAAATCATAAAGAGGGGTCTCAGACTAGGTAGGTATGTAGATAGCCAGTTCCAAGCGCCCGTCGCAAACAAGGCTGAATAGGTACTCAAAATAGAGAATCTCCAGGATTTCCAGGATTTCTACGATAGCATCATTTGAATCAGCTGGTTGTGGCTAGTATGTTGTGGAACTTAATACGTATTCTATACTTCTGATTGTGGATTCTAGAAAGCTTGGTAGCGGGGTTGTGAAAGCTTGGTTGGAGTGACATTCTCTCAACTGATGATCACAAGATCTATCGTTACTAGAAAATGTCATTTGAGATGAGACGAATGATCTACTTTGTTATTGTATTCTTATTACATCATTTTTGGATAAGGTTACTATTGTAGCAATTTCTGGAAAGTAGATCTAGTTTATTCATTACCTAGTAGTCGTTACTATTTACATCATATAATCCTACCCAACCCAATATTCAAACACTAATAACTTCCGTAACCATAACCCCTGATTCCCATCTTGTCACCAACGGATTCTTCATATCATCCGTTCTTCTCATCCTTTCCGTATCCTCATTCTCCATAGCCCTATACCTCTCCTTGTCCCACTTCCATATCCCACCCCCACTTTCCAAACTCAATCCCTCCAGACCATTCGCTAATCGTTCCGCAACTTCATCCCTCCCCACCTTGACAAAAAATCTCCTTTCCCAAACTATCCCCTTAGCCTTTTCCTTCCTTCTCAATTCTCTCTGTTCATTCTCTATCTTCCCTTTCTCTTTCCCAATTTGAAAAATATCGTTTTCATTAATAGCTCGTGTAACATGACGCCAGGCTCTTCTCGATTCGTACTCCTTTTGCTGATCGATTGGCTTAACTTTTAGCGATTTCCTCTTCAACGAATTCGCATTGAATTGCGATATGCATTTTCCACTTCTCATGTCTTTGATGTTGGATTCCCCACTCCATTGTCCTTCGGCTTTATATATTGGAGTATTCTCACGTCCATCTTTATATATGATTGCGGAAAATGTGTTAGGTGTTCCACTGATCCAGCCTTTCGAGGAATATGATATTTGAGTTGTGAAACCGGATGAGGAACGAATGTAGGAAGTGCCGCTCAATTCAGGATTAAGAGAACCAGACATAATTCCGACTATATGTACAGGCGGCATAGTAATTAAGTGTGTTTCGTTGTGTTGACCGAGGGTTAAAAGAGAGTAGCCGTTTCGTTCGATGTGTACCGTTGAGCTAAAGTAGGATTGTGGAGCGATGGTACCTTGCAGCTAGAGGGAGAGTATTAGTGTGAGACACAATGAAATTAACAAGAGACAGGAATATTTACTTGTACACCATGTTTTTCGTTCGAGATATTATATGCTGTAGCTGGTGGATGATGACTGTCAATTGTTAGTAAAAGTTTCCAATTTCTCTTTCCAGATTAAAAGAAACTTACCTGACTTGCTCAGCAACCAAATCTGTTCTCCCGGTACCCTCCCCATCATCCTCCCAAGAACCCATAAAACACTCTCCCAAGAATGGATTGAGGGGTTTCATCCCCTTCTTCTTTCCATTCTCATCTCGATTACTATGCTGCCACTTCAATGTACTGATAAACCATTTTAATACTAATAACGCTCTTTCTTCAGCAGACTCTGATTTTGTGGGTGCGATGAACAGGGATGGGTGTTCTGCCCAGTAGGTAGGAAATTCGACGATTGATTGTGGAGAGAGAAGAAATGGAGGTGCTGTGAGCGTTGACAGGTCACCTTTGAATGTTGCTATCGACTAAGGAGTAATCGTTAGTATGAATTTATATGATTATCTCGAGGGTAAATCTGTGTAGTGATGCTATTCCCGTTGAACGCTAGGAAGCTCATGATGGCATGTCGTCCATCAGCGTACAGCTGAAATATGTGCCGTGCATGTCCTGTTCACTGACCAGACATCGAGGATATGAATAATGTGAGAAAGAGGATTTAAAATACCTTGATGAATCCAAACCACGCACTTTTATGCTGTGGCGCAATCTTCTCTTCCGTGCACTTCTCCATGTCTTCGAAGCCGACTATGCTTTGAAATGTGTATTTAGAATGTCTTCCTGACCAAATTCTCTCAACAAATTCTGCAATGAAACTTCAATTGAATTCGTATACAAAACCACAATCTGCGAACAATATAGATTGAGAAAAGCGACCCTTATTAATGTACGTCGTCCGAAGATAAAAGAGACAAGTGCTCGGACATCAATAGTTCCATGTTCTATAATGAAAACAGCATAGCCTACCTCCTTCTCACCTATGATCCGGGGTTATTGACTCAGAAAGTAGATGGCATAGCAGCATGGGATGGTTTTGCATCAAATTCGTCTGGAATGTATGCTTTCGAGACGGAAACTGCTTCATCCGAGACTGAAAGTCTGAAACTCTAACGTTTTTGCAGGCTGACATATCCGGCATTACCTGGTATTCTCGAGGTATTATTGCCTCGGTTGGAATTCGGATCAGACGGTGACGATTGGAATTTCTCCGTTTCTTTATTAATACGAAGTAGAATGCGATAATTATTGGTAGAGTGACATTCATGGCTGTATTATTAAAACTTTCTTTTGTTGATGTTGGTGGTGGGGTAAGGTTAGTAGAAAGGAAACGAAAAGTTGGGTTAAGATAAAGATAAAAGATTAATAATAAGATGTCCCGTGGAGGAGGCGGAGCATTTCCCTTTTGTTTGCGGGCATGACTTACGAATATTCATGAAGATGAAGAATCCATGCTCATACTATTGTATTACTCCGCCTCACCGAGTATCATACAACATCTGCAAAATCACAAATCACATTCGTGAAGACATGTATGTAGAAATACATAAAAATTCATAGAATTGAATAACGCTGCGACAAACAGCGTATGGGTATCAAATAAAATCCGGAAAGCCAAAGATCCTTCCTCCCTTCCTAAAACGCCATTTTAACCGTCTCCATTCTGTAGGTATTCGATACCCATTCTGAGCAATCATACAATACCGCCGTTAAACCAACCACTCTATTGGGGTATCAATTCCTCTAGTCCTGTCATCCATTTCATGATTCGATCTCAATGATCTCTTCAAAGACTCATGTCTTCGCTTCTTCTCCTCTCACAACTTCTCGTTCTGCGCTCCTTCAATTCTCTTTCCGTATCCATCAATCGTGTTTGAACCCATTTCCTATATCTGATATCGCCCTTCACACTCTCACAGTTGAGTAGATCAGTCAAGGCAGTCTTGATTTGTTGGTTCACATCCTTCAATTTCTGCTCGTCCTCCTCAATCACTTCAACGACTGTTTCATCTACAATCGCTGGTAGTAAATTGATCCTTTCCTCGCGGTGAAAGTGTTGCGTGTGGCCAAAAGAGGGTGGGAGACTGCCCCTGCGGGAGCTGATGTTGGGGATAGGTGAGCCGAGAGGTGAAGTGGATGCATCACTAGCAGTACTGGAGTCTGAAGAGACTGAAGAGTTGCGATGACGATCGGTCTGTCCGATGGGACTCTCGGGGATGGAAGCAGTGACTTGGTTGATGTGCTTCTGAAGAGCATCATGCTGAGAGTGGAGGAGCAGATATTTCTGCAGAGCAAATGCTCTTTCGGGCGACTTTTGCATTGTAATTAAAGGTGCCATTCTGTATTTGCAGCTGTGTTGCGCTGTGCTTTTGAGGTTTGACGTTTGTTGAGGGTATATGTCCGTGTTGTGTATTTGTAGACTTGATAATCGAGGGGCACAATTTTGAGTTCGACTTATCAAAGGGCCAAGATAGGGTTCAAGTGGCTATGTCGTGCAGTTTAAACTTTAATGTGAATACAGAATAGAAGATTGATTTATTTCGAGGAAACCTCGAGTGAATGGTAGCAACATATATCTAAAACAATATGATGTGACGTAGCCATATTTTGATACAAGTTACAACTTCCAACGAGAATCCCACCATACCGGAGCTTTGCTCCGGGAGGTGTTTCTTCATCTATTTCTTTGATGTTTGTATAGTCCATCAGACATCCACTCTCTATCGTAGTAATTTAAGTGTAACAAATTGAACGAGTGGTCAGCAAATGATTTGCATGGCATTTGAGAGGTTTTTTGTTTACCGTTATTTTACTTTACACAATCCTTAAACTTCTCAACCAATAACAGTAAAGAAAGATGACAACTCGGGCCACACGCACCGCCACATACGGACCGTTACCTGTGGCGTCATTTCCTGTGAGGTCAAAAAGATAGGTAACAAGTTTTCCCTTTATTTCGCCTTGGTAGTGGATCTTGATGTCTATGCATGACGATCACTTACCCGGTTTTTTTGTTTTCTTTATCGAATAGAGTTCTTTCGCCCTGGCATATGATCAACCTTTCTTCCCAAAACATGGTCCTGGTAATTTTAGAATATGTCTGATTAATCATTTCATGTGTACTCTAGGGGAAGGATTTGCGGCGACACGTAGTAGATATGTAAACCATCGATCGATCGCAATATGGTTCATCGAGCCTTCCAGCCCTTTTCTTCGGAGCGTGTCGCTTTTGATATCATACAGGAGTAAACCTCCTCAAACTAGGAGCGAACCTCCACTGTGCTGCTTGAAAAATCCTTCCAAGAAATCCTAGTGATGCACACTTCGGAGAAGAGGTCAGGACTCACGAGTCACAAGAGCTGCGTATCGTTATGATGTGAGCCTAGATGAACGATCTGTAGATAACGACAAAAAGTCGGGGGTCTCACGAGTTCGAGACCTCAAATGTGAATGTTAGAGCACTTGCCCATGGTTCTTCTGCAGGTAGAAGCATCGAAGCGTGTATGGAAGGAAGGAGACAGCGACAAGGCACATTAGCTGAAAGTTTAATACTTAATGTACTTCCTAGCGGTAACAATTTCACACCAAGCCTATTCGCGTTGCAAGTAAGTATACAACTCCGCCGCCAAGAAAACCAGGTTAGTCCTCTTGTAGTTCATCGCCTTGCGGGATGTCCATCTAGCTTCGGAGTTGTATACTTTCTGGTAGCATGAGTATGTTGTAGGGCTATGTACTAGTTTTGATAACGCCAAATCTATGATACTGAGCCACTCCTGTCCTTAACGGATCCATGGATAACCTTAAAATCCAAATCCTTCCACCATCATCTAGATCTGTCACATGGAAAATTGAATATAGCTTGCGTGTTTTCGTAGGCCAGATGTTATCGCATGTTTTTGCTAGAACATTTTGCGAGTTCCTTAGGGTCTAGAAATACGACTACTTATGAAGCTCCTTCTGGTACTACATCACTGATAATCCTTCTAACCTCAAGGCAAGAGGTTCTCTTCTAACTCTGACCACTAGATTGTCTTCCGGCCATATAACCTTTAAGGCTCCCTATGCTATTTTCCGGCTACGTAAACCGAAATAAGAGGCGAGAATTGAGTCTCCTTTCAAAGGACTTCTTAATTGAATTCATAAATTCGTTTCAAGTTAAATACTAAAACATGGAAATATCAAGCGAAAATTTGACCCTTTTTTATATTATCAATCAGAACTATATGTGTCTAATACGATATTGAAGAGAGATTCGAAGTTCTTCAGGTTATTTCGATTACGTAGAGTCCGGCTCATTCCCGGCTCAATCCAAGATCAAAATCACGTGTCATTCTGTTAATCTCACATGTACCTTATGAAGTCTCGCTCTAGCAGCTTCTTTTCAACTCAAGTTCTCCCATTTTTCCGAGTTTGCAATTCCTTTTCCAACGGAGCGACGACATTTTGCCAAATTGCTTCTTTGAAATCAATATTCTCCAGACTTTTATTTACAGGCATAGGTTGAAAAAAAAAAACAGAACACACACAACTACTGACGGCTTGAAAATATCCTGCAGGCATATTTTCCAAATTTCCATTCTCTTTCACCCATCTCTCAGCCACAATGACATCAGTGCTTGAATTTGGAATACCGTTAATCAGATCGCTGGAGAATCGACGAGATTCGATAGGTTCCGCAAACCAGTGTTCTAGGAGCATTATTCCGAGGCATAAGACACTAATGTGTGGGTGAGTGGGAGTAGGACTGGTAATACCGCTGGAAAAGAACTTATGAGCAAGCAGCGGGCGTTCTATATCCACAGGGCTAATGCTTGGATTGCTTCTGTCAGACAAGAACAGAATTTCGCTTTTATTCCATCGCTCATTGAACCGAGGAGTGGCATGGAGCTGAAGTAGTGATGAGGCTAAGTTCGCAGTTAGTGTGATTCTCTCAAGTTTGAAGAGTGTCGTGCTACTCGTGGGAACGACGGATAAAGTAGGCCCAGAGATATTTTTGAGTAGGTCGCCGAGATTAAGAATTCTGGATGGGAAGGACTTGTGCCATCTTGGAACTTCGAACGTGCCTTTGAGTTTTCGCGCTTCATCTACTACGAATCCGAAACATTCATGGATGCTCTGCGGGCTGTTTGACACCTCGCAAATAGTGTTGATGGCTTTCAGATTCTGATAATCAATCTCCTCACTTGAATCCAAGTTATAGATTGATGCTGGACCTCTTGGTGTAGTTGTCATCATAGCAGAAGAACTTCCACTGGCGGGAGGCCCTGATACATTAGGTAAGATTGGTCCAGTATTGGGGTCTAGGGGACTCCAAAGCACCGCGGAGGATTGTGTACTTTGTAAAGATGGTTCACTTTTCCATTAGCTATTGTTCTTGGCGCAGGAACACATACTAACCTCTTTGGAACCACCACAACTTGCATTTATTTCCATGCCGAAGAATCGCCAGCAGCACTTGTTGCATCGTTTGACACAAACAATAGGTCGAATCGAACTGTGTCTTTTTAATACAATCCGAGTAAAGTGCCTAAAGAGAAAATCCTTTGTGTATACTTATGGATTTGAACATGTGTGTGCACAGAGATGATATCGCTTTACGATTCTATTCGTTAAAATGATGTTTGGTTGCCACTCCCTTTGCAACTAGTCAAATGCCAACTATCTAGCCAATTTCAGCTCTCTAAAGTTAAAAATAGCTAATATACCTTGAGAATCCGACAGAAAATATCTCTCATAAGTAAACACTACATCTTTTAACAACGCAAATATGTTTTAATCATCCTCTATCTCTTCGGGAAACATTGTACCATTACCACTGCTTATCTGTTTTTTGATATCTCTTCCGCCGATGCGCATAGTTCTATCAGGAGATGAGAAGTTAATATCTGATTTCGATCCAATAAATGGCTGAGGTTTTGTGAAAATAACTTTGTGATGTGGTTCTAGGAAAGAACCTAGAGTCGTTGTTGATGATGTATTGATCTGGGAACCTGAGACAGCCATCACAGAAAGCGAGTCTGTCTTTGAAGATGAGGAAGTACTGGTGTTTGGGATGCTGGAGTTTTTTAAGTTTACTTCAGAAGTGAGATTGTCTGTAGATAAATCTCCTCTAGCCACATGACGTTTTTCTTCGTACGGATATGGAGTACTCTTATTTCGGGCAGCCGCTCCGATAGGGTCGTGGTTGACACTGGACTGATAAGCTAACGTTGAGTAATTGGGGGACTGGCCAAATTCGTTCCTATACACTTTGCTGTTTCTCTGCTGTGTATCTTGCCAATTGATACGACTACTCGCTTGCGCAACATATCTAGGTTGCAATGGACTTTCTGACTCGATTGAATTGTGCACAAAGGTTGAAAATGTTGGCGAGGGTTCCCTCTCCTCGAGCTCAAATCCTGTGGATGTAGTATTTCCCACCAGTGTGTTCTCCTCTTCACTGACATCATCAAAAACAAACTTCATCCAGAGTTCGTTTGGGTCTGTTTTCTCTTGAATACCTTGCGTCGGACAATCTTTTACTTTGCCGAAAGTTTGATCCTGCATAATGATTTGATCGTGCTGTGGTGCGGTTTCCTTAAGTTCAGTGGTTTGTCTGCTGGTGATAGGCGTCTGCTGAAAAGGGAGAGCTTCGGACCAAGGATCATTGAGAAACTTACTGTGAGAATTTCTGGCTTTACAAGGACTTGAGCTCCTAGGAGGATTCCATGGAATACTTGAAGATGTTCTCTGTGATGATCGAGTGTCTTGTGGTTCGATCGTGAAATCGTCCTCATTTGTATATTGTACGCTTGTTGATGGTCCCTCTTTCTCATTTCCAAGCTCACATCTATCAGACGACAATGGGTGATCATAGACATCTGAGCTGTGCGGCATACCGTTGTATGAGATATTTTCGACTTCATCCGAAGGAAATAAATCTCTGTTATATACGGTAATAGACTGCTCCTGTATCATCGAGCTTTCACAGCCTCCCCAGGACTCAGTATGCTCATATTTTCCACTTGAATCCTCATCATTGGACCGTGAGCTCCTGAAGGTTTTCTCACGTAAGGCTGGAATGGCACTTATTCCCGGGCTTATCAACACACTCCTATCGTTCAGATGTTCTTCTCCTTCCCCTTCATCATCATAATAATTTTGCTCTGCGCCCTCTGTGTATGGTGGTATCCATGCTTTCCACATCTCATTGTCCATCAATTGATCTTCAGAAACCACACTTCTCAAGCCCCCGACCTGTGCAAGCACACTACTGTTACATTTAGGCGAGCTTAAGTGGAGAACAGGATGCTGTGCAGGACGAATGGGCACTGGTTGTTTCATCCTAGTATCGCAAATTGATCTGACGGCTGTGCGAGAAAATGGTGATGCTTTACCCCCAAACTCATTTGAAATTCCATTTCTGTTGACTATGTTAAAGAGCGGTTCACGTCTCGTATCTGGAAGCTTCTCTTGGTTTCTATGTGTACCGCGAACATCCGGGTCTCTGCTCAATGGAATTATCCTCGTCGAATCATTGTCCTCTCCAATGCCATGTATTCTTGCTTCGAAAATAGAAAGAAATCTGTCACTATTCAAATCTTCCTGGTCCTCCATGATATACTCATCGTCAAGCAACATATCATCCGATGACAAAATCCGATACTTCATGCGCGGTGTAGATTGGCGGATTAATTTAGTCGGCCGGGAACTCGAACTTATGCCTGGCGGAACAATCCTGCCTCCGATCGAAATCCTAACGTCATTTTTCGGCAGGCTTCCTTCCACGTAACCCGCTTCTTGTTGCTCCCGCATACGATTGTTCCTTACGGCAAACGGCGAGCTGATTCTTGCTTGAAGCTTTGAGCATCTTGCTCTGTGTCCACCCTTTACCTTTCTTCTTCGCCCAATATCTTCATCGTGTCTTGGTTGGTTGAACTTCAATTTCGGCAAATGATGAATGTTTAGACCGACCCAATCTTTCTGATTCAATAGATTCCGTCTCCTTTCTTCCATAGATTGTTCTATTGTTTCTCGCGCCTCGTAGTTCTGCGGAGCATCTCTAAGCTCTGATAATACAGCATGCTCGCGCTTGATTCTCAATGGTGGAGGTGTAGCGTTGTATAAATCGTCGTCGGCAATGGAACTTCTTTGGACGAATCCAACTGACGAAGAACGATTGTTTTTCTGCTTATATTGAAGCTCTTTGCACAGTGGATTTGATGTGAGATCGTTGTGTTTGTAGAGATCCGTAAAATGTTCTCGCTCAACTTCATTTCTACCTCTTTCCTGTCTTGCACTATACTCAGAATTGTTCACAGAACCAACACGATTTCCAAACGATCGTCTGTGTGGTTGTTCCACTACGATATTGTCGAAGATTGTCCATTGAGTAGTAATATTTCTTTGACATTCAGTTCTTAAGTTGGCCTTCACCTTTGCGAAGTGTTCCTTTTGCCGCTTGGTCAAGGCACCACCGCCGCCGCCACGAGAAGATTTTCCAGAATGCCTTTGCAGGCGCCCTCCTGTCCAATTCATTAATAAGAATTATTCGATTTATTCAATAAGATGATGAAAAGGTTGTTGAAGTTTTGTTTGGATAAAATTTTAATGAAGGGTTGATGTTTGTCAGAAGTGAAGCATTATGGGACAGGTTGGTAGCGGGGTGGATTTCCCAACTCATTTTCAATCGATTTTAATTCGACTCACACACCTTGATAAGTAATACTAGGCACTTGACAAGTAAACTTCTTGGAAATCTATTTCTTTGCATCTCCTCTAAATTTACCAACATTGAAAAGTTATCAATCTTTATTCTCGTCAAGTTCCTCTGCCATATCAACTCACCACCCGTATCGAACTTCTCATAGTTGTCGACATTTCATTCTCTGCGACAAGACGCACCTCTTTATTGGTTTGCAAATTCATACAGTCAGTATGATTCTCTTGAAATCTTCACCAGTTCAAAATGCATGCTATCCCAATTTCACAATCCAAAGTGCTGATGTGTTTTCCTAGATTTTGAGAATGACTCCTGTCTCTGCCCACGAGGTACCCAATCGCAATGCGACATTTCATCCATTTTCCCGGCTACCCTTAGAAATTCGACGGATGATTTGGAGAGCTGCACTTCCTGGACCAAGAAATGTGGCACTGAAACATTTTTGTTTGAAGAATCCCGAATATCCTATTGTTCGGTAAGTCCTGCTGTTCCTATGATCTCGAGTTCTTGGACTTCATTATGTCACTTACCAATTTAAAGATCAAAACTCTGCAGCTGGCGCGATTTCCTTGACAAGGACGCAGGAGCCATTAGAGGGTATGCGTCCAGAGACTCAAATCCAACAATTTTCTACACTTGCAGGGAATCATTAGAGGTTGCTTCTGAGACCTATACGCTTACCCTTGGCTCATTGGGAGTCGAACCGCGAACTTGGTTCAACTACGACATAGATTCGGTTCACCTTGACATGTCATTCATGGCTACGGTATTTCAACGCCTCAATGTCAACATTGACGACATTATCTTCATGGTTCAAGCGGCGCCCAGAGATTTTCTTTCATTGTACGAAATTGATGGTCTAGACGGTGTTTCGGAAGTGGTTTTCATGACATCAGAAGTAGATGGCATTTCTCGTTCAGTGCGTCTTGACCCATGGGAGAATGGCTAAACTAAACAGAAAATACAA
This sequence comes from Botrytis deweyae, assembly GCF_014898535.1. Lineage (NCBI taxonomy): Eukaryota > Fungi > Ascomycota > Leotiomycetes > Helotiales > Sclerotiniaceae > Botrytis > Botrytis deweyae. The sequence goes on from NW_024066238.1 coordinate 382,272, forward strand.
ACCGAAGTAGCCCTGAAGTATGTTGTCATATGTTTCTGATTTTACTCTCCATTGACCAGTATCTCTTTATATGTGGCTCGCTATATATAACATCACATTTAAAGTCAGGAATCATGATTCTCGCGAAAATATTGGATTGGCGTAGAGTTTTCTGTCTTCTGTCTTGTCTTGCTTGCGTTGCCAATAAGATGTCAGCTCTATATACCTGACATCTCGCTACTTCAGAACGAGACTAGGGGATGATTACATCCGCAGATCTTGCGTTGCACTATCATTTATAGGTTAGCTTTCTCTCATATTAGACAATGGGTAATTACCACCCAACAATTAATTGAGCAAGCTTTTCTAATTACCTAGTAGGTAGGTAGGTGATGATACCGGGTGATGTTAATATGCTGACACTGGAAGTGAAAACTCCCCGGAAGTTCAATTGTGAATGCCAATTGAAAAAACTGACAACTCAGAAAGCCACAACTTCTTTTCATAAATAACCTTAACGTCATAAAAATAAACATCCAATTCTGCATTGAGCCTTCCACGCAAGGCTGAACAAGACCCCAATCTCGGCACCCAAACCTCTGCATAAACCCTGCATATGCCACGCACGAGCCCCATGTCTCAAAATCCGACCCGCAAACAAACCATCCAGGAAGCACGCGGCTGAGCTACTTCCAAGACCTCTCATCATCAATCTCACTGTCAACGACTAGCCATCATTCAACCCCCAACCTACGATATGTGAACTCGATGTTCACCTAGCTCACACTGGCATCTTCAATAGATATCCCACTCGAAACAATGGCATCTTCTACCGCCGAAGAACCTCTCCTGTCCCATCAACACGGCGAGGAAGAGGAGGAGAATGATGTGGATGAAGATGTCTCATTACTTCTCGAGAAGAATTTGAGTAAACCCGGGCTATTCGTTTGGCTGCTTGCTTTTTCTGCAGGTATTACCGGGCTATTATTTGGATGTATGACCTCCTCTCCACTTTCCCGACTCCTTTCAATTCACTCTAAAGCTATATCCGGAAATACATCGTAGCTAACAATATATGAACCAGACGACACTGGCGTAATATCCTCTACCCTAATAAGTCTCCATACTTCTCTCGGCCGCCCCCTGACAACTCTCGACAAATCCCTAATAACATCATGCACCTCTCTCTTCGCACTCATCATCTCTCCTCTTTCCGGCGTCCTCGCCTCCTCTCTCGGTCGCAAACGTGTTGTCCTTCTAGCAGATCTAGCATTCGTTCTCGGCGCACTCATCCAAGCGTTTACAACAACAGTATGGGGCATGATACTCGGACGAAGTATTGTAGGACTTGCGGTCGGAGCAGGTAGTTTTGTTGCTCCGTTGTATATAAGTGAATTAGCACCAACCATGTGGAGAGGTAGATTAGTGGTGTTGAATGTATTGTTTATTACATTGGGGCAAGTTGTGGCTTATATTGTTGGATGGGCTTTTGTAGAATGGGGAAGTCTAGAGACGGGTTGGAGGTGGATGGTTGGTTTGGGTGCGGTGCCTGCAGCGGTACAGATCTTAGTAATGCTGTTTATGCCGGAGACGCCAAGGTGGTTGGTACAAGTCGGGAGGGTAGATGAGGGGAGAAGTGTTTTGAGTAGAGTTTTTGGGAAAGGGTTCCAGATGCAGAAGGTGGTCGACGAGGTTTTGAAGGGAATCGAAAGAGAAGTGAGAGAGGAAGATAAGGCGAAAAGGTTAAGAGAGATGGCGAGGAAAACTAAGGGATCGGAGGACTCGTGGATAAGTGACGCGAAGGATAGCTGGGAAGAATTAATAGGGGTTGGAGGAAATAGGAGAGCTTTGACAATTGCCTGTCTTCTGCAAGGTCTTCAACAGTTGTGTGGTTTCGTAAGTGCATCTAATCTACTTATCAAAAACTCAACTAACCAAATCTCCCAGAATTCCCTCATGTACTTCAGCGCCACAATCTTCACTATCGTTGGGTTCTCGTCTCCAACTCTAACATCTCTTTCCGTCGCACTCACAAATTTTATCCTAACCTGCGCCGCTCTCATGCTCATCGACCGCATCGGTCGTCGTCGTATCCTCCTCATTTCAATCCCCATAATGGTTATAGGACTCCTCCTCTGCTCCATAGGCTTCCACTTCATGGATCTCCCTTCTACCCTCTCCTCTACTCCCACTACATCATCCTCCACCTCTACCTCCCGCATTCCACCTCTCATAATCCTAACAGCAATAATGCTCTATACCGCAGCCTTCGCCCTCGGTCTTGGAAACGTCCCATGGATGCAATCTGAACTCTTTCCCCTCTCAGTCCGTTCCCTCGGCTCTTCTCTCTCTACTTGTACAAATTGGTCGGCAAATTTCATTATAGGACTTACGTTTCTTCCAATGATGGAACAGTTAACTCCAACGTGGACGTTTGTTGTGTATGCGGTGGTATGCGCGGTTGGATGGTGGGCGATTTGGTGGGTGTACCCGGAGACGAAGGGGTTGGGATTAGAGGAGGTGGGGTTATTGCTGAGGGATGGATGGGGTGTTAGAGGACAGAAGGGGCGAGAGGGAATGAATGATGAAGAAGAGAGGGAGGAAAGAGGGTAGATGAGTCTAGATGAGTCTAGATTAGACGAGATTAAATGGGTTTTGGCGTTTGTAGCTTTTGATGGGTTGATGTAGATATTTCTTGCAGGCATAGAGTATATAAGACCCTTGACAATAGAGATACTCAAGTATTCGAACAAGCAAATTGCACATAATCATGTTTGCACATATCAGGGACTAGAGATTGGTATTTGTAAATTCTTGCGATTCAGAATCTACTTACTAACTAAGCAAACGTCGACTCACTAGTTTCACTTCCCATTACTATTTGTTGAATTTCCCACGAGACCCCCACCCCCCGAGCCCCCTAAATAAGTGACCTTGCTATCCGTTCCTTTCATCAAAAGCAAATTAACCTTGAGAAACCTGTCTGATTTCCATCCAGGCAAATATCAGTTGCAGAAAATACATCCACGCAGTATGTATTGAAACAAGGGTATATCCGCCCTTACTCGCACGCAATGAAGCAAGCAGGCAAGCAATTCAATTTCACACGTAACACCTATACCAGCAAAAAAAATGCGCACTTCAATCCCATCGGCTCTTCTACATGATCAAAAAACTTATTTGGGGATAGGAGGTCTACCTCTTCCTCTTGCCGCAACCGGTGACTTCAAGGTTAAAGTAGCCGCCGGTGATGTACGGACATGTTTAACAGCTTTAACAGCAGGAATGTCATCATCTGAACTGGACCAACCGTCCTCATCTGATTCTTCGCTAAAACTCTGCTTTCTAGCTGATTTGAGCGGGTCTGAGTTTTTCGTTCCCAAGTCATCATCATGTTCGGATTCTGACTCTGATTCTGATTCTATGAGTCGGACGATTGTGGGGGCTTTCTTCGCTGGCTTGTTATCGTTATCGTTATCAAGACGCACGACTGTTGGTCCATTCTTGGCGGGCTGTGCTGAACTACTTCTATTGCTTGATGACGAAGCGTGGCCATTAGGAGCGGGTGAGATGACGTTTTTCAATGAGCTGTTCTGGGCATCTGTTGTTGGGCTAACCATCGTACCAGGCATCTCATTACGGCTTATAGATTGTTGGCGTGAAGGTACAGTTGAAGATGTTCCAGAGACTGTCTTTGGTAGAGGAATTGAACTGCTAGGATATGTACCATCGACGGGAGTGAACAACGGTGACTGTTGGGCTGAATTAACCGCCTTGGATGACGTATCCTTGGCGCTTGGTGTAGCTGATTGTCTTTGCTGCTGCTCATCGATCTTCTTTTGCTTGGATTGTTGCGAGACAATCTTCAACTTCTTTCCTTTAAGAGCAAGCTTCTCACGAAGTGAAAGGAACTGGCTAGGTTTACCAACTATAGAATTAGAGCCACCGGGCGGTGGAGGCGATTTGGACGAAGATGGCGATCGCAATTCGGGCATTGCTTGGACGGGGCGTGTGTTTTGCGGCTTCTTTGGCGGTCGACCTCTTCGTTTCTTGACAACTATTGGCTCTTCAATAGATGCCTGAATAGACTGCTCCGATAATCTTGTTTTGTCAGTTTCTGGTGATGTAGCATCATTGTTAGAATTCTCGGCTATCTTATCATTTGTTTGGTCTTCATCTTCAGACATGTCAGGGCTAACTGGACTAGCGACATTTTCTGCATCGTTTCCAAAAAGACTACCATCACTGATTTCCCGGCCATAGTCGTTGCCAGATCGTTCAGACTCATCATCTGAAATATCAATGTGCAACTTCGACTCTCTTGATCCCATGTTTTGGCGAGTTCCTCGCGTTTTCCTAGGCTTGTCCTCGAATGGATCATCACTGTCTGCTTCAGCTTCGCTTTCGTCCTCGAGCGCATTGGCAAGACTTTGTCGAGTAGCTCTAGTCTTTCTTTCTAATGGCGCACTGTTGCGCAAGGTTCTGGTCCTCGTGGCTGACACTTCAGAGCTATTATCCTCCTGATTATCCACGCCATCATGTCTTGAAAGCCATTTAGATTTTCGAGGATTTTTGATAGATGCAGGCGACTTTGACGGCTTAGAAGAGGAATCCACACTAGGAGATGCCGCCATTTTGGATGCGAGGCTTGGACGACCACGCTTTTTCTTTCCATTGTTGACGGGTGTAGAGCCAGCTCTCTGGGTTGTCTGCTCTCTGGCAAAATAATTCAAAGCCTTTGCAGCGAGATCAACACCATCTGCAACCTTACCGGCGCTGCTAATTAAACTCTGCCCTGAAGCTGGCTGCGGTTCTTCGTCTACTTCTGAACTTAACAAATTCTCTACATCCGCCAATGATGGCTCAGTATAATCCTGTCGCTTGTTGACACGTGAAGGACGATGTTCAGGTTTAGAGATACTATCTGGCTCTTTTTCTTTGTCGACCGGTTCCTTGGGTTTGACCTTTCGTTGACGCTTGGAAGCGATGAATTCCACATCTTCCTCGTCATCCTCAGGGATGCCTTCAGAATTGAGGCGTTTTCTCTTTTTCGTAACACTACGGAACTGATCAAGTGAAGCTAATAGTTCTGCAGGATCAACACTTGGCACATCAGCTGGCTCTGAGTCAGATTTCGGAGAGTCATAGAGAATGCCGTCCAGCCCAATTTCTGTGGGGTAGTAATCACCACCCATCATGTTTGCAGGTTTGGGAGTCTGGGGATTAGGTAGCGGAACCTCACTTGAAATCATGGGTGCCACTGGTGCCACCGATGGTGCCAAGAGTCTTGATGGGTATTGTGCTGCTCTACTAGGACCGTGCATATCAGCATGATAATTATCATCCAAGTCATGGTGTGCATCAAGAACTCCTAATTGCTGATGAAGTTGCTCGTCAATAGTATATTCACGGGGCTGCTGAGTCTGATCCCAAGATTGATGGAATCCGTTTATTTGTTGTTGGGCCGATTGATTTGAGTCATCGCGAAGTGAAGGATCGATGTCTGCCATATCGTTAAAATGGGTATCCTCGGGTTCGTCCGCTCGGTAGAAAGCTTCTTCCTCATATCCCAAGTAACTATTATCAATGACATGCTCCTGTGCTTTATCCCTTTCAGCTTTCTCTCGCAACCTCCTCATTCTTCCGGTTTCTTCAGAATTTGGCAGATTTTCATCTTCGTGTCTCAACCATGTAAGATTTGTTTTGGAAAAGTCAACTAGACTCTCAACACTCCTATAGTCAGCCACCTTTTTGGTATCATGCCCAAGAAGTGTTCCCTTCGGAGTATATGGTGTTTGTTTCGCATCTCTTCGACATCTTGCGCATGAGCACATCTTCAAGCATTTTGGACACTCCCAGTTTTCTATCTCCATCACCGTTTGAGGCATCATGTCAAAGGCTCGCCATAAAGTTCCATAGCAATAGGATGAGGAACATGTGGTACAATGCGCGGATTGCCAATTCCAATGATGATTGCAGCAGATGTGACAAGGACTTGTCTTGTTTTTAGTGGCCTGGACTCTACCTCTTCTAGACGGCTTTCTGTATGGTTTCTTTAGACGCCCTTCATCGTCAGCTTCTGGCTCAACATCCGACTCACCATCTAGCGGCTCTATTACATCTGGTTTAGTGATGTCTTTCCATGGCCGGATGGCAAGTTGTTCTTGACATATTTGAGCAACAGTTTTCTTGCCAAAACTATCTCTTTCCTCCTCTAAGGTTTTAGGTGAACCCTCGTGAAGAGGCTCAAATTTTAATACCACACCGCGCCATAATTCATAGTTTTCTTTGAGTTCATTCTCCTTCCATTGCTCAACCCACTCCAAACAAGAGATGCAAGCACATGAACGACCCATGGCGTAACACTCCATGCAAATATCATAGGTATCCTCCTCCCCTGTAGGAGCTGTGAGAATACATGACTTGCATGTCAAGAAACGATTGAAGATATTGCATCGGCAATATGAACAAGTGACGTTTGAATCGTATTGAATATATTCAACGTTCTTTTCAGGACGCGAGCGAGAAAACAGCTCACTGACAAGTACTTCTGTGTATAATTTAAACAAGCGTTTGAAATCTTCCATAACCTGCCGGATTCGACTTCCAGGTCTCATCCACATCTTTGGCTCCACCGTGTCTCGTGAAAGCAGGCGATAGTACTTATCTAGGGTGTAATAAATGATAGCCTTATTCTTGTATTGTTCATCGCGACAAACGAGACGGGCACGAGGAAGAGCTTCATGGATAGCAAGCTCAAGCGTATCTACAGTGGTTCGATTCCATGCAGCTTTCATCGTTCGAGTTCCACGATTCCAAACCTGGTGAGGAGCAAGGGGCGGAATCAAAATTAGATCACCAGCCTTTTGCTCCGTGACCCAGACATTAAATGGGGCTTTTCTCCAGGCGTTCAGTTGTGCAAAATGCTTCTCAACTTCTATGTCGTGGCCAAGTTTGGAAACAAACCATTCCGATACCATCTCTCTTTCTTTAGATTCCGTCATAAACCAAATCGAACTGCCAGGAATTTCCCCATCACTTCCACCCGAGGTTTCAACCATAAGATTATGTCCCAAACTTGCGCACATTTCCCTGTGAGCTGGAGTGTAAGTACCTTCGTGACCAATGTAACACATCATATTCAAAGCTCGCATATCTGTCGGCAGACTGCTCATTAGGTCGCCTGCAGGCGCAACTCCTTTTCCAAATCGCATCTGGCCAAATTCATTAGGTTCGCGGATCGCTCCATCACCACCAGTTCGCGACTCGATACAATCATTCAGGTAGAAAAAAGCTTCCGGCAAAACGTCTTTTAAATTTTCTTCCCATTCGGTAGGGCAATCAATATCTTTTAGGTATAGTCGCTGTCGTTTGGGGTCCCGGTAGGTCTGAGGGGTGAATTGATTCGCCAGTTGACCCATGGAACGTAGGTAATGTCCCATAGTCATTTGAACATCAATGCCGCTGGTAATATCTCGAACCTTTTGTACTAAAGTAAAGTTAAGCTTGGGAAATGTTTTACTGAACAGAAAATCGATCCACCTACCCTCTCTGCCCAAATTCTCCTCTAGCCATTTCGACGAGTATAACCATGGTGGCATATATGAGCCCCATCCTTCAAGAATCAGAGGTCGACCTTCTTGGACAACATATGAATATACTAATTGTTCCAAACTTTGTACTGTGTGTGCTTCTAGATCAGACTGAGGAAGTCTGCGGACGTGGTCGAAGCTCGCATTATCCTCGACTAGAGCATCGAGATCAATATTAGGTGAAAGAGGTACGAATTGTGCTCTTGGATGCTGTTGAGAAGGCATTGCGACAAGCTATATTGAATCCCAGTTGTACGTCTTGAATACTGCGAAATAGATCTTATAATAAAGCCAGCTGGTATCGCATAGTTGTCATTGCTCGGTATCTGGGGTGTAATATATGCTGGGACAATATCGACGTCGGTGGTGATCGATGCCAAAGTCAAGGCCAGTCGCGTTCGTATTGACAAATCAATATCACGAGCTTGATAATGGGCGAAAGTAGCTGAAATAGGTGAAATTCGATAGAGTATCCTGTGCGCGAATTGAGAAATAACTGAAGGCTCTTGGGAAATTCAGTTGAAGCTGTTCTGTAAGTTGTTTGAAGATGATTGCGAAGTGAGGTTCAAAGTCGTAGAAACTTATGAAGAGTTCCATGTGTAGAGAGACGCGAGGCTGCTTTAAATTTCCTTGCGATAACGCGCTAGTGGATCAATTCCACCAATTCCGGCTACAGTACAATCAATCATTTATCATTCATTGTTTAGTCAGAATTTTCTGGAAAAGGAAAAATACTAAAAAGTGGATGTATTGAAGATAAATACACTGGGAATTGATATTGATTGTGATAAAGTGAGTTTATTCATTCAATTGCAAACAAGTTTTCGTCTCCTTTTACCAGCTATTCTCAAGCTGTGGTTTTATTATTTTTTAATAGAGGAGTGAGAAGCACCATTGTAGTTTCCATTGAAATTCAGTGTATCAAGCGATATACAGAAAGCTCTTGGTTTACATACAAGAAGTAATGTACCTTTCCATCTCAAAGAGTGTCCGATTAAAGATAGTATGGAGTTTGAGTTTGCCATTGGCTTGGCGAACCTGACAAAAAATTTCTTCGTCCTGAGCTTCAATGGGTGTGTCCCATACTCGAAATTAACACATTCGAGTGTAGTTTCAAGAAGGTTTCCTCACTGGAAGCTACAGGAGAAGCAGTAGGTTTATATCAAACTAACGGACAGTAGTGGTTATTGTCCATCTCAGTCAATGATGTCTAGAAATGGCGTATTCAGCTTGCCGGGAGGCTGCCGGAATGCATTCTTTCAAAGTATTTCCTGGAGTCAGAGACCCTCGCTCAAAATCCCAATCCGCTATTCCAAGATCACCACCTCTTCATATCTTAGCAGGAAAGAAGCAAGAAAGAATGTCGAAGCTCGACATGAAAGACATCACAGTATCAAAGCGCATGCCATTCCGACGACTTTGAACAATGCAAAAATTTCGAACATAGATACCGCTACACCATCACCGGTTATCACACCTTATGTACCGCCAACTACCGGCCTATTATCAAAACTTCCATCCTCTTGGGTGCCATATGCTGAGCTCATCAGACTAGACAAGCCTGCAGGAACTTATTATCTATTTTTTCCATGTCTATTTTCAACTTTATTGGCGGCTCCATTGACCGACCCCATGGTCTCGCCATTAACCGTCATGGGAACCTCTCTTTTGTTCTTCAGCGGCGCCTTAATTATGCGTGGTGCGGGATGTACTATCAATGATCTTTGGGATCGAAATCTTGACCCTAATGTTACTCGTACTCGACTACGACCTATCGCGCGAGGAGCTATCTCTCCATTCAAAGCTTTAGTCTTCACTGGAGGTCAATTATTTGCTGGCCTTGCGGCCCTTCTTCAATTTCCATACCAATGCTTCTTCTATGCTACCCCAAGTTTACTCTTCGTGGCTTCGTATCCATTAGCTAAGCGGGTTACTCATTATCCGCAGTTTGTCTTAGGGTTGACATTTTCCTGGGGCGCGATCATGGGATTTCCTGCTCTTGGAATTGATTTACTGTCCAATAGTGCTGCTATGACCGCGACCGGATTCTTGTATGCGTCGAATGTAGCATGGACAGTTTTGTACGACATGATATATGCGCATATGGATATCAAAGATGATGCAAAAGCAGGAATCAAAAGTATAGCATTACGGCATGATGCGCAAACTAAACAGATCTTGACCGGGCTCGCCATAACTCAGGTTGGATTATTGACAGCTGCCGGCGTTGCTGTTGGTGCAGGACCAGTCTTCTTCGTTGGTGGATGTGGAGGTGCTGCTGTTACTTTGGCTGTCATGATCAAGAAGGTTAACTTGAAAAGTGTGAAAGATTGTTGGTGGTGGTTTGTTAATGGATGTTTGATAACTGGCGGTACGATTTCCGCCGGCATTGGAGGAGATTACCTGATTCGATACGTACAGAGGGCTGACAGTGAGGTACCCGGGGTTGAAAATGAGCGAAGAAAGTCATCCTTTACTGTACTCTATGACTACCTGTTTTAGTATGTAATACGATCGAAGCCACTTCGCTGGTTATCCGGGGACTTGAACTAGGGGAACGATGGGGCCCGAAACTTGTTCTGCTTACTGTACCTATTAGTTTCGACAAATAGGGCAAAGAAAGCTACCTATGTGTAATACCAGCAGGATTAAACAACATCTTACCCTCACCAAGTACTGAAGTTCCCTTCGTCTAGAATGCTCGAGACTCGAGATCGTGGCTCGGCAAGAGAGCTCCGATCAACGATGATCACAGCAAGTACCTAGCAAACTTATAAGCTTTGAGATTCCCACCAAAAAACGGGGACCAAGTTTTCATGCAAACCTCCGAGGGTCCCGAACATCTCTTTTTTGCACTTGGCACTCATTTTCTGTACCAGGTGGTTTGGGAAGTGCTTTTTCTTTCTTTTCACGAGAAATCTTTCTTCCAACCAACCCGATCAATGAATGAATCTACTCGTATGTTTAAACTTTTAAATGACATGCATACGGAGTAGAAACATCCCACGATATAGCATTAATAAACCTGTTTCAGTTATATACATACTCATACTCATACTCATTCATATTCCAATAATCGAGATATCCAACCACCAATCTCTTATCAGCCACCAACGTCAAGGGGATCAGAACTGCCGAGAGACCCATTGCTTCCTCGCGTTCTCCAGATCTTCCACCCAATCAATGATGAAAACGAAGCTTGGACGATTTCTTGTTTTAATACTTTCGTGAATCCATCGGAACATTGACATTCTTACAGTACCGCACATACAAGCAGTGCAGGTGGGGTGGTCTGGGCTCATTCGCATCGATGAAATCATTGACATTCGAGACATTCGAGACATTGTTGATGGAAACAAAGAAGAGAGAAGAATTGTTAATTGGAATGTGCTATACTACTTGGGTATATACACAACAGGTGAGGGGATGTTTTCAGCGAATAGAAATGTACAGAGAGAGAGAATCGCCCAAGAAGGTTAGAATTAAGTTGGCATCACAGTATTTGTTGCTGTACGAATGAGATGGAAGAACAAGGTTGCGGTAGGGTAGGTAGTAAAAATATGACGCCACATGTATGAGGGGAATTCGGACGTACAGTCAATGGCAGTTGATTTCTTTCAGTAACAAAAAAAGAAAAGAAAGAATTATTCCGTCGATGATTACAGAAATATCCTATATCCCCTCCGTCCCTCCCTCCCTTCATTCATACATGATAAAAACCCTGCCTACTCAAGTCAAGTCATCTTCATCCATCCCTTATTTTCTTTGACACTTTCAATATCATTTTCATTGTGTTAAAACGCAACCAAAGCACATCTAGCTATCTAGTACCTACCTACCTATCAATACCAAATACAAATACTCCACCATTCCGTCCCTCCCGCATAATCCGGATCCTACCCTTCCACCATTTCCTTACGTTAATTAATATTCCACGCTGTACTCGATCCAGTAAAGCTTTCTTCAACCATCGTCATAATCTCTTAGCTTCTTCACCAGTGATAACTCGGTCTTGTGTTGGTCAGGGAAGGCAGTTTCGGAAAAGGTATCATTGGAGATTTAACATCCTTGGAGTCATCACCGATCATCATCATCGTCACACGAATTACAAACCGGATAGCGTAGAGCTTATTCATAGCTCTCATATACATTATTAATCTCCCTCCCTGAGACTTTGCTTCTTCTTCAGTTTACTCTTTTATATCGACAAACAGCTTTCGTATCAAAAGCTCTCGAGACAGAAACATCAACATACACCCTTCTCGCCACATTCAACACCACAAAATCGTTTCAAAATGTTTTCACTGCCACAACTAGTTTTGAGGGTTCTCCAATTTCTCTGCGTCCTCATAGCCCTCGCTCTCGTCGCTTCGGCCATAGATGACCAGTTTTTCGGCAACTCAAGTGTGAACTGGGCCATGTTTGTCGCCGTTTTCTCAATCATTGTCGTTTTCTATGGAATGGCAGCCGCATTTACAGAGTCGCTAGCACAGCCCATGATCCTGGGTGCGATGGACGGTCTTGCTACCCTTTTCAACTTCATCGCTGGTGTTGTTCTTGCCGCCAGACTCGGTGTACACAGCTGCAGTAACAGAGTAAGTTTGATTTTGCAAGACGTGTTGGTAATGATCTTTGCTAATAAACATCTAGGGGTATCTCGTCAGCAACGGCTTGACACAGGGAATGTCAGGAAGATGCCGAGAGCTCCAGGCGGCCACCGCATTTTTCTGGTTCGCTTTTGCCTTGTTCGCTGCGTCCATCGCCATGGATTTCATGGGTGGAGGTTCCAGCATGGCTCGTCGTAGCAACGTTCGCAAAAGCGGACCGACCATGTCCCAAGTCTAAGCAACAAATTGGCAAATAATGGGTTCGTACTTTCCTCCACTTCATTCTTTCGATGCCATTCTTTCGATGCTTTATCCCATACCACCTATCGTCGTTGTGTATCTCAACTAACAACTATATCAGATCAAGTGGCAACGAAAGCTTACTATTCGCGGTCAGGGTAATAGGATATCAGGTAGGACTGAATGCCCATTTTGAATTGCGTTTAAGCGCAAAGCTATGCAAACGATGTTTATGGCTTTATGATTTTAACTTAGGAAAGGCAGAAGGGTTTTTGGACGCTGTCTTTTGGTGTGTACAATATGTTCGGGAATGTGGACTTAATAATACCATACTTAATAATAAATAAATGTATTCGATGTCTTTTAACATATCGTCCAACACTCTACCATTATATGCACAGTATTGAACAGTTAGCAATAGGGTGTGTTAATTTTTTTGGCAACAAAGGAATATTTAAACAAGGTGTGTATACTTTCAAACGAACCATCAATCAAAAGGTGCGACTACTTCGTTGGATTTTCTTGGGGAAAAAAACCACTTCTGAAAAATGTGTAGATGCATTACCATATGTACTGAGTGAACTAAATCATATACACTTCCTGCTTGTCCTCAAGCGACCCTCTTTATGCAGTGTACCCAGCCGATGTACCACATATCGGCAATATACCCCATATACATCATCTATAAACGCCAATCCCAATGCCATGCTCGCTGTAACTGAACATATCCCTTATGATATACCAAAGAACTTTCTTATTGCGTGAAACGTCTGATGGATGGTGTCTGATATTGCCCCAGTCCACATGTTCACTTGCCCACGAGCTTTTTGTCCATAACTTCACAAGAAAGTCTTTCTCGAATCTGCGACTTGCATTCGTAAATATATCCCCTCTGGTATTGACTGGCTTCGCATTCGCAGGCGTTAAGGTCGCTAGCTCACAAATTACTCAAACTCCTGGGTTACTCATAACGTAGCTGCGGCTTCGATAGCTCCGGCACCCTTAAAGGTAGGGTTACTGGTTATTTCGACAGTGACTGGATACTTCCACGTCATGTACTTTGCCCAACCTATTCGCAAATACGTGGATTGATTAGCCAATATTCTTTCCCATCTACATGCACAGTATTCGAGGAACGGGGATGATGTAAACTCCTCCCCTCATCTCCCAATCAAAGACTATCGAAATGCAAACATGCGAAATAAAGACAATAGCATAAAAAAATAGGAGAACATACTCCAATAAGCAAATTTCCTTCCAAAGTATTTCCCACACCATGGTACAATCACCATCGTAAGCATCATTTCCAACTGCTGCAAACTGGCTTCCCATTCTTTCTGTGCATCGGATTCTTCTACATCGTCTGAAGAGGCATAATCTGAACTATCGACAGAGGAAGGCAGAGAATCTAACTCGTGGAGTTCGTCATCTTGAGTGTGGGAGGAGGCATGCATATAGGAATCTGATGCGGAGATGGACATTTTGGGGTAATGGAGGGTCGATTAAACGGCGGTTGAGTGGATGGACGTAGAGGGTTAATTAATTTCCTAGGAAAAGCATAGAAAGAACGTGAGAATCGCTATCGCCAAAGAAGAGTCTGGCGATGCATTGAAGTGCGAGAAGAGTCTATAGGGAAGGCTGATAATTGTTTAGCTATCTCGAGGTCATACTTGAAGCTTGAAGTCGGCGCCGATTTGCTTGTGGCGTTCGATCACGTGATGTAGCATTTGACCTCTAATTTTTAAGGCTAAAAGCTGGCTTTTGAGTCATCGAATCAATTAATATATATCGAGTGAGTGCGGGCAACTTTTATTTCGAACACACACAACTACATCACATTTCGAACAACAACGCCAAAGGAATATTATAGGATTATTCCCATCAGAAAATAATCATCGAAATAATCACTAGCGCAATCATGGCCGACACAGTAAGTTAACAATCGCTCTATGCTTTGTGAATCAATTTCACCCCACCTAAATCTTGATTGTTCTCATTTCAGGCCCGATTTTAACAACAAACCACAGGAAGTTGACGCCAAACCACGCAAATCCGTAGCCTTCAGCGACGGAACTACGATTGTAGACGAGAACGGGGAAGTCACAATGAAGGAAGACGGACACGACGATACTAAAGAAACGGCGCAGTCACATTCACCTAGTACGCCGCCACTTTCTCAAGCTTTGGGCGCATTTACTGATCCTTTCCAAGGCAATGGCGATGATGCGACCGCAACCAAGGAAGATGATGGATTGGGCGATTTGTCGTTGATGAAGAAAAAGAAGAAGAAGAGCAAGAAGGTTGAGGAAGGCGAGGAGGGAGGTGATGAAGCTGCTGCAGATGGTGGTCTCGATCTCTCGACAATGAAGAAGAAGAAGAGAAGCAAGAAGCCCAAGGATACCGAAGATGATTTCACAGCCAGACTTGCAGCTGCAAATCTCAACGACGAAGGCGAGGGTGAAAAGGCGGCAGAGGAAACCCCGGTCGATGACGGTGATATGATTAAGGGAACAGGTATCTGGGCGCATGACGAGACCAAAGTAATTTCATACGAACAACTCCTCTCCAGATTCTTCACCTTGCTCGCAGCCAAGAACCCAGACCACGCATCTTCCGGTTCCAAGAGTTATAAGATTCCTCCTCCACAATGTCTGCGTGAAGGAAACAAGAAGACCATCTTTGCCAATATCGCCGAGATTTGCAAACGTATGAAGAGAACTGATGAGCACGTTACTCAATATCTGTTTGCTGAATTGGGTACCAATGGTTCCGTTGATGGTAGCAGACGTTTGGTTATCAAGGGTCGTTTCCAACAGAAGCAAATTGAAAACGTTTTGAGGAAATATATCAGTACGTTTGGTTTCTTATTTTTATAGGCTCTACTAACCTTCCTCACAGTGGAATACGTCACCTGCAAAACCTGCCGATCCCCAGATACCGAACTCAACAAAGGAGAGAACAGATTGTTTTTCATCACCTGCAATTCTTGCGGATCCAGACGTTCCGTCACTGCCATCAAGACCGGTTTCTCTGCACAAGTCGGAAAGAGAAGAAGACAACAAGGTTAGAGTGATGAGGCAAAGACTCGGGGGCGTACACGAATTCTTAGTTAGCCATTTGCTTCTCTGCGCAGGTTGGGAGGAGAAAAAAATAACAGATATAGAGTACTTAGGTCGAAAGTTGGGATTTTACATTATGAGCTTTCCTTACTTTGGTGTTTTCAAACAAGATTTGATAGTGAAATGATCATTTCGAGTTCAAAATTTCACATCAGATATCCTGAACAAATGGTTCTTCCAATTTAACTACTTTTCAATGCTTGAACTCGGATCTGAAGATTTTATAACTGATGTCTGTATCCCGTAATACCGGGAAGTGTAGGTAGGTAATAATGACTGATAAACAAACAACTCGAAGAATGCCAGAACAATTTGAATTTGGATTCTCTTTTTTAAAATCTAGCTTCGGGGACTGTTTGTGCTCTTATCTGAATCACCTAGTATGTCTCAATGGGAATGATGATGGGTATATAGATTTTTAGATCCCGGATCAAATTAGAGAAGCTAGTTAAGAATAAAGTTTTAAGGGCCATCGTAGGACATGTTGAGGGTTCTCTACCCAAGAATACGTAGTAGAGTACGCGTCGTATGATCGCTTTAATCACCAATAGCTAAAGATAATCAAATTGATGATGGACATTTCGGGGTAGTTCTTTCATAAGTGTGTCTGGCAAGGGAGTGTATGGTGCAGGTGGTTGGACGAAAGATGCGCGGAGGGGAAGTGTGGTGTGCTTGAAAAAGTATGGATTGTGAATCGGATAACACTTTTTGTGATATATACATACATTCTGGTGTTGAGGTATGTATCTATGTACCTATGTGAGTACTTGGTAGGTAGCTAGATAACGCAGAAACACCTAGGTAGGGCTTTATATTAGGTGGTATCGATGTGCTACAAATATCTTTCAGAAATAACATTAAGAAACAATAGGTTCTCTACTACCAACAGATGAATGACCCAAGAAAGAATCTGGAATCTAGATTTACGATATCAATATGTCTAATTATTTTCTATACATATCCATACCTAGGTAAACAGCACCTAACGCATCCATCACCTAGTCTCCCCATCTCACCCATTTGGTGAAGATATAATACTTAAGCGCTCGGGAATTTTTAGGGCTCCATTTTTGATCGATAGCAATATCGCAAAGTCCAAGCTTCTGTTTCCATCCTGGAAGAATGATTGGTACGCAGAGGACAAACGAAAATAGCACAGCCCGCACCAAGAACCGCGCTGACCAATCCGGGGCGTGAGGGCGTGAGATGAGGTGTGGGAGCTTGGGTGTGAGATGCATGGGATTTTGCATGGGAGAGGAGATGCGTGATGGGTGGGTTTATATGATGAGAGGGAGCTGCTGTTTTTTTTTGGTTTGCGATGAGTTGATGAGTTGATGTTTTGAGTTTTTGTTGGACTTATGTTGGATTGCTCGATTGATTGAAGTTCTCGTGAAATTCGTTCGTGAGTTATTGAGTATTGAGTATTGGATTTATTGAATTGGATTTAAACTGGTGAGTGAGTACTGCGTGTTGAAGAGTTTGGATGGTAGAAAATAAGTGCGGGGCAAGCTTCAGAGCTTCATGAGATGGAATAAGATGGGCTGATATGCTGACTGGAATTCAGCTCTGCAATTACAAGTACTCAAGCAAAGCCTGATATAGCTTTGAATTTTTTCGATTGTTTGATTCTTGAAGTCATTCAGGATGTCCACATATTATCCTCGTAAGTATTTCTGGTTAGCTTGAGAGAAATGCAACTGCTAATACTTTGATAGCTCCTCCTGGAGGTAATGGAGGTAAGGAGATCACTCATTTGCTAAGAATATACCTCTGACCTTCCACTACAGCTTCCGCTCCCTCTCCCCAACAACAACAATACGCACCTCCACCGACCTCTCCTCCTCCAAACCAGACCTCATTCCAATACGCTGCTCCACCAACCTCTCCACCACCAAATCAAACCTCATTTCAATACCCTGCTCCTCCTGTTTCTCCTCCAGCTCAATCCTCGCATGTCTACTACCCTCCTCCCCCTTCCACCTCCACGACAAGCTATACCCCTCCTCCCAACCCTCAACCTACTCCTCCCCAACAACAACAATATGCGCCTCCCCCAAATTTCTCTCATCGTCCCTCTTATTCCGGCGGCCAACATACTCTTCCCATTCATACTCCACCACCCCAACAATCCCAAGCCTACGCTTCTTCCTCCGCGGTTTCCCCCCAAGAAACACATCATCCCAACTTTGCACAACCGAGCTCCAATCCCACTACAAATACATCAGATTATCCGCCCGAAAAACCAGCTCTCAATACAAGTCTCACGACCAATTTGGATCATGGAGCGCCCAGCGCAGCACATTTCGTGGGAGCAAGTACCACGCAAGATGATGTGGGAACATTCAATGGGGGAAGTTATCGCGTTAGTCATAGAGATACGAATAGCATTGTGACGATTCAGTTAGCGATGGGATGTCCATTGACTGTTAAACCTGGTTTGTTTTCCATTTTTGAGTCTTTCGTCGGATAATGTGATGTTTATTTGGGGGGGGAGTAAAAGCAAAGAGAATAAATTATAGCTAACCCAATCAAAGGCGCAATGATCGCAATGACCCCCACCATAACCCTCAAAGGCGCCATCAAATTCTCCATGAAAAAATTAGTTATCGGAGGCGAATTGGCACATTCGACGTTTACCGGCCCGGGAGAACTTCTCCTCGCTCCCTCGGCTCTAGGCGATATCACGAATATTCGACTTACGGGTAATGAACAGTGGAGTGTAGGACGGGATGCGTATTTAGCTTCTACACAAGGTGTTATTAAAGAGTACAAGAGACAGGGGATTGGAAAAGCGATGTTTAGTGGAGAGGGTTTGTTTGTTTATAAAATTAGTGGAGTGGGTTTGTTGTGGATTAGTAGTTTGGGCGCGATTATTAGGAAGGATGTATGTCCCCCCCCTTTTTTTCTCATTTCTTTTATTGCCCTGGCTGGTCTTATGTTCTCCTTCTTCCACATGAAAACTAATACCACGGAAATAGTTACAAGAAGGCGAACGATACATAGTGGATAATGGACATCTCGTCGCTTGGAACACAAAATATGTATTGGAGCGCGTGGCTTCGGGGGGAATCATTAGTGGATTGAGTAGTGGAGAAGGATTGGTGTGTAAGTTCACAGGACCGGGAACTGTTTTTATTCAGACGAGAAATCCGGTCGCGTTTGGTCAGTGGATTGCGGCGCATTCGGGTGCTTGAGTAGGGAGAGGATGAGGAGAGGAGTGGGCAAGAAGAGAATGGGGTAGGGCGAGAAGGGAAGAGAAGTAATTGTGGATTTTGATGGTTTTCTGCGCGTTTGGAGATTTTCGAAAGCCTGAGGGCATATGATTTGATTTGGTTCGATTTTATTTTATTCTATTTGATGATACCTTGTCCTTCGTTTTAACGACTTTTATTTTACGATTACTACTGGGGAGTTTTACCTTGAATAACAAAAAGCAATATGATGTTTTTGTGTCCATTCTTCTCTGAAGTTAATTTAGGTGATGAAGATATGTGAAGAAACGTGTCTTAAACTACTTGTCATTCAATTGCTACTTGGCTATATCTTTCTTGAGTGAGTGAGTATATTGTAGCTAAGTTTAGTCTTTCTCTTTATCGAAACGTAATTTGATGAACAACCAAGACAAGAAAGACGTAAATACGAATGTCAGTAGGCAGATCAAAAACAGTAATACTCCAAACTCCCTCTCCTACCTACCCCTCTCCCTCTCCCTCTCCCTCTCCCTCTCCCTCTCCCTCTCCCTCTCCCTCTCCCTCCCTCCCGCACCACAAAGGCCAGCAAAAGCTCCCTCCCTCCCCACCAACTCCCTCGGACTCTCCACCTCCACAACTCTCCCCCTCTCAAGCACAACAATCCGCTCGCTATTTATAATACTATCCAATCTATGCGCTACAACCAATATCATATATCCTCTAAATACCTTTCGAATAATTCTCTGCATTATCTCGTCGGTTTCCCAGTCTTTATTACTTGTTGCTTCATTGAGGAGTAAGATACCTCCCTTTTCTGATCTATGCGATGCGGCGAGGATAACGCGCGCGAGTCCGAATAGTTATTTTTGTCCTTGGGAGAGGAGATTAGAGGAAGCGATTGTATTGAGATCGTTGAGTGGGGAGAAGAGGGACCAGAGATGGACTTTTTGAAGAGCAGCGATGAGTTGGGGATTGGTGTATTGTGTTAGAGGATCTAGATTGTAGCGGATGGACTGTTGGGTTAGAAATGCATTTTGAGGGACAGTAAGGAGTCGTTCGAGAAGAGTTTGAGGTTGATGTTGGAGAGGTCTATACATCTATGATAATGGATCCACTAGAGGGTTCTAAAAGTCAGAGAAGAGAGAACAGTAAGGGACTTTTGCCGCTGCCGCTGCCGCTGAGACCGCAGAATCCGATTTTCTCGCCGGCGTGGATGGAGAGGGTGATGTTGTGGAGAGAGAGTGTTGAGAGGGTGTAGCTAGCATTCAGGTTGCGGGTTTCGATGCTGCTGTGCTAGGGCTAGTTGGGAGAGAGGGTAATGGGAGAGAGGGGCTTGGGCTCTGAGGGGGTGCGATGTGCGAATTCTCGAGTACGTGAAATGGCTCTGGGGGAGACTTCTAGTTGTATCCGGTATTGGAAAAGAAAACTAAGAGTTTGGTTGAAACTTAGAATATTGTTTAATAAGAAGCTGAGAGATCCTGGACTGATGAATTTGCATAGTTTGATAACTAATGCTATAATAATGATAGTTGGAGTAATAATTATTAAATCTAATACTAACTAAAGCCATCTCTAAATACAATAAAAAAGATAATAAGGGACTTGAAATCTTTCAACCTTTTCAATCATTAAATCTATGGATTATTCTTACCACTCTAAAACTCGAATGCTTGAAAATCTATTTAATATTTTTGTAAATTGAGAATACATTGGATTTCTCATTTCTGGTTCAATGGCTTGAAGTTGTTGATATGTTATTCGCTAAGTGATCAAAAATGATAAACGTATTGGCCTAAAGGCGAGAAATATCAGCACAAGGCGATTCGAAATGACTCACTTCCGAGAAACTGATGTTAAACTGCTCTGGCATGTATTGGAGGATTAAAATCTGAACCTTCTGACCGAGTGTAGCAAAGATCCCAGCAATTAACAACGGGGTGGCACATCTAATCTGTAAGAGATTATGAAATGATCTATTAACCACGTGCCTGCTGCTATTGGGCTGCATTCTGGAGCCCGAGATATTGGTATATTCTGAAGCAGAATCAGTCTCCGGCTCAGAAGCTGATGATTAAGCTACTTCTCCCTTTGGAAGGAGGAGGCTTAAGCTTAAAGCCAAAGACATCAATGCGAGACCAACCAATTGTGTGACATAGTTCCCCAAAGATTTCATCGTTGTTGAACTCAGTCCAAAGCCCAGGATTGCTACTACCAAAGCTGTACCGTGTATAAAAGGGAAGACTGAGACTCTTTGAGTTGATGGTGTGACAGCTGCTACAATCGTCATGAGAATAGCAAGAGGCACACTTGCCCCGCCCCCAATCAAGGTTAATACGGGACCTATCCAAACCAGAAACAAGCCAGACCACACCAGTAGTCCACGTTGAGCTCAGTACCAATCCCAGATTGCCCAGAGACAGAATCGATCACCCGTACTGATCTGCCATGCTGCTGTAGATACCAGACAAAAGAAGGATGGGTAGGTATTCCAAAAGGTAGAAGACACATAAAATCAGCACCAGCTCACTTACAATTGCATAATCTTTTTGACAATTTATTAAAAGTTTATTTACATCCTGAGATACCTTGATGCATAGTTGTTCTTTATAAGATACAATTGATGCGATTAGAGGAATCGTTCGCATCGCCATACCAGTTTCGAAAGGGAGTTCCAGAACACCAACCAGGCTCCAGACCAACCACTTGAATCTCAATCTTCGAATAGAGAACTATAGAGGGTCCTGCGTCCCAGAAAACTGCAAAAAAGGAGTTTGCACATCTTCTTGCCTCTGTTGGTTACGGCTGCCACGCATCATGTGTTTCTCTGATCTGACAGATGAGATTTTGAAAATCGACTTGTAAGCATAGGTAATTGTGGAGCGAGAATCTGAAGTTTAGACGTATGGATGCCCACAGAGCAGCCTACGGATAACTTAGTCTAAAAACGGGTTATACATCCGCCAGATGGAATGAGGGTCGCGCACCGTTTTCCGATCTCAACCTCAACCAAGTGACAAGGCAAACAGGCAAGACTTCATGTCAACGGGCCGAGTATTACCCGAAAAGGTAGAATAATGTGGAATCAAGTAACGTGATGAAAGCAACACAGCTTTCATGATCAATAAATAAAACTCAATCGACCAAGCTTTTCTAAAGAATTAAAAGCTCGATATCTATCAATGAAAATTAATCATGAACATGTCTCTGAGTATCAATTCAAACATGTAGCGACGTCATTTTCACGTGACTTGCAAACGTAGAGAATACGGAAGGCACAAGCGAGTTGAATCCAGCACATGCAAACTAGGAAACAATACTACCATTTCAGGCAAGCAAAGGCAAACACGACCTCAAAATTTTCGCTCTTCAACAGCTTCACAGATCATCACATTAACCAAAAATTCTACCTCCATCCATAAATATCAGAAATCATTGCAGAGAACACAAATCTTGATAGTCAGAAACGGTCACATCGACAAAGCCACAATTACATATGGCGACTTCCGATGGGGTTGCGGTGGAGGTGCACGGGACAACTCAGCTTCCAAATTCTATTTTGAGTTGGTACGATGAGACTCGTCCTATGTGGATTGACCTTGTAGGAGATTATGCTGGGAAGGAGTTATTTCTTCTCGAGGGAGACTCTCTTTTAAGAGAATGTTTCGCAGATGAAAGGATTGATTTTCAAGGTAACGATTTTATGTTCCTATTGATGTGCTGCTCTTGGATTCCCCAGGTATTGATTCTCTTCGGAGAATTTCAAATCGGGGATTTTACCAGGTGCTTGGAATACGTGCTTTGAGTACATAAGATGTGCAACATCACACACCAAGGATGAAAGTTTCATGTCGTTATGAAGACGACATCAAAGCGACATAAGGATTCCTAGCAATCACGTTATTTACAACAAGGACTATGCGCTAACAATATCTTTCAGATGGATTTCAACTGCTTCATGCCGTATACGTAGTGGAGCGATTCCTTGAGAATCTAGTCAAGAGACATTGCAACTTCCACATTGCTTTCTTCGAGGGTATGTGTTTCCCCTCCAGAGCTATGCTCTTGATCTTCTGAATATCATTCGAAAATTCAAATCCTTCATTATCCTTGGGGCCGATTGATAATTCTAACTTGAATGGTAGAGAATCGGCAATTATGTGTACCACCAGGAGTGAAATCCACACATCGAGCTCGGTATCTCCTCGCTCGAACAGCGATTCGACAACATTTACACCACAAATTACCATTATCACATCCAGAGATTGTGGTCAATACTTTCCCTTCCTTGGAGAGTAAAGAGTTCTCCAGTTATCTTCATGCTACACCGATACACTTTGTCATGTCGCACGACGGGGCTGCAACGGCAAAGCAACCTCGCTCATCGAAGGAAGAAAAGACGACTCTTCGAGGATTGATATGGTTTTTTAATTCCCACAAGCTCAATATTGCTCTCATTAATCGCATAGAGTTCAGAGATTCAAAGGTTTTCACCATGATCGTGGAAAGCATGACTGTCTCAAGCCAACGCAAGCTGCTTATCTGTTCTAAGTTTACCAAGGACATTGAAGAAGCTCGCATGAAATTTGCCAAAGATTCACAATCGGATAACTCTAGTGGAATGCCGTCCGTTGACGACGAAATCACCCAAAAGTTGTCTGCTGCGTCGGCAAAGATTCACTCGAGTGAAAGATCATGCGTTTCTTTTCTTTCTGCTTCTCATATTCTTAAAGAGAACACATCTGACATATTTTTTGCTTCTGCCCTCATTTTACACAGCGTTATGCTTAATCAAATCCCTCTTTCAAAGCGTCGATTCCCATCTGTTGAATTCGACAATGACTTCGAAGAGGAAATTACTAGTTTCTTGTCCTTATTTGCAGATGTTGCTCAGGTTATTCTAAACAACCCGACATGGAGCAAATTTGTTGAAACTAATGATATCACAAGAGATTCTCATGATCTTGTCGATGGACGATTATTCCGTGTCGTCATTCAAGCCATGTGCGACGAATCATTAGACCCCTTTCCTCAGTCAATTCAAGATGAATGGCTCGTACTTTGCAATCTGACCAAGGAGCTTTCAAGTCAAGAACTTTCCTTGGACAAAAGCATTGATTTATCCTCAGTCAAAGTTACCCCGTGCGAAGATTCCGACTCAAGCTCGGATGATCTTACAGTTTTACCGTTCACTAATGCTGTCTTCAACAAGCATTTGGAGTGTATCCATGTTAAAACAGATTCATCTCTGTCTGCACAGTTTGGTACCATGAAGCTTTACAGAGAAACAAGTCATTGGCATAATCACAAAAAGCCTCTTATTACAAAAGCTCCTGTGGCACAGAAAGTGTCCAAATGGCGGTAAGTTACACTAATTCAAGCTTAATCTCTAGATTCCTCAATTGCAGTAAAGCAGATACTAATTAGTCTACAGTAATCCCCTTCGAACAAATCAATTTTATATGAGTGAAATGACATCATACGCCGCGAGTTTGACAGGAGCAAAGGGGAAAGCACTCGAACCGGAGACAATCGTGGTGGGACCCAAGCAACTGGTCAAAGTTGCTGAGGAGAAACCATCAAAGACGAGTAAAGTCGAAAAGCCAGCTCCTAAATCGAAGAAAGAAGCCCCAGCTGATGTATGATTCTTTTGCGCTTGGTCAATTGAATAAAGCTGACAATAATTTCTAGAACAAAAAATCTGCATCAAATGCTAAGAAAGGCACTAAAAAGGGCGGTGGGCTTTCAGCTGCTGATCAGATCCGTGCTGCAAATCTGGAAAAGAAAGGAGATACAGAGACTGATAAAGCTTTCCTTGCGTGGTCTAATATGATTACGAAGGAATTTGATTTGATTTCTAACGATGAAAATCGCTATCTCCGGGCCAAAAAATATCTTGACGATCTCGATAATGCAAGAACAAAAATTCTTGAAGGAGATATCAACACTTTCATCCTCCAATGCCTACTGTCTTGGTGGGCAGGGTACTGTAAGCAGAACAAGAAAATTAATGGCTACCACGTAGTCGCACTGATTTGGACTACTGTAAGATCTATATGCACCACCAATGCACCTATCACGAAAGAGATCGTTCAGCATGTCGAAAAGATATGCAAATTGGTTGGTATTTCGGACGCTTTCTCATCTCCGAAAGTCCTTGGTGCTGATCGAAAGCTATCTTTTGCCTTCAAGTATCCTCCTCCAACTTTGTCCTTGAAAATTGATATTTCTCAATCAGAGTTTCAGCTGGAACATTGCGGTCCTTATATGGACAGAATGCTTGATGCAAAGCCAGATCCACGTGTTTCTAGCTTCGTTCCTGATGGTTGGCAGAGAGATGTGCTCGATCAATTAGATGCCAATAAGAGTGTATTCGTAGTAGCACCAACTTCTGCTGGTAAAACTTTCATAAGTTTCTACGCCATGGAACAAATTCTAAGAGCCGATAACGATGGAGTTCTGGTTTATGTTGCACCAACAAAGGCACTTGTCAATCAGATTGCAGCCGAAGTTCAGGGTAAGCACTATCGCATTTGTTCCCCTTTCCTCTCTCAACTTTGTGAAATTAAGGAGCAAAAAAGAGAATTCCTTCTTCCAATTTTTGTCTTTTTATGAAAGTTGCCACTAATAATGCTATCTTCCAGGTCGATTCTCCAAGAGATTTCCTCAAGCCGGTAAAGGAGTGTGGGCTATTCACACTAGAGATTATCGTGTGAACAATTCTACAGGTTGTCAAATTCTCGTCACTGTACCCCATATTCTTCAGATTATGCTTCTATCACCAACGAATGCGAAGTCGTGGGCTCCAAGAGTGAAGCGTATTATTTTCGATGAAATTCATTCTATTGGACAATCTGAAGATGGTGTGGTATGGGAGCAACTTTTGTTATTATCACCATGCCCTATCATTGCTCTTTCTGCAACTGTGGGCAATCCTGAGCAGTTTGCGGATTGGCTAGGAGAAACTCAAAAGGCGAATGGATCCGAGTTAAAGATGATCAAACACTCAACAAGATACTCCGATTTACGAAAGTTCATGTACGAGCCACCTAAGAAATTCGACTTCGAAGGTCTTGGAGACTCATTCGGTCTAGGTTTAGGTCTGGATGGTCTACAAGGCTTCGAATCCTTTCACCCTGTGTCTAGTTTGGTTGATCCTTCAAGAGGAATGCCTGAAGATCTTGCACTTGAACCCAGAGATTGCTTATCCCTATGGAGAGCCATGGTCAAACATCAAAGCAAGGAGTACAGTGTCCCTGACTCATTAAATCCTGAAAAGGCGTTGCCGTCCTGTATTCGAAAAGCAGATATTTTTGCATGGGAAAAGAACCTTAAGAAAGTATTGCTTCAATGGATGACAGAGTGTCAATCACAATTCGCCAATGTGGTAAAGGAACTGACCCCAGAAAGTGTTGAGACCAAGAACGATGTTTCAATTGACAGCACCTCGGATTCTGCGACTGAGCCCATTGACCCATTAGATCTACAAGCTACAACTCTGCCATTACTATATCAATTGCACAAGCGTCGTGCCCTACCAGCTATATTGTTCAATTATGACCGATCTGCTTGTGAGAGCATTGCGAACACTCTATTGAACCAGTTAGTTCAATCGGAAGAACAATGGAAGAAAGGATCAGCTTGGAAAAAGTGGATGGACGGCTATGAAAAGTACCAGGAAATGAAGGCAAAGAAAGGTCGTAAACCGGTCAAGCCATCCAAGAAATCTACCCAAGATGACGAAGGTGGATCGAAGATGGACCGAATGCGTGAGGATGCAACAGATGGATCTTCTTCCTACGATCTCTTCGATCCAACTGCACCCCAAGCTGATTTCTCATTTGCTGATCCAAAGCGTCTGCAAAAAGAAGAACTCGATGGTTTCATCCGACAACTTCGTCGCAAGGAGATTAGAGAAGATTTGATCGATTTGCTGAAGAGAGGTATCGGTGTGCATCATGCTGGTATGAACCGAAAATACCGACAGTGTGTAGAAATGCTGTTCCGTAAAGGTTTCTTGAGAGTTGTCATTGCAACTGGTACACTCAGTTTGGGTATTAACATGCCGTGTGCCACTGTTGTATTCTCCGGGGATTCTGTGTTCTTAACTGCCTTGAATTTCCGTCAAGCTGCAGGTCGTTCAGGTCGTCGTGGTTTTGATCTACTCGGTAACGTTGTATTTCAGGGTGTCTCTAGAGAGCGGGCAAGTCGTCTTCTCAGTTCTCGACTTCCTGAGCTTACAGGTCACTTTCCAATCACGACAACATTGGTATTACGATTGTTCTCCCTTTTGAACGATTCTAAAAACTCGCCATATGCTGTTAGAGCTATCAATTCCCTTCTTTCTCAGCCTAGACTGTATCTTGGCGGTCAAAGTTTCAAAGAGCAAGTTCTTCATCATTTAAGATTTTCTATCGAGTATCTACGCAGGAACGCACTTCTTGGTCCCGGCGGTGAACCCGTCAACTTCACCAGTTGTGTTTCGCATCTTTATTTTACCGAAAATTCGAGTTTTGCATTCCATGGTAAGTTTCCTTTCTACTTCGTACAAGTTCAGTGAAGAAATGTTGGTACACGAGTGCGATCTTCCATTTTCATTAACATCTCTTTTAACCGAGATTATGCGGTTTTGTATTAAATTCAATTACAATTTGTATACTAACGGGTGCCAGCTCTTCTCAATGGAAAATACTTTCATAAGCTCTGTGCAGATATTGACACCAACTCGGACGAAGTACTGCGTACAATGGTTCTCGTATTGAGTCATCTATTTGGTCGTAGAGTTGTTAGAGAAGTCGATGATCCCGAAGAGGCAGAGAAAATTCACCGTTCACCATCGAACGTGTACCTCGACCCCATGCCAGAAGACGCAGCTAACATACTTCGCGGTCATAATAAGAGTACTTTAGATGTCTTTTCGACATACGTAAAGACGTTTGCCGAGCAACACATTACTGAAGGCGAAAATGCTTTGCCATTTACTCAAAGTCCAGTCGGTCCAAATGAAACAAGCAAGACGAGTGGAAACACGACCCCTGATTTCCTTCCTTCTTTGCCTAGTCCGCACGCTAGATCGCCATTTGTAGCTCTATCTGGTCTAGGTGACACTTTCACTACCATTGAAGATCTTTGCAGCTCCACTCGCGAAGGTGTCTTCCTTGAAGCAGCGGTAATTCCACATCTGGAGCTTCACCCGGATGAAACAAGATCACCTTTAAATTCATATCTTCTTGATTTCTTCAAGCACGGTTCTCTACAACCCCTCGAGGACGCCAACGGTATCCGCAGATCAGACGTCTGGTTCGTACTTAATGACTTCTCTATGGTACTAGCTACAATCGCCACGTCCCTTGCCCTACATCTCGGTCTAGGTCAAGATACAGATTCAGAACTCCTCGATGTAATGGGAGCAGGAGATTCCGTTGAGAATGAGAATGATGAGAAGATGGCCGAAGATTCCATTCCTCAAGCTGTTTCTGGACCATCCAGTGAAGTTCAACAAGCTCAGCCAGTACGCAGAAAGAAGGTAGTCGATGATTGGGATGCTGGTGAGGATAGATTGGCTGCTGAAGAGGATTATTTGGAGAAGGAAAAGGAGAGTGGTGCGGGTGCAACAGATGATGAAGAATATGAGAAGTTGATGACTGTTTATCGAGCATTCAGGAAGTTGAAGACGGAATTTGATGAGAAGTTTAGAGCCATCTGGGCTTAAAGGGGTGAATTTATGGAAGGGATGTATGGATTGGTCAAAATCGTTTTGATCATAACGAGAAATCACATTCCTGGTTTGAAATCTCTATGACTCTGGATAAATTGAAAAGCTTTATTAGATGAAATTTTTTGGGCAGAGTTTTCTTGAGTGGTTTACCTTGAAATAGCATCGTTTGACTGCAAGCTACTACAATAAAAACGCCTCAATTCAATCATGCCAATATCTTTTTCTTCAGAATTTATATCGATTAATCGTAAAAACCCCAACAGAAGAGCCATGAGGAGAACCGAAAATGTTTTCTAGGATTTTCACTTCTGTTCTCTAGTTTCATGCAAATGATATTTACCGGTGGTGCAATGCACGTATAGTGCATTGCCTACTAGGTACATATTAAAATGCCAGAGGATCGTAGCTTGCATTGTAACGTGATCTCGGCCAGAGAAGTTTCTTTCGCCATGGTGACTTCAGTGCGGAGCACGCCGAAGAAGCCAGCCATAACACAACACCCGCGCCTATAGCAACCCTTGTATCGAGAATATGCACGGAACGTAACACGGCTAAGATCCGATGGGATAAAGACACATTTTGGTATTGACCGAAGAAGCCTTCGAACTCGACCTATGTCGAACCATCGTAGTAGTGGAATTGCCGTTTTTGATCATTAGGATCTGGGCACATTCAAACCCCACGTTTGCGGGTGAGACTAGGCCTTTCTATTTGACTTTGTTCTTAAATACCACCGAAATCCTTCTAGATATAGAACTATTGAAATATGAAGCTCATTCTCTTACTCTGTACGGTGTAGTCGAACGTTGTGATCAACAACGGGGTCCGGACCCCTTTAACCTTAATATGACGTCTCATCTACGTAGGGCAAGAAGTAGAAATGCCATCATACTTTAGGATCTGGATGAACTATTCGATCTCGACTAAAGTTGCCTTAGAATATGATCCCGGATGTTATAGTTATCTGCCAAGCCACTTTGAACTCATCGAAGGAACTATTTGGGAAAAAGGTCACTCGACTCTTTTCTGCGATGAAATCTAGAACCCTGTTTGATAATTACCAGATATTGACGACTGTTACTCATGTCGTAGTAACCGTATATCAAAAAGTCGAGAAGATATTTCTACTATCATTGGTAACTTTCAACCTTGCCTGACAAATCAATCACGGCCGAATCCCGCCGTAATCCCGCCGTAATCCGTGACATCTTCATGGTCGAAATATAATTTTTATCCAAGAATGGAGAGAGCACAGAACATGTTACATACCTATGTATACCTAGGTACAGTACGAGAACACATCAGTATCAAGCTTCAATGTTACTCCTCTTGTTTGCGGGGAGTTTTTTTAGGGCACGCGGGGAAAGTTTTCTTACATAAGCATACTAGAATGGTGCTCTCTTGGCCCTCGGCTTTTAACGGATATGCAAGGGGTGAAGCTTTATTATTCGCTGTTTAAGCTTTCTCCAACTTTCTCCAACTTTTACACCCAAGCAAAACTGCCGAAGTTTAGAAATTCCCCAGTTTCTCAGAAGAAGAAAAATCCTTGAAGCATCATCACCAATAGAATGTTGTTTCTGTTTTGCATATGGAGAGTCTCTAAGATTCTATGACCGAGCCAAGAGAGTTTAATTGGATCCGTTGCCATATCCTTTGGAGAAGTCACTCAGGATTTGCGCACCACCTTCCTAAATCGCTGACAATGACCTTTTTAGTTGGTCGTACAGTATCAAGAGAACTATCGGTAGCATGAGCTTTGCTTCCTGCTTAGTCCCATTGCATGTGTATAAGATGGGTGAGATCTGCTGCTCACAGGTCTTTTTCATTTCTTCTCGTCTGTCCTACTTTACTCTTTCTCATTTCCTGTACCTACTGCATATAAGCATATATGATTGAGAGGTATCTTCCAGCATCCTAATCTCATATATCAACATACGCAGAGCATATACTTTAAAGTATCAGAACCTCTCAATCATGGCTTGGGGTGTAGGTAGAAAACGCGAAAGATACTATGGCTACAAGGGGAAATCACTGAATCGTTTGATCACCATTGTTTCTGGGATAGATTTTTTGTGAGTGTTTATTTTTCTTTTTCCTTTCCATTCGTTTTCAGATTTTGCATTACGCAGCGAAACAAGTACTCAAAATCTGCTACTGTGCAAGATTGTGGAGACGGCCCGCTCTGGAGAAGGCGGAGGCGGAGGTGGGGTTGAATGCTACCATCGAAGGTTACCTTCCTTATGACGAAGACGTTACATTTCCGATGTTTTTCCGGTTTGAGTTGCGTAACAAGAATTCACAGCTAATTCATTCACAGGCTTTTTGGTTACGATCAAGGTGTTATGTAAGTTTGCATTTCAAAAAAATTCCAATTCGCGATGGGCGAAATAAATGGCACATCAAGTTGACATCTCAAGTATATAAGCCTCAAGGACCATTTGATGATTAAATCTGATATGGTATTTTGTAGAGTATGCTTGGTCTTAAATTCAATATTGGTGTGCGGTTTATTTCGTCCATAATTTGCAATCTGACAAAAGCCCCAAGTAATTGAGCTAATACTTCAACAGGGGAGGGTTGTTAACTCTCCCATCTTTCGTAAAAACATTTCCGGAAATCGACACCGTTAATAATCATTCATATCGGACGGCTCTTGATCAAGGTTTAGTAGTGGCCTCTTACAATCTAGGTTGTTTTGGTGGTGCCGTTATTACTATCTTTCTTGGAGATCGTCTTGGTCGTCGTCGGATGATATTTCTTGGTTCCTCAATCATGATTGTTGGAGCTATACTTCAGGCAACTTCCTCTAGTATTGCACAATTCATTGTTGGGCGAGTGCTTACCGGTTTTGGAAACGGTATGAATACAAGTACAGTCCCTACATGGGCTTCAGAAACGTCGGAATCACACGAAAGAGGAAAAATGGTCATGTTCCAGGGTGCTATGATCACAGGAGGTATTGCTTTATCGTATTGGCTCGACTTGGGAACATCACGGGCGGGAGATAATAGTGTGGCTTGGAGATTTCCAATTGCTTTCCAGATTTTACCAGCTCTCATAATACTCGTGTCTATCCTTGAGCTTCCAGAGTCCCCTCGGTATGTATCTACTCCTATGTTTGGCCTTATTCGATCTAATGAATCTTTTAGTTGGCTCGTCCTAAAAGGTGATATTGAGGAGGCTAGAGCTGTCCTTACAGCACTCGAGGTTCCTTCCAAAGAATCTAGCGACTCCCCAGAGCAAGTCGACGAAGCGGCTGTTGAAATCCAAATCGCACAGAGAGTTGAAATCAAATTGAAGGAGATTACTAGTCAAATTGACGAAGCGGCAAATTCTGGTTGGCGTGATATGTTCACCATGGGCCCAGACCGTAACTTCCATCGCGTCCTACTCGCATACTTCGTCCAAGTCATGCAACAAATCTCTGGTATCAATGTCATCACCTATTATGCGGCTACAATTTTCGAGCAGTATATCCATTTGAGTAGCGAAACTTCCCGTTATCTCGCAGCTGGAAACGGCACGGCATATTTTGCTGCTTCCTTCATTGCTCCCTTTACAATCGAAAAGTTTGGTCGTCGCAAGTCTTTACTACTTGGTTCAATTGGATTGATAGCAAGTATGGTCATCCTCGCTGTCATGACACGCTTGTCAGAAGAGGGTATTGGTGGTAAAAAACCGGGAATTGTCTCCACCACTTTCCTCTTCGTCTTTAACACCTTCTTCGCAATTGGATGGCTCGCAATTCCTTGGCTATACCCAGCTGAGATTGTTCCCCTCAAAATTCGTGCACCAGCTAATGGTTTATCCACATCTGCAAATTGGATTTTCAACTTCATGGTTGTGATGATCACACCAGTTGCATTCAATTCGATTGGTTATAAAACCTACATTATTTTCGCTGTCATCAATGCTGCCATGTTTCCAGCCGTCTATTTCTTTTATCCAGAGACTGCGTTTCGATCTCTGGAGGAAATGGACACGATATTTCAGAACACGACTGGTTTCTTTGATGCAGTTAGCGTTGCAAAGAATCAACCGCATAGATATGGAGCTGATGGAAAGTTGTTGATTGCTCCCGAGATCATAGAAGAAATGTCGGGTGGGGGAGTACTTGTACATAACGATTTTGGAAAAGAAAGTGAAAATGGGACAATAGTCCATAGGGAGAATGTTGCAGATGATAGTGGAGGAAGTACGACAAGCCCAAAGAATGAGCATGGGGTTGATCTCAGGTAGTTTGTAATTCTGGTGGCTGGATTGTAAAGTCAAGAGGCAAAGGTGGCTTTCTTTATATACCCAGTGTTTACAGTCACCGGTGGTTTAACGTCTAGAGCTATATTCTTTCTATTACCAGCTCTTTATTTGGATACCTAACGATTTAAGACTTGTTGGAAAATAGTGATAGCGTTTAGAGTACCCGACTTTCGTTGAAGCTTTCGTGCATATGCTTATGATTGATCGAAATTATACGGTCTTATATTCCTTCTATTATTGACCGCGAAACGGAAATTCACTTGCTACCTGATCAAGAACCCCGATTTGACTATCATCGGTACAGTACAGTATTGTAATTGAAATCTCTATATTTTCCCTCATAGCCAAGTCCCATAAAATAATCACTCACCAGCTCCGTACTCAAAGCTCGATTGCTTCAAAATTCAAATTGCTAGAAACGTCTTCTCAGATAATGATTTGAGGACCACACCTATATAATCACAGATGTACTATTCTGATAACGATACAAATGAATAGTCGATTGAATTATTGCATTCCGAGGACGGTGAGCTATAGTTGTAAGCTGTCTAATTATGATAATCCCGTTTCTGCATGTAAAAGAGACTTTGAGATGAATAATAGTACCCGTCATAGGTACTCTTTTCGATAATTGATAACAGATCGAATGATCGGGATTTAGAAATGAAGATTGGAAAGGGGTTTTTAGATGCTGCTGAATTATTACTTACAGTATATACGAAAATTAGAAGGGTAAAACCATACCTACTGATATTAATGTTTTCAATGTAAAGGTATTTCTGTCTATAATTCAGTTCTGATACATTACTTGCCTCGGAATTCTCGAATTATGTTGTTCCCAAGACGGCCCCGCCCCACCATTACGCTATCCGAGGATCACCCGTCGTGTACCCCGCCCGTTTGCTTTGCTCTACATATACCAACAAAACCGTCCTTCTTCCATCAAATACAATAGGTGGTGTGGTGTAATGGTAGCACGTGACGTTGTGGCTCATCCTTCATCGGATATCTCACGAATGATCCGTTTCAATCTGGGTTCGATTCCCAGCACCGCCAAACTAGCATAGTTTGGATTGAAAATTAATAAGATGGTTTGATTCCATTTGATTCCCACTCTTTTTGCAATTTTTTTGTTGCTTTTTGTTGTGTGGTGTGGTGGTGGGGTTGGTGGGGTAGATGGGGTAAGCGAGAAGGTGTGTTTTTTTGGGTGCTGGTGGGTGGAAGGAAGGAACTACACGAGTGAAAAGATTGATGGTGGATGATTGGAATTTGATTAAATTGATAAGATGACGATACATTGTGGATTTGATGGTTGATTGTAATCGATTTTAATCTGAACAATTACTTCTCGGAAAGAAGATCACAATAAAATGACGAAAATGGTATTTCAAGATGTTTGTTCATATGAAGATCTATATTTAGTATGTGAGGGGAGGGGGCTTATCATTCATTCTTGGCGGTGCTGGGAACCGAACACAGATTGATATTGTTTTTGGAGTTCAAATTGTAATGAGTGTTCATCTATAATCTGGATTTCTTGAATAGGTATAAATTGATATTAATTGGTATGATAGAATATTGATTCGAAATTTGGATCTGCTAACCATTTTTGGGTCTTGATCTTGGCCCTGCGAAATCGGATATTCCTGTTCCTGTTACAGACTAGATGTAAGTTTGAGTTTAACATATCAGATCATAGCTATCAGATCATGGCATGGCTCGCATGGCTAGGCTAGCTAGTCATGTCATGTGATCATTGTCGAAACGTGGATAAATACACACCCTCGGCACCCCCCATGATTGCTAACTGGAACTTCGTAGATTCAATCATCTCAGGGATTCGTTTGATGTCCGGAATATCCTCACAGAATGGAGAAGGGCAAACGGCAAACGGATTTTATCCATGATCTTATTGATTAGATGGCGGTCACACCATGGCGATGGAACTTTCCCATTGACTTGGTATCCTGAAATTAAATGAGTGTAGAAACTGGAGCTTACTGATTGATAATAAGGGTTCTCAAGGTTGGCATGGGATGACGGGACGTTTAGCGATCGCAACTCGAGTACGCTTCGAGTTAGCTCCCCCCCCTCAAGCCTTGATGCATAATAACCTTAAATACAAAAGTAATTAGAATTGGATTTAGGAAACATCGATTTTCGCATGGGCATTCTTTTTTGAGTGTTTGTAGTCAGTTATTAACCTCGTACGCTCAGAACGCCTCAAAAGTATAAACAACCACCCAGGTGTATTCGAGAATATTGCTGAGTTCGTCCAGAGTTACAAGGTTATGAAAGTCAAATAGATGAGATGAGGGGACGGACCAAAAATATTCGAGGATCTTACATGATCATCGGATGTTTGCGAAGGTCAATTGAGATGAATACACGATTGCGAATATGCTCTACCATGGATGACTATGCAAACAATCTTCTCGCCAAGGAAATCTGGAGCACTCCTTTGTCGCCATTTTCCTCCTTCTATGGGCTGATGTTTATGAATTGGAATATGCATTGGATTTTTAAGCAGTGAATTGAGTGACATAGCCAAGCGTTTCTGGAGAAATATACTCACCATCAAGAGTTTGAAAAAAGTCAATTATATTGTTTGCGGTGGACAAAGTGACTATCCGCGGAGTGCGTGGCCTTTGGAAATCCTTTCTTCTCGTGTCGAGGTAATGCTTTACGGCATGGAGATAATGGAGGGGATAATTTCCGACTCTTGATGGGATTCTGGACAACATGATTAGGAAGGTCAATAGTATATAAGGACGTTGAAAGTCTCGAGGTATTCTAATATCATCAACTCATCTACTCATCTACTCATCCATTCATTACTCATTCACTGAATCAATTCACTCGCTTCACAACACAGCTTACACTCAAGCAAATCTATCACCAACGTTCCTTCTCTAAAGTTATATCAATAACTTCATTTCAATCAATCATCATGGTTTCATTCAAGACCCTCGCTATCCTTATGCTCTCTGTTATCGCAGTTGATGCCGCTGGAGTCATTGGCAAAGCTGAAGGTTTCGCTGCTTCAGCCACTGGAGGTGGATCTGCTGTTGCTGCATCCCCAAAGGACATCAACGAGCTTGTTACTTGGCTCTCTGATAATGTTTCCCGTACCATTGTCCTTGACAAGACCTGGGATTTCACAAA
Organism: Botrytis deweyae; assembly: GCF_014898535.1. Taxonomy (NCBI): domain Eukaryota; kingdom Fungi; phylum Ascomycota; class Leotiomycetes; order Helotiales; family Sclerotiniaceae; genus Botrytis; species Botrytis deweyae. The sequence continues at coordinate 418,137 of NW_024066238.1, forward strand.
CACTATGAGCACAAGAACTGAGAAAGGTTGCACGCCCCTCTCAAACACATGCAGCAATGGTGCCGGACAGGATTCAGTCGATATCAATGGCTGGTGTGAACAGCCTGCAAATGCTGATCAATCTCTACCCAAGCCAATCATCACCTACAATGTCGCCAGTATTCCTCCAAATGCTATCAAGCTCGGTTCCAACAAATCCATTGTTGGAGTTGGGGCTCTTGGAAAGATTAAGGGTAGAGGTTTCTACATTGCAGGTGCTAAGAACATCATTATCCAGAACGTTGAATTCGTCGAGATGAACCCCAAGTACATCTGGGGTGGAGATGCTATCTCGGTTGATGGCACAGATCTTTTGTGGATCGATCACGTCAAGATCTCCAGAATTGGTCGTCAATTCATTACCATGGGTCCAGGTGCTTCCAACCGTGTCTCCATTACCAACTCTGAGTTCGATGGTACTACTCTTTGGTCTGCTAAGTGCAACAACCACCATTACTGGACACTTTACTTCACTGGATCCCAAGATACTGTCACTTTCAAGGGCAACTACATCCACAACACCAGTGGTCGTGGACCCAAGGTTGGAGGCTTGCACTCATCCGTTACACCAAATGTCTTCCTCCAAGCTGCCAACAACTACTGGTCCGATGTCGCAGGAAACGCATTCCAAATCGGCGAAGGAGCAAAGGTCCTTGCTGAGGGCAACATTTTCGAGAATGCGCAAACACCCGTCATCTTCGACATTACCAGCAACCCTCTTTGGTCTTCAAGCAGTGGCGTTGCAGGATGTGCTTCGATCCTTGGCCGTAACTGCCAGGCTAACAGCCTTGTCTCATCTGGATCTTTTGCTGGAACGAACACTAATGTTTTGACTGCTGCAAAGGGATTGACTCTTGCTGCTGTTGCTGATGTTGGAACCACCAAGGCCAATGTTCTTAAGAACGCTGGTATTGGAAAGATTTAAGCGATGAGTTGGAGAAGATAGATTGGAGAGGGGGTAGGAGGGGAGAGTGAGATGGAAATGATCTAGGCAACATATGTATACGAGTCTTTGTAACTAGATAGTTTGTTCTTTCTTGAAAAGTAGTTTTGAAATTTAAGTTATAAGTTACATTTTATACTGAGTCTTTAAATAAATTTATAAGTGATTACGAGATGTTTTTTATTAAGATAAGATTTAGTAATAAGAATTCAAATATATAGAAAGTGTATATATATATATATATTTAATTCGAAGATTTGTATTTAGAAATGAGAAAAAAGAATTTATAAATTTTTTGAATAAGTTTTTCCAATGTTTTTTACATAAAAAAATTCAACAAATTTTTCCAATAAGTTTTTCGAATAAGTTTTTCAAATAAGGTTTTCGAGTAAGTTATTTGAATAAGTTTTTTCAACAAATTTTTTTATTTTTTAAAAAAAAGAATAATATTTTATATTCTCTCTTTCTATTATTTCAAAAATATTATAATAATCTTTCAAATAAGAGATCATTTCAGATTTAACTATTATCTTTAAGCTATATTTTAAAGAACTCAGCGCAATAGCTCATAACATCTTTCTAGTTATAAACTAGTAAGCAAGCGAGGGTCCAGAAAGTTATAATTAGTAATATTTGTTGAGGTAAGTCGTTCATCGGAAGCTAGTGTGTGTCAGGGATTGTGTTGGCTGATGTTGGGTCGGTGTAATAAGTGGTGTAATGGTTGGGATAATGATGTGATGGTTGGTGTGATGGTTGGGATAATAATGTGGTGGCTGTCATGGATCTCAGTAGTATGTCCCATCAAGTTTATTCCAAAGGTTATGACCATTGGTGGATTCCTCGAGCTTCAATGACCCAAGGGTTTGGTTCGAGTTGTGGGAGGAGTGACTAGCTGAACACCTGCATGCTTGATTACAATAGTTTGAGGGGGAATGCTATGCACGCGTTCAATCACTCAAATCTCTGCTTTGAGTGGTCAGAGATGAGCGCCTAAGCAGGTTGATCACAATGGCTTGAACTAAATAGATGATTTCTGTCTACTTTAGGCTTACCATACCACAATAAGGTATTATTCTTACCCGGTGAAACCTATATTTCATCCGTCCTAGATAGTTATAAGAGGCAAGGGAAAATTAGTCAATGGTTGAGTGATTCGCACTTAGCACTGGTTTTCTTACTTCCACAACAACACCGCTCAGGCGAACAATACACTACACAATTCCACCTAACTATCACAATCCACTCCTAAGGTCTTCTTCTACAGCAATATGACGAATCAAAACTACTCAGATCCAACTACGGTAAATAGCTCAATGGACTCTAGCAAGACCCAGGTGTGCTTGCCTCGTTGCCGTCTCTTGGATGCTAGATTACTAATAAATACTCTATAGATGCAAGACACGGCAAAGACAGTATCTGCTGATCCAGTTCCCATTTTCGAGAACGCAGTCCACATTGGTGGTTCTACAGCTGGATCCACTGACAAAGCTAAGATGGGCGGTGATGATAACAACGTTACCCAAGTCAACGAAACGTGGAGAGAATGGCCCCCAATCGTATCATTGGAGAAACTCGCGGAAATAATACAGCTCTCACAAAGACGAACCTTAGCACTCCTATCAGATATAGAACGTATATCATCATTGACAGCGACCATGCCCTTAACAATTAGAACAGTCTGGTCTGAGCCAATTTCTATGCTCCAGAATGAGGTACAGCAAGAGCGTGAGGCTATGAAGTCACTTGTCAATCGCGTACTTCAGGAGGTAGATGAAATACGATGTGAAGTTGAGAACTGGCCGGACGATGCGACATCATTGACTACTTGTCAACAGCCTGAGTGAGGCCTTGAGTCCACGCCCAACTTCCGACTTTTCCTCAATACGCAACATCTCTCAACTTGATCATTGACATCTCTGAAGGTTCAACCCATGATGCAATACTCGAGATAGGTAGATTCATACGATCCATGCGTTCTCCACGTATTATGAAATTTCTATACCTCTCCTCTGTCTTTCTGCTTTCTCATTCTGGTGGAATCTTCGAGTCTTTTTTTATCCCTGAAATTTTGCAAGTTGGATTTACGTTTATTGAGCCGCATATTGGAAGGATGAAGTTTGTTTGGATTGATGAAGTGATGTTAACGGGAGAACGAATTGCACAAAAATGTGGTATCCTATCTTGTATATGGCCAATTGAAGTGAGCTGTGAATGTGTCGAAATCAACAACATTCTCTCAAGTTGAGCTGGCGATGAGGTTCGTGTCTCGAACACCCAGGCATTCATCGTCTTAGTGATATATAATTTTCATGATTGATATTCTGAGGTACCAACACCCGTCATGTAAACTGTGCGAAAAATGCAAGTAGTCTTTGTTCATCGTTATGATGACCATGAACGCCCCACAATATATTCACTTGACTCACGTCCATCAACAACAATAACAACCAATCTGTACAATTTCCGCAAAATAGAGAAAAATACCTTCAAATCTTCAAATCTTCAAATTTCTCCATGGGAAGAAAAGAAATCCTAGAAGAACAAACAAGCAAAACCTTACTAACCCCTTAGTTAGCAGGAGAATACCCCCCGCGAGGATATTTTTAATCGTTCGATCTTGGCGTTTTACCACTCTACCACCAGACCGCACCATATGTGATCTGGTTGATGAGTACGATTTAGATTGGTATAAGTCAGAAATGAAATTCGGGGAATGATAGGAATGATTGGATCGGAGAGGAAGGTAGATGTCAGTATGTGCGTTTGCTCACTTGTATAATGTAGCAAGCTACATCTTGCATCATATCATATCACATTTCTTACAATCTCTATAAATCAAAGTCTTTAACATCCGCTTGTTTTGAGAGTGGATGCAAATGTAGGTGGGAAATTAAATAGGGAAGGTTTGCTTTGATGCGGTTTATAGACTATGATACATTCAATATTGATTCAAAAACAATAAATGCTATGTCGAAACATTAAATTTAGAAAAACGCCAAGCACATGCTCGAAATTAGAAGTTGTTCGATATTCAATGCTGGCCAGGTAATAACAATGTGGTCAGTGATGATAGACTTCTAAATAGTTAATTGTATCACCATCCAAAAACTAAAAGAACAAATAGAAATGCCAGCTAGACATTCTTGATGTGAAAAGGTTTCATTCTTTTGCTTGCTTTGTGATGCCGTATGTTTCTACCATAATAGTACAATTTCTCCCAACTCCAGTATTTTCCTGCGGTACCGCGCTGTTCAATAATTTGCATGACCATTACTAGAATTCGACAGTCTCCAGGGAGCCCATTCATCGAACGCATCAATCTGCCCCATATTCTTATTCTGCCGTCCTTTGAATACGAAACAAATCATCCGCATGATGAATATCCTTAATAATGTACGTGCCAGTAATTCAACCCTGAACGCCAAAGTCCATATTATCTCTCCATTTCTCAACTCTAAACATATACCATTATCTGCCTATCTCCTCTCATCCCGATTTCCCCCTGGTGGGGGCATGCCCGGAAACCCTTGACCACCCGGTGGTGGCATTCCTGGGAAGCCTCCTGGTGGGGGAACTGGGAATTGGAAATTAGGTGGCAAGCCGCCTGGAGGAGGAAATGGCATTCCAGCAGGCATTCCAGGCATACCCGGCATACCCGGGAATGGTGGCATAGGTGGTGCACCAGGTTGTCCAGGTAAAGGAGGCATTGGGAAACCTCTTGCGCCTGGCGGAGGGAATGGCATACCACCTGGACCAGATGATGGAGGGAAAGGTGGTGGAACGCCTCCAGGGAAATTGGCTGGTGGGAAAGGCGGGAAAGGTGCCGAAGCTGCTGGATTATGGAGCATAGGATTCGAAGAGGATTGACCTTCGGCGGCATAGGAAGATGTGATGGAGTCGATTACGGATTGGGCTTTTTCGTGACCGATTTCTAGGGTTAGGACAATGGGTTAGCTTACTTATAATTTGGTGATTGTGGAGAGGGAGAGAGATACGTTGATAATAATCGACAACATTGCGCAAGTGGTTACGTCCACTGTTGTGAGCTTTACGCACACTCATCGAGTCGTGAGTGAGGTAGACATCGCAATAATCGCCTTTAAAGATGTGTTAGCAAGCTGTTCGCGAAGATGGAGATGGAGCTCGAATAGTCGCAATTTGCACGGCGTGTTGATTTTAAACTTACAGAAGACTGTGAGGGTAGTTAGCATATAAAACAGAATCGCAAATGTTCAAAAACTTACATTTTGGCATTTTGGCGGTATTAAATATCTCAAGTATTGTTATTGTCGTTGAAATTGAAGGTCCAAAGATACCCAAATCCAAATCTAGAAGTTCAAACTTCAATGACACGTGACTCAAGATTTCACATCCCTGTACCCCGAACCTTACACGTCGTCTAAATCTTTGGATTACCGCGATCTGGTTCTTGAGTTTCGAGAGCTTCATTTACACATATCTTTCGGAGCCCCTTGTTTTCCACTCAATCGATTCGGCTTTACACATCATGGCATACACAAGGTCATTTCTGCAAGCACTTTGCAGTTTCTTTCTGGTACTAGCAGTTGCGGAAGCATTGAAATTCGATATCGACGCTTATCACAAAGGAGACAAGAAGGCAGAGAGATGCATTAGGAATTTTGTGGCTAAGGATACTTTGGTGGTGGTTACTGCTACCATTGATGGTTCAAAGGGGGATGGCATGCAAGTCGATATGCATGTACGTTTTATGCAATTGGTTGAAGGAGGTTTGGACGCATGCTGACATGAAGGATAGATTAAAGATGCTGTTGGAAATGAATACGGAAAACCAAAGGATATTGTAGGCGAAAAGAGAATGGCCTTTACATCTCATGCCGATGCATCATTTGATGTTTGCTTCTACAATTACTTTACAGCCTGTTCGTTCCCGCCCTTTCTTCATTCTCATCGCAGCCAGTACTAATTACATCCAGCAAACCGTGTTAGCAATCCTCGCCGCCACGTTGAACTCGATATTGATATTGGAGCCGATGCCAAAGATTGGTCTGCCGTTCAAGCTACAGAAAAACTCAAGCCAGTCGAAACTGAATTACGGCGCATTGAGGAAATGGTCGCAGAAATCGTTGCGGAAATGGAATACCTTCGACACAGAGAACAGAAATTGAGAGACACAAATGAGAGCACGAATAATAGAGTTAAATGGTTTGCATTTGGAACTATGGGAATGTTGGTATCATTGGGAGCTTGGCAGATTATCTATTTGAGGGCGTATTTCAGGTATGATTTTGTAATTGTCATAGAAAAGTTATTTGATGCTAATAAATGGGGAACAGATCAAAGCATCTTATCTAGATACGAGTACTATGGTTGTTGTGAGAATGGCGGCTTTTGGGTTGAGCTTTTTCAGCAAATAAAACCCCTTGTTTTACTAGAGTGCGAAGACATCTGTGAAATGAAATACGATGATAAAAAAGCTGTCTATATTCTCAGCAAGAAGCTACTCCTAGTACTTGATTCCTGTCGTATTTTTCATTTTGGTTGATTGAGAGAAAGTCCCCAGAAGTTTGGGATTCATATGTCCCATGTCTTACGCAAGTCAACTGCTATATTTTGGGTAGCATCATCATCTCCACGCAGGAGAAGGAGATATAATCGAAATAGTACTGCTTTTCATTTCGTTCATAATATAGTCACAAGTTGTTTGATTGTGTACTTTCTGATCGCTTTTGATTCTGCACCACGAAAAGTGTAGCAGAGGACGCAAGTCTCAAAAGGAAAGTTGGACTTAGGTATCAACAAAGAATCATATAATTTCAACATGCGGTATCAATTCAAATTTGCAATAACATATCACGATTTCTAATTGAATTTATTAATATCAAAGTGTAAAATCGGATCAACTTGAAAATGAGAACCCACGGTTTAGGCCGGCTTATCTTGAAAGGCCATGGTTCCCCGCCTAGTGCAACCACATATTGATTGTTCTATCCGGGTACCGATTCGCTGATAGTTAGACTGAATTATCACTTCTGCGAGTGTATTCTTTTCAGGCAACATGCAGATCTTTTGGGGTAAAAACTTTGGGGTTCCTTCGCAGATCAGATTCTCAGCCTGAGAATGTTGGTCCCATCTTTTCTGCGCCAATTCCAAATCTCTCATATAACCGGAAATCCATGCCGTCTTTTATGCAGGACCAAGGGAAAGTGTTATTTGAGACGGCTGAATACACCTGAAGATCAGCTGGAAATCGTGGAATGCAATGGGACACAATGGGGACTTTTGTGAATCAAGTTAATGTATTACCCATTGAGGATTGTCTATAAGAAGAATGAAAGTTTCCGAGCTTTTGAACTTCATTGCTTCAGCGGCTCCTTCTTCATTGACTTTCTCACATATTTACATACCATTAAGCTATTCAATATGCCACCTCGAACTCCTGCTCAAGTAGTTCAAGACCCCACCAAATGCCTGCTTCATAGATTCATAACCTGCACTCATCACCTGATTTCATTCTCCAGTCTCTTACTCTGATTTGATATTTCATTATTGGTAGTTTTGTTTCGTCGCAAACATCTTCAATTCCATTTTCTTGTGGAAACACTCCTCTTAACAAGCAATTACTGACTGTTCTATCTTGCAGTCCGCTGGAAATCACTTGGAGATCGGCAAACAGTTACACTATATGATGCCGAAGAGGGTAACGAACGGCATTGCGTACAACAATTCGAATTCACAAACCGTTACTGTGGAAACTTCAGATCAACATGTTGCAGGCATCTCGTCGACATTCTCTCAGATGTTCTCTGCAGGAGCTGAAGGTATTGCAACACGTTCAACTCAATGGTCTGTATCCGTTATTCATTCCTATACGCGAACCTAGACTTCGTCCAGGAGCCAGACCAAAATTGTCAATTTGAATATTACTCTAACCGTCAACGCACCCCCAAAGACTAGATACAAGGCTACCTTGCTGGTAACGATAGGCCAGCTTCCTGCTACGGAGTATATAATGACAGCTTAATGTTAATATAAGCAGCCAATTGCCAATTTACAGATCGATTATGTAAATGATAGAACTGAGGAGATCCGATTCAGTCTTGCTGGTAGCTTGATATGCAGAACTTTTATGGAGATGCAGACCACGCCACTCTAAATTACTTTGGCCCTTTAGGCTCTGCTCAAGTGCTTATGCGCAGACGTGGAGACTGAAGGATTAATTGTCTCGTACTTTCATTTTTCATTGCTTGAATAATCTTGATTTTGTTCTCTTTGATGGGGATAGTGAACTGTTGAAGCTGAACCACACTGGGAAAGTTGAACATGTGAAATCACCCATACGCTCAATTAGTTATTCCGTATTTTCTGTAATGAATTTTTTACCGAATAAGTAATGGTTTGTCGTTGTGTGAAATTATATATTCCAGTGACATATTGCATGGCTTTTGCTGGCTTATATGGATGGTAGTTGAAGACCCTCGCCACCAGAAGCTCCATTGGAGATCGTTCTTACAAAGGTCTACCCTCCCCAATTATTCACATTTGATATACCTACGTTACCTCTAGCAACACCAATACCCTCGATTATTGAGCAAGAATATCCTGATATAGATTTCTATCATTCTAGCGCCTCTTTCACATCAAATTCCTAACTCCTCATCTCGATATCTGATATAATGATCCCGAAACTTTCAAGTCCGTATCCGGTGTTCTTTCAATTCATAATAGTCCCCTCTCAATTTACTAATCGCTTCCCATCACGGAATATTCTTTCGCACACACCACTCTATCTCCAAGCCCCCTCAACTCTACTATCACGCAATACTTATACCGACATACACTTCCTCCTGCTCAAGCAAACAGGACGTCGAAAACAAAACCAGGTAGCTCGACGAGGAATAAAACTCAAAGGTCTCATTTACATCCGAAATACAAATAACTAGTCTACCAAACTATGTGGAGAGTTTCGGATCGTTCAAGTTTGGTGTTGAATATATTTGCTGAGATATACGATTAAATACTGATGGTGATGATAAAATAATATTAAAATAAAACAAAATATTCATATATATTCTAATTTATTTAGTATTAATTAATAAACTAAATTTTTTTAAAGAATACCTACCTTATAGGGAATTAGAGCAATTTAGGTCGATTCTATATCGGATATTCAATTGTATTACAACTAAGGAATTCACATTTTGTGATTTTAATTTAGACTATAATTCTTTTAAAGAAATATTTAAACCAGATATAAATTAGATAATTGTAAAACTCTCAACAGTTATAAAAAAATTGTAGAATAGATGTATTGCTTAATAATCTTGAAAGTTGGAAGCTATTCAAAGCTCTAATACTAGAAGTTCAATCAATCATATATATACTCTATATCCCACCCCCTATAGAACTATACTCGATACTATCAAACTAAACTTTAGCTAATTCGAATTATTCTGAATTCAGATTTTCAAAATATATTGAATTTGAAGTTCTATAACAATAGCGAATTCTTTGTATATAAATTTTATATATTTATTAAGGTATTTATTAATATATTTGTTAATATTAATTAGATTGATAAAGGCAAAGGGGATTATGTAAGGATGTGCTTAGATTTAAATCTTAAATCTAAGGTATATTGAATAATCCTTATATTAGCTTTAATTTCTTTAACTATTTGTTGTTTTCAATCATTTATTAGTTTTAACTATACTAATTCATTTCAGAATATTGAAAACTATAGTTTTTATTTAAATCTGATTAGAAACAGATTTAAAATTCTAAATGGATATATAACAGATACACTAATTAAAGCGGTTGTAGATCGGTTCTAAGAACCCCTCATTTCCTATACGATATATATTCTTTTCTTCTTCCGCCTGTACCCACCCCCTGGGTATCAGGGGGGGGTGCAATATTCTTTCCCGTAAACGCAAGCTAGTGTATTCGAATTGTATATATACAACAAATATATTAATATAATTCCCAGTTTTATTAAATTTGATTTATAATTAGAAAAAGGGAGTTGATAAAAATAATATAATAGAATGAGGGTTAGATAAAAATAGGTTTCGAAAATATAATAAAAAAAATCATTTTTATTAATAAAGATTAAAATTAATTAATAGATTCCAAATTTAAATAATAAATCTAATCATTTTCATTAAGCAGATATAAGTTTATATAATATATTCTATTATTAATATTTAAGGAAAATAGATTATTATAATTAAAAAAGGTTATATTTACCTAGAATTAATAAAAATATAAATTAAGGAGAGTGGGTAAAAATAATTAATTTTGTTGTATATATCTAAAGAATTTTTTTATAAATATAAAGAGATAGATAAAAATAATTTATATTATTATATATATATAAAGATAAGATTTTAGAGATAAGGAGAGAAATAGATTAAAATAATTCATTTTGTTATATATCTCTAGGGATAAGTTTTAGAACAAGAGGGGGGGGGTAGATCAAAATTATTTTTTTTATATATCTAGGGCGGTTTAGATATACACCACTAGGTTAAAATAATTTATTTTTATTATATATCTCGGCGTAAGTTTTTATTAAAGGAATCGCAATAACTATATATATTATAATCTACTAAAGAATTAATATTTTGAACATTAAAAAGATTGATATAATTGCTTTCTCATTATTTTATCTCTCCTCAATCTTTACTCTTCAATTTTTAAAACTTTAATATTAATAATAAATATTGTATTTATAATCATTTTTTTTTTAAGTGAATAATTCTAATTATTAAATTTATTACAAGATTAATCTTATCGATATGTTCTTATTTATAAGATCAAAATAAATAGATATTATTATTTATAGTAGATACTCTTTATATTAAAAGCAACTATAATAAGTAAAATTATAAATATATTTACCTTTAAGATTTTCAATTTTATATAATAATTAATAATAAATTATAAGTTTTTGTTTTTATTTATTTCTATTAGTTATATCAGATTTTGAAAATATAACTAGATTTTCTTATATCTTTTTATTACAATATTTCTTTATAAAATATTATTTATTTATTCTTTAATATGATATACACTATCTATTATTACTAATATAAGCTCATTTAAATATCTCTTTTATATTAATATCCTTTCTATCTTTATCAATTTAATTTATAGAATTATTATATTCTATTTATCCTTTATAAATAAATCCAAAAAGAGTATTCAAATTGATTTTTCAAAACAGATTTCTATAAATATTATCAAATTATAAGTATCAATTGCTTATTAAATATCTTTTTCATTTATTCTATATGTATATTAATAAAATATTATTGATTTAGATAGTTAATTTATTCTCTTTATTATAGATATCTATACTCTCTTAAACCGAATTTTTCAATCTAAAAAATAGTGATTTCGCTTAATTTAATTTCAATTTAAATGATATCAATATTTATTATAATAACTGATATAATAGATTAAATCTTAAATTTATTTAAATATTCAAATTTGATAATAGCTATTTCTTTTTCTACTACTATTCTAATTACTATATACTGAAGAAAACAGACTAGACGCATTAGGCGTATTACATAATCATCTTGATTGATATAATCAACTGGATTATACATAGCTTTCAATATAATATATATTACACTTAATCCTAAAACCTTATCTACAATATATATCTTTTCTAATAATCTATACAAAAATTCAAAATACATTCAATATCTTATCTCTATTCTCTTTATAATTAAATCTTTTAATTAAAAATATTCAGAAACTCTTTTTATCTTTAAATTTATTATATAATAATATTTATATAATAATTAATACACCAACATCAAAAAAGCTTTTAAAAAACTATAGATACTATATAATCTTATTGATTTGAAGAATTGTTATATAATTATAGAAATCTAATATTTGAATAATTCCTTTTGATTCTTCTTTTATCTCTCAAATACCCTTTTTTTAAAAATACTCTATGTATTTATTTTTACAATACTTTCTATAAAGATTTAATATTATTTTATTATTAAAATATAAATTCCTTTCGATTTTTAAAATACTTTTTTAATACCACTCTTAATTCTAAAAATCTATAATATACATTTTCAATTTTATCCTAAACAATGTCAATATTATCCTTTTCAAATAAATTCAAACTATTATTTGATTCTTTCAATATTAACCTTATTTCAATTTTGAAAAATAAAATCTTTACCTTTTATTCATTTAATAGTTATTAAAGAATACACAAAACCCTTTTAAAAATCTAATTCTATTATTTATTAAATTACAATTTTGATTTTTTATTCTTTAAACTCAAGAAATCCTTTTAATGTATTATTTATTAATTTTTTTAATAATATTAAATAACTTTATTATCTTAATAATTTATACTAAATGAATTAAAATCAAGATTAATAATATACTATTTTTCTTAGAAAAAAAGAATACTATTAAATCATAGATTTAAAAAGCTAAGCAAATTATATACTTTATTATTAATAATAATATTTATAAATTATACACCTTCTTTAATTTTGTTCTATTTACATTTACTAATAAAACTAATAAATAATTAAATAAAAATAAAGAGTTTTTTGAGATTATAAATAATATTGATTTAATAAATAAGATTTTGTAAAATAAATTATCATTATTTTTATTGATTATTTTTCAAATAAAAAAAATAAAGATTTGATATAAATAGTTTTTAATACTATAAGTTCTTTAGTTTAAAAGAAAAGTAAATCTATTTAAAAATATTATTAATATATTAAAAATCTATAGTTAAAAATGAATTATAAAGATACATCTTTTTTTAAATATAATATTGAGATTTTTTGAATTAATATTTGAAAAACTTTGATTAAAATATTCATTACTAATTTTATTGATTTTAATCTTTATTTAGAATTTATCAAATTAAACGCTATTTATAGATTCTTAAATAAAAGCTATTTTATAATATATAATATTCAAAAAAATATAGAAATAGAAAAGATATTTGTTCAAAATAATGTTGTTAATCACATTACTAATATTTTAAAAAAACAAAACTTCAAGGATTTATTTAAAGAAAAAATTGAATCTTTTTTAAAATAAATATTTCAATTTCAATCCTTTAATTAATAGATTGGGAATACCTTTAATAACAATTATAATTTTAATAATAGAGAAAATAATAATTCGAGTTTGAAATTATTAAATCTATTACCTTAATCTGTTTATATTCAAGTTTTTGTATTGATAAATATATAAGTAAAAGAAGCTGAACTAAATCTAAAGAATTCTTGAAATAATATTATTAACAAAACAAAACAATACAATTATTCAAAAAAGTCTTTATATTTTAAATACAAAATCTATAATTATATCAAGCTAAAATATATAAATCAATCTCTTTAATATTAAAAACAAATTGTTTTAAGAAATATAATTTTCCCAAATTATTCTATTATAGCTATATTAATAACTTATATACACCCTTAATTATTTAATATTAATAATCGAGTCGATCTAAACAATTACTAGAAACCTAAGCTTTGTATTAATCTAAACTTAATCCCTTTTAAATTAAATTCTATTTTCTTTTTAGTATAAATTAATAATAATTTAAACTATTTAGATAATAAATTTTTTTAATTCAAAATATATTCTTTTAATATGGAATTTGATATAAATATAAATAATAAATAAGAAGATTAAATTCAAGTTTTTAATATAACATTTTATAAAAGATTTAAACCTAATAATATATTTAATATTATTAGAAATCAATATATTATACTTTATATAAAAAACACTTTTTATAATAGATATTCTAATATCTTTGCTTTTTATTTTCGAAAAAAACTCGAATCAATTCTAAAAAATCTATTTTAAGTTTTATTTTGTAATTTTACATTTCAATTTTAATCAATTTGAGTTTTTTCAAGCTTTTTTATAGTATGCAAATATAAGAAATATACTTTAAAATCTATATTCTATTCAGTTTCAATAAAAAGATTTACTAAGTTTTCTAAATCTTTATTTAATATTATAATAAGAATAGAAGAAATCTTTATTGATTATAAAAGCTTGTTTTCTATTTTTAAATTGGAAATCTTTAGAATTAATATATTGATTTTTTGTTAAATCTTATTTGATATATTTAAAAATCTATAATATCTTATAATTTGAAAAAATGTTATTAAAAAGAAGAAAAAGGATATATAATCTATTATTAAAACTGTAAATGAATTTATTTTGTATATTATGATATAATCTAAATCCGATAATAATTTAATTAAAGTTTATTATACTTGTATTACGAATATTATTTTAAATCAAAATCAAATAAAGTAATATTTTTAATATCTATTAAACAATAAAAATTATATACTAAAGTTTCAAACTATACAAATCAATCTTATTAAGTTTCTTAATTTGTAGGTAATTAAGATTCCTGTTTTGTTTATTATTATTAAGATTTCTGATTAGGATAGAGCTTTTCAAATTTAGGAAATCGTTTTAATTCTAAAAAAGGGATATATTACTAAAATCATTTTAAACAGATCTTATTATATTATCGATTAAGAATCTGATGATAATATAATTTTTTTAGTATTTATTGATTATTTAGATCTACTATAATATCAGATTATTTCAAAAAATATTATTTTCATGGGAATAGCTAATAGCAGGAATACCGGATTTAAATAATATATTATTTTTAGTTTTATAATCAAAGGTATTCAATATATTATATATATTTTTATTCAATCTAATAATAAGAATTATTCTAATAAGGATAAAAAGAACTTTCTTTTTAGTTTATTATAGCTTTATATTATTAAAGGCTATATTAATATTTTCAATTATGCTATTTCTATTAATAATAAAAATCTTTTAGAATCTTATATTCTTATTCAAATTTTATAATTAGTATAATTACTTTTTTATTAATTAATTTTTTATCTAATAGATTTTAAATAATAGATTGTTAAATAAAAAGCTGAGATTTCTATAAAAAATGAATTACTAAAATCAAAGTATTTTAATATAAATATAATATATTCTAAAAAAAAGATTTCCTTATCCAACTATAACAATATCGAAATTATTAAAGAAATCTCTAAAATTGAATTTGATTTTATAAAATTTATAACTTTATTTAGTTTTTTAAACTTTTAAATTTCAAGTATAATTTTAAATTATAAAAAAAGATTATCTTTTAACTACCCGAATTTTTTATATATATAAAAACTAGAATACTATATTCTTTAAAAAATATTATATAAATATATAAATTTAATATTCCTATTGATATACTTAAATCTATAAATTTTTAATATAAATCTTTAGCTTTTTATCTCAAATTGAAATCTTTTTTCAAAAATTAGTTTCTTATGTTTTCCTTTTAAATCAAATCAAAACATTTTATTTTATCTGATTACATATATTTTATTAAAAGATAATCTATTCCTTAATTATTATCCACAAATTCGATTAAATTAATACAAAAATAGTTTAATAATAATAATATATATATTAATTCTTTTACTATAAAAGAGCTATAATAATATATTATATATTTTTTATATATTTATAGGGATTTGAATATAATAGAATTAAGATATATTCCTTTAATTACTCTTTTTATTTATTAAATATATTTAAAGAAAAAATACTCTCATACAAATACAAATTTCAATCTTAATATAATTCTCAACAGAGATATTAATTGAATAAAATCATTCAAAACAACTATAAGTATTTTGTTACGTGAGCGGAAACACAATAGGAGTTGTAAGCTTTACTACTACACCACGCATACAATCTGTCCCAAAAGGCACAGTATCAGGGATCGAAGTCCTGATAGCTTACTACTATATATATACCCTGTAACAACTTAAGTATATATATATATTACATGTATCGGAAATATATAGTAAAAAAGATTTATAAATAAATTGAATATAAATTTAATTAAAAACAGATTTTTTCCTTAGATTAATTAGAATTAGGAATTCGACTACACCAGAAATTATTATATTAGACTTCTAAAAACATATAATAAATATCATAAATATAATCAATACTATTTTCTACTATTCATTATTAATATAATAGTATATCTTTTCTAATCAGGTGTTTTGATTATTAGTATTTTTCTGCTTTAAATAATTGATTTTAGATTATTATAAACTATTTTTAATTAAAAATATATTTTTTAATAAAGAAATAATAAAAGGATACTTAAAAAGCTATTTAAGATATTATTTGAAATAATCAATTTTAATTTAGATTTTTATTAACCATTTATAATTTAAAATTATATTATATAAATCCAAATTGATAATAAAAAATAGTAGATAGAACTATTATTAAGTATCAATTATAAAATTAAAAAAAATTAAATGAATAATAACTTTGCTTTTTATATTATTATAGCTTTTGATCTTAATTAATAATTCGAATAATATAAAATAGAATTTAAATATAGAAAATAATAATAAAAGGAATATTTTATTGATAAAAGTATAACTATTCGCTTCGGAATCTATAAGTATTTGAATATAATATAAATATCTATTTCTCGAAAATATATATAGTAGGGTTATAAAATCACCTTCTATTAGTTTTGTTAAATCAAAAAATCTTATATTCTAAATTATATTTAAAAAGAAACTTTTATTTAAGCATTTTGATTTAAATATTAGTTTTTAGTTATTGTAGGTCATAAGCTAGTATATAAGTATATGATATATATAGTATATAAGAGGGATTAGACTAGTATTAGTCTATTATAGAAAGCTGACTCGTATTAATAACTAAATAGCTTATGAAACACGTGATTTTCATAAAATAGTATATAATATTTCTTTTTTCTTTTTCTATATTCGAGGGGAAAAGGCCTTATTTTATACTTTTTTCTATTAATCTAGCTTTCCACCTTTATAGATCTCTTTCTTTTTCGGCTATTCTATTCAATAAAGCTCTTCTTTCTTATTCATTATTCGATTTTACTATAATTATATTAATCTAAGTATATATAAATTGAAAGAGCTAATAAAGAATCAATTTTCCGGCCGTTCTAGGCTAAGGGCCTTAAGCGACGATCACGTGATATGATCATGTGATTGGGTCAGGTGATCCTGTGATTCGCTCCTAGTATACTATATGAATATAGAACTTATATAAAGATATATTATCATATTATTTTTATACAAAAATAATACTTATACTATAGAATAGTTTTCGATTAAGTCTATAAAGTTTATAATATTGTTTTTGAGATATAATTCTTATATATAAACTAATATTACGATTTGTATCAAATAGAAATATAATTAACAAATTATAATCTTCACTTAAAAATGATTATTCACTAGTATTATTATTATATATAGAAGTTAATATAGTCTTATCGATAATTGATTAGTCGCTATTGTTAGTAGTAGATATTAATAGTCTATAGCTAATAGTAAACTACTTATTAAAACTATTATCATTATCAGTAACTAAAGGAAATAATATAAATTGATCTTTAGATGAAATTTCGAAAAAAATTCGATTAATTTCAAAAGGTATGAAATTTGATTTTGATTATTAGCTTTAATTGAATACTTTGGGATTAAAGGAAGTAGTACTTAGTAGATATATGTTCAGAAGAGTGAATCGATTTGACGGCCTCAACCGATGTAATATAGCGATTAGGATCGTGGGCGGAAACGAGTAGGTGCATCTTGGCTCGAGTCATTCCCGAGCGACAGCAGCCGCTCTCAAGATGGTTCAGGAGGGCAGATGGCATCGCGAACATCTTGTTGCATTTCCCACCAGTTGGGCAAGGAATATCACGATGGCTTGACATATGCTTTCTTAATTGTTTCTTGTCTTGGAATGTCTCATCGCACTTGTTACAATTGTGTGGGTCATTGTGAGAGCTCTTCGACTTCAGAACTCCGACTTTACGAATATGCTTCTTCCCGGAGAGATGTCTTCGCAGGAACTTATGATCTCGAAGCACTTCATCGCAATCGCAGCAATGGTAACTCAAGGTTTCCTGGTTGGTGTAATCTCGACCGCAATCACAGCAGTGGTATGGAGTCGTATGCGTGGTACTTCGTGTATGCGTGAGGCGCTTTTCAAGATTCGGGAAGTAAATATCACACTCGCGACAATAGCAATGTTTTGTAATTTGTTGATGGTTTTGCAGTTCAGCCAGACCAAGATATCTTTCTTTACATTGCTTGCACTTTGGATGCTTCTTCCGTTCATGTTTGAGGGCTAGCTCTTTCTTGGGGAACTGAAGGCTGCAACGGAGGCAACTAAATAATTTCACGGTCACCGTAGCAGGCACACCAGTGGGTGCACGGACTCACAGAACATACGTTTTTTGAAAATACCCTCAAAATAAATCATTCAAAATATAAATAATTAATTCAATTTCGAAATACTATTCAATACAAAATCAATTAAATATAAGGTTATTCCTATTAATAGAGAATTATATGGAGAATATGATTTACCAAAAAAAACCCAATTTTTTAATAAATTCGATTAATGTTATACAAAAGAAAGTGTATATTTCATTTCAATTTGGTTGGGTATACCAAAATCTATAAATCATTAATAGTTTCAAAAAAAAGATTTATTAAAAAGAAAAACTTATAAACAGATTTGTAAGCTTTTAAATAAGCTAGGGGGATTTATATTAATTAATAAGGACACTTGCAAAATGCTTATTTTGCTTTTTTAAAATAAACTACAAACCAAGTTTTATAAAGTGATAATTAATTACTTTTAATTAAAGATTAAATATTGTTCTTTATAAAAGAATTTGAAAAGATTTATAAATTAAGGTTAATACTATAAAGCTATTTATTCAGAAAAGCAATTTAGTAATCAAAACTATAAAAAATGTATTATTTTTAATAATATATATAAATATAATATTATTAAAGGATTTTAGAAATATATTATATATATAAATAAAATGTACATAAATCCTATTTCTATGAAAAAGAGAGAGATTCTATAAAAAACTGAAATACAATATAAATTAGAAAATATATTAGAAATCTCTTTATTGACTAATAATAAAATCTATTATAGAATGTAGATTATCTTTAACAAAAAAATTGAAAAGCTTGAATTCTATAAAGACAAGGAGGAGTATATAAATAAACCTAAATATATTACTAAACCTAAAAGACAATTCAAGATTGAAAGTTTTACAAAATATAAAAAACAATTCAAGAAATAGAAGGGGAAACAATCATATTTTAAGGATATTAAGCTTTAGAGAAATGCTATAATATAGAAATACTATATTAAAAGATTTCTTTTAATTTATATAAAAGTGATTGAGATACTATGAGTAAAAAATCCTAAAGATTTTATACATAAATAGCTTTTAATGGAGGATGGTAACAATTCGTATAGATTCTTTAAATATAAGTTTGTATAAAAGTTTAAAGATATATACAAAATCGAAAATCTACTTTATCCTTTTAATTCATTTGATTTGAATCTAATAGAAGGTATTTGGAATATATTAAAACAATAAATTCGAAAAAGATAATAGAAAATATTAAACAAATTAAAGGAGATTATACAAAACAAATAGAATAAGATTATATAAAAGGAAATTCAAAAAAAATATATTAAATTATTTAATAAATATAGAATTATTATTAATATTAATAAAGAATATATATAATCGAAATTGTAATAGTTATTAGCTTTTTAATTATAATATATGCTCATTTTCCGTTTTTGAAGTTATATAGAGTGTCCCGTGAGTCCGTGCACCCACTGGTGGCATAATCGACGGCTTGATAATCTTCCCTGAGTGTAAAATCATTCTGCCGAGAAATGGCAGGATAAATCAATCGAGAATGTTGTAATATATCAAAAGAGTTCCTTGAACATTTATCTTTATAAGAACGATGAGATTGTAAATGAAATGGAAGCGATATCGACGTGCACGTTCCTAAGAGATCAATGCGTTACCCCGCACTTGAGCGAGCCACCAGCCCTTAGTAATCGATAAGATCGCGATTACATCGGAAGCACTTTCGTATATCTGCAAGGTTATGGTATTCGTGTATGAACCAATTAACTTACTTGCTTAAAGGCTATTACTAAGTTGAATGCAGGTCAACTTTGGCTATCGTGCCTAAGGCTCCAAAATCAGAAATTAACCCGCGTGGCGACTTTACATGAATTTGTGTGCCACAGCAGCTACAAGGCTGATGGCGATTGCTAGTATGGTAGTAAGGCCCTAAAGCTCGGGCAAGACCCTTTTAAAGTATCGGGGGTGATACAGTAAGGTGCTAGATGGTGGAGCTGTGGTGAAGGAACTCTATTGCGTGCTATAAACGGAGACTTCCACAAATCAGACGTTGTTATAAAGCCGCAAGCCTACATCCATGGAGTGGTGAAAGAAATATCATAATTGCAAATATTACTGCTTGCTAGGGACAAAAAGTCATCAAAACAAAAAGATCAGCAATTTCCCTTGATGATGACTCTGGCGGAACTTGGATCCTTATCAATTGGGGGGATACATGATGACCTTATCGGTACGATGACTTTTCTGTTGGCGAATGAGAAAACATAGACCTAAAAGTTTTAGTCAACACATATGTAGAAGATTCTATGACAGAATCGATACAATCATAGCAAAGAAATATTACACAATTTGAAGATTCAATTACGATTACCGCTGTTCGGTAAGAACATTATAAAATTACTGTAGAGCAAAATGAAGTATAAGAGAAGGAACATAGTCACGTGGATAAAACAACAGGGTCCTCAGGAGACCCGGGAAGGTCTAGCTATACAGGGATATTTCCATTATATAGTTACAATCATAACACCATTGTTTTATTGGTTATAACACGGTCGGCCTCCTGCCTGAAGTCTAGTGTATACCACCACATCCTAATAAACACTTCCATATGATATAGTACTATAATATCTCATTACTTCCCCCATGTCATACCCAGTCTTTGCCAAAAGGCGAACCAACTCCTCGCCTCGACATTGCCAATTGCAGATTGCCACCCAGCGGCAAAAGAGCCTGCGGTGAGAAAGTGTCAGAATATAATCTAGCAAGCGATCAATGTATATAACACACCTTCAAGGGGTCCATCTAAAGTAAATCCAAGCGCCTGAACCGCCCAAGGCGCAGCATACATGAGTAGACCAAGCACAAGGAGTGTAAGAGCAACAGACGTGAGAACAGGATGGTTGTGAATAAACTCTTCAACGGTATCCTTAGCTTTGTCGAATGACTCCTTAACGGCGCCAGTAAGATTAGCACTTTGCCCTTCCTTGATCAAAGATTCGAATCGTTTGAGCAGGATCCTGGCGAGTCCTTCGTACCAGAGACCGTTGGTATGTACCAGCCCGCTGTCATTGACGATATTTTTAAGACGAGTCTCAAGATCGTTGCCTAACTTCTCGGAAGTAAGCAATGCTGAGAGGAGGGCTTCGGCAGTCTGTATCTCTGATGTATTGGTACTGAGTAGATGCCGTTGATTGTCAGATATGGCAAAAGATGTCGCATTTTCGTGATAGTTATTCGAACAGAAGAGGCAATCAACGATTACTTTAAACACATCCATTATTATACCCAGCCTCCTACAACGCAGATTTTTGAAGCAGTCTAGATGATATATATCGACGACGAATTGTTAAGGAGTTTGAATGGAAGTTAGTGCATGGAGCATAAAAGCTGAAAGACGGAGAAGGAAAAAGAGAAGGCAAGGAAGCTGTTTACAGGAGGTGATCTCCTACCCCGCAATTCAAGCTCGGATTATTGAAGCTTGTTACGTCTCGCGTGATTCATATACGAGTGGATCATATCACCGAGTAGATCACTCCATTTTGTATACAAAATTCGTCTGTGTGTAACCGTGTACTTTCTTTATTTATTAACAAATTTAACGTCCGTCCCTGCGTAGCGAGACGCACCCTGTAACGAGACAAATCTGTAATTTTGGAATCATAAATTTTTTCTTAGCAAGTCTATAGAGTTTCTCTCAATACAGTAGACTTCGATTTCAGTATCCTCTTTGTATATCGTATAGGAAATAGGGTATATTTAGGACCGATAATAAACGGATGTATATTGAATAATAAAATTATTAATTAAGCAACGATTGTTTTAAGAATATTAACTGATAATTTTAGTAGTATTAAATTATACTGGAAAATATATATTCAACTACTTTATTGTGAAAAGTAGTATCGTAATCAGAGTATTATTAAACTAATTTGTTTCAATATTGGATTATTAGATAATCCAATATATATAATAATTCTATAACTTCTTATATTCAAATCAATTCCTGTATTCATATTACAAAACATTTATCGCTTAATTAACTCTATATTTAAATCTATATTTAATAATAAATGGATAAGATTATTATCTAGAATATAAAATATTAGGTATAAAACCGAATTTATTTTTTTATTATATTATATTATAATTATATCAAATTCATATTTGGAATATAAAATATTCATTATGAAACCAAATTTATTTTTTAATTATGTTATATTATAATTATATCAAATTCATATCTAAAAAATAAAATATTCGTTACTCAATCAATTTCTTTTATATTATTTATTTATTTATATTTTATATCTAGATAGATATCTATCTATCTAGGTAGATAGATAGATAGATAGATAGATAGGTAAATAGGTAAATAATTCATTTTTATTTATCTTTATATTTATTAATATTAAGCTTGTTATTATCTTTATTTATATTATTATATATTATTCCTTTATTTATAATATGTATTAATAAAGTCTATTATATTGAATTAATATTACTTTAATAGGCAGATGTATACTATCTATTAATTTTAGTATAAATATAATATAATCCTTTAATCGTTAATCTTATTATATGATTGGTAATAAGGTGAGTTAAGATTTATGGATTCAAATTTCCAATATTAATTTTTTTGATTTAATTATAATAAATCAAATGATCTTTATTGTTTGAAGTTATTGAAATATTTGTTTATATAATATTGTAATGTAAGTTGATTGTATGTAATATAAGGTAATATGTATGAGTTGAAATTGGAGGTATTGTATATAATTGAAAATAAGTATTTATGATAATATCTTTAAAATAATTAATTTAAATAAATTTATTTAAATAAAAAAAACTGAATAATAAGAAAGCTAGGTAGATATTTATAAATAATATGATAGGTTTTTGATTAATAAAATGTATTGTTTGATATTTTAAAGATATATTAATGATATGTTAATGATGTATTGATGATGTGTTGATAATGTATTAATAATATATTAATAATATGTTAATAATGATGGGTGTTATAATTTTTTGGAACAAGAATACAAAATATATTTATTTAGATAGATATCTATTTATTTATTTAAATAAATAGAATCAATATATTTCAATATTAGAATAAATTCAAAACAAATATCTAGGGTTAGGGTTAGGGTTAGGGTTAGGGTTAGGGTTAGGGTTAGGGTTAGGGTTAGGGTTAGGGTTAGGGTTAGGTTAGGGTTAGGGTTAGGGTTAGGGTTAGGGTTAGGGTTAGG